>NC_084961.1:19285849-19635288 GCF_949316205.1 Platichthys flesus | reverse complement strand
CAGCCGCTTTTTCCTATCTCATCCTGACAATATGTAGGGGACTGGCCGTGTGCAGTCATAATGCTGAAAGATGAAGCTTGTGGTCTGATCTGAATAATTTTTAGCAGCAGACGCCAGTTCAGCCTCCCAAAGCCAGACAGGATGAGACTTATTGTGTCGGTGCTGGATGAGCACAGGCATGCAAGCAGGCAACTTCTAGCCATGCACGCTCAGTATTGACACCACATTTACATGAAAGCTCATATTTCATCTGCTATCATCTCTGTGTGGCTTATGCACATACGTTCACATTCATTTTCATATAGCTTAGTCCCAGATGTAATATTTAGAGGGAAACCACTTTAATTCTCATCTCTGCTTCACACACGGCTGATAAAGTAAGGGGAGGACTCGGGGACTGTGTACAGGCTGTGTGTGTGTGTGTGTGTGTGTGTGTGTGTGTGTGTTTGTGAAGACATCTCAAGCCTAAAAGCTCATATTGCCATCACATGAGTGATGGGATTTATAAAAATGCTAAGTGTAATAACAACAATTATTTTTTAATATGGGATCAATAAAGTACAGTATCAACAAAGCCTGGATCGTGAGACCGTTTACATTTGATTCCCCGATCTCATGGGTCTCAGAGCAGAGAAAGGGGTGAAATGTTTTGAAATATATAAAGCCAGACTATGCAGTGATTTTTAAGTACACAACACAATTAACTGAACACTGTAGTAAATGGGGCGCCAGTTCAGTTCGGACTGAAGTGATGTGTTATTTACACCGAGTGTTTGTAAGAAGTCAAACTGCACATGATTTCCTTTAAAATCTGACCTGATGTGCAAGGTTTCAATTTAGTATCAGAACCTGTCCCTCTTCATTGTTGGCTTTGCTTACAGTGTCTACAGTCCAATACAAATGCTTATATACTACTAAGATAATTGAGTTTGCCAACTATGTCTTGGCAAAAATGAAACTGCTGCTTTCTTCAGTTTAGTGCACCACCTTTTAAATGTGCAAGGGTTGGAGAAGTCATCGATAGAGTAAATACAGCAAAGATGAATGAAACGCCAGACGCAGGAGTTAATGTCCCACATTTTATGTTGGCTACTCTTCTTCATTCTTCTTTGCACGGTGCTCTCACTATCGTCACACTATGTTTTTACCAACCGAGCAGAAAGTCAGACCTCATAGTTGCAGCTGCAATTGTGCAAATACATGCAGTGACATTGAATGCAGTTATCTTCTCTTTCACTCTCTAGTTTTTTTTTATCTGTTGCATGCACATTACAGCTGCAAGATATTAGAAAAAATATGTAATAACATTGTTGAATTTTGCTATGACGATATGATTTGCAAAAAATAAACAAATTCTTAAATATACGCTCTTAAAGTCTTTCTGCTTTAGGTCCACTGCTAACATAGTCCCCATAAAGTGAAAAGCCCATGCACACACTGGGAAGAAAAAAAGAAGCAGTATTTCCATTCCAAAAACAAAGAACTCTACCTGGCTACGGATGCAGGGTCCACAGACAGCTCCACAGCCCGAGGGAGAGGGCACACAGCCCGGCCACAGCGCCACTAAGTCCGGGGGAGACACCGACAGAGCCATGCACAGCTCGCTAAGTCAGCTTACAGTGATCATTTTAGGGTCTTCTCATTTACGTTTGGACTGTAAAAAGGTTTTACAGTCTTTACTGGCTCTGTCAGCAATTTACATCTCCTCTCTCTCTCTATTATTCACACTGTGCCCTGTGCCAACACATTCGAGGCAAACCGAGCACGCCACCATCTCCTCCAGCTCCATACTTTGACAAAGTTTACAATCTAGTTTGCAGACGTCTCCGATTACACTGTTTCTGTGTGTGTCTGAGTGTCAGCGAGAGAGGAAGAGAGCGAGCAGGATGGGCTGATGAATGCACGCCGTTCTGGAGATATATTTAACTCTAAAAAAGTATTGATCATTGTATGTATAGATCAGTGTTGATATTTTGGCGTCATTTCAAACTGATCAACATTTGAGGGAGAGGGAGGGACAGAGAGATTTAAAAAACCGCTGTTACCTTTCCCTCAAATCAAATACCAAATTTTGTTGGCCGAAACAACGTGCTAACTGTGTGAAAAAAATGTGTGCCTGTGGTTGTCAAAGAGACCTTGTGACCGAGGAAAATACACGCAGATGGCGTCAGTTTGTAGCCAAAGCAACACTATTTGTAGAATTTTTTTATCTGGCAAAGTGAAAGCAAAATGTGAGCCCCATAGCATTAGTTGAGTATGTCATTTAGATGTATCTCCATCCTTAATGTGGCATATCTAAACTGTGAAAAACGAAAGGTCACCAAACCGCTCACCACCCCTTGAGGGCCTCCACAGAATCTGTCCAGGAAAATCACAAACAGATGCAGCAACACACCGGTGGACACTTGTGCAGGCGTAGAAGTAAATATAAACTATGACTTCAGACATTTGGTCTATTAATCATTTTTTTCTTTCATGTGTTTTGAAACCCCAAAAAATCTATTTATTTAGTTAACACTGGAAGATATATTCCATTACGCTCAATAAATGTACATGCTCCAAAGCCCGTTTTTTATAAAACAATAGTGAGTAGTGTAGTAGAGACACTATATGGAAGGGATGCTGGGAAATGTACCTTCTTTGCTCCTGAGTGAGCTGAGGTTGGGTACTGTGTCAGTGCTGGTTTGGACACAGTAGACCTCCCGCGTCTGAATCCCGCCTCCACACAATGCTGTAAGGTTTACACGCCGACGGTCTTGTTGGCTCAGCAGCACATCCACCCGGCACTCTGTCCACTCTGTGGTCTTCCAGCTGTATCTGAGGCCAAAGGTGGAAACAAGAAGAGTTTGTATATAGTTTCTACACCCATACTATTAACATACTAGAATAGAGTCAAAATAGTCACATCTATAAATGTGATGTGGAAAGGAGAAAGAAAAAGGAGGAAGGGGTGGGAGATCAATCATTATGTGTTGAGTTACTGCCATACAGGCTATTGACTATTGTTGTGTTGCAATAATTAATATTGTCCACGGGCATATGTATAGCTAATGCTGTCAGATCAAATGATATTAGGCTTCATTTCCTGTGACCTGGCCAAGCACCCATTAAATTTGTAACTAAGTCAATGGTTACAATTTACATAATATTTTCTTCTCAGGATTCAAACATCTGTATACCCTTTAGTGCTCATGGGCATCTGGTTTTACAGGAGCACTATGAATTTGATCATTTCAGTAACAAATGCATATATATTTATAGACCTTTCTCACTACATTGTCAACACTCCAACAAGACTGAATTCAATGGCATATTTATACAGTGTATTTTGTTTTCCATATTAAGATTACACATGCTCAGTCACTTCCTCACAATGTGCTCATGTTGATCCGACACATACCAGTTTGTTAGCAAGCATAACCAGGAACAGCAGTGAGTTTACAGCATTTCTCTATGTCCGAGTTTAGAAAAAATAAGGATTATCAAGCAGGGCATCTATCAGCTCCTCCATGAGCTGCCAATGTTAGCATGCCAGGCAACACAAGCTTGGTGCTAACGTTGGCACCATTTGTTAGCTAGATTTAAAAAATACTTGATACTCAACCCCAAATTGCTAGAAAAAGGGTATCAACTAGAAAAGTACTATATAAATACTGACCATTTGCCATGTAGTTTATTTTCATAACAGGAAATTGAATGAGAAGAGTGTACACAGATTTACGTATGCATGGTGCATGAGTACATAAATTCAATTTGTGATTTTCTTCCAAAAAGTTTGTTTGTTTGTGGCCTACCTATTGTTGTTTTATAAACCCTTCATTCCACCTACCTGTCATGTAACTAATGTAATATGTTGATCTATGTCTCTCTTTAATAATTGAATCATTATACAAATAAATTATCGTGAATTCCTGAAAGTTATTCGATTATAACAAACAACTTGTTATTAACGTTATTAGTTTTTGTGTATAGCTCAAAGTGCCGATGGCTTTTTGCAGGCATTGAATAGCATCGGTTGTGGCTGAGTGAATCGCAGTAGCAAACATTGTTAGAAAGACTTTTTGTGTTGTTGACCTTACATCTCTGTTTACACTGCACCTCGAGATTTGCAATTCATCCTGAATTGAGTGCTCTTCAAGACTCAATTTTTAAGAAGAAAGCAGGATGTTAATTGCATCGGCTATTCATACATGGGGTTTGTGTGTGGTTACTGAAATGGCAGCAGTCTGCTTCAGCAATAAACCATTGCAGTTTCCACCCTGAGGTCAGATACTGTAACCCCCCCCACCTCCATCTCAACTGAATGGAATTCATTTGAGGTCGCCAATGAAAGGCTCCATATTCATGAGCAAGGGCTCTCTGTGTCTCTCAGAACGGCTGCAGGACAATGAGGCCCCTGGGAAAGCACTGCATCTTGGTGCTTTAAGTTGCACAGATGGGGTCACTCAGAGGGAGCAGGTCTGCAGCACAGAAGTGCTGCTTCTCTTTCTGCTGTCAAAGAAAAGAGCGCAGGAGTTGATGGACATTGATTTCCTGGTTTTTATGGGTTATAGAGTTGAAGTAAAAACAGAACTTATAGATTCTGTTCCAGGGGACAGAAAACCTCAATCAAAATGGAATTGATGTTTGTTTACGCAACCAAATAATTTTTACCCATATTCTTACTCGGTAGTATGTCATACAGGTTACTCCACTTTCAATATTTTAATGTTACAATTTATTGATCCTTATTTAGAGGCCTTGGACTTTTAAAAACACCATGTTACTAAATAATAATGGTAACGGAGAGATTCAATTCTAATACTAGGCACAGTTAACCAAAGTATTTTTTTTCAGATAAGGGTAAAAATCCCTACATTTACATCCAAAAAACCTTCTATCATTTGCCCTTCTTCTGAAAAAGTCAATTGCCCTATGGTGCTGTTAAAATGACTATTTAAATTAATATCCCAGCAATATTTTCATTAACATATGTTTTTTATAGTGTTATGTATTGATTGACTGTCATGATGTTTAATAATTTATCTATTTTTTACCAGAAATGTGGGATTTTCTATAGCTAATTGATGCTTTTCCAGACCAGCCTTGAAAACTGTCTTGTAGGTCAAATCATCAAAGCTCAATATAACAACTTTACCACTGGGTATGATCACATCTTTTCATCCACCATTCACAGCTAATAAACCTGACCTGAGGAGGAACTTAAAGGGTAATCGGCAGACGTGTCAGGATGGGACACCAGAGAGACAGAAGCCAGACATGGCAGCAGCTTCCTCTCTGACACTCCATTTTTCTATACCTGCTGGCACTGAGCCAGACACAAGCCACCGCACATGTTAGCCAACAGTAGGTATCATCAAGACAGATTAGTTTATGGTTCAGGTTACTTGATAATATAACTACCAATCTCCCTAACACAATTGAGAAAAATGTAATTTGCCATCTACTGCTTAAAAGCTAGGCTCGCTGGTAATGTCATCCTCAGACAAGTAAGATAACATGAAATAAGACAGAAGAGAGAAAAGCCCAATGATGTAAAAAAACATCTTTTCAACATGTTTAATTAAGCAAAGATCGTTTTCGTCCGTAGCTTTGTTGCTTGGTGATGGCTGTATTCCAGGTTGGGACAAGCTGGTGACTTTATAGGGACCACATCGTCTCATTTAGGTTGAGCCAACGCGGTCTACACAGCCATTGGAGGATGCAGCCAAGTCGGCTGCATAGATCGCGTTCTCCAAAGGATGCGGCTGCTGAATTTAGACACAGCTCATGTTGACCTGTGACCGGCTGTGGTAGGATGGTCAAATAAGGCAATTGTCGAGTCGAGTATTGTCTTGACTTGACCCAAGCCTTTAACAGACTACACATTGGTAGCATGCCGTCTTTAACAATGTTCATGACGTAAAAGACATGCCAAGGACTGACTTGAGAGAAATTTGAAGAGGTGTCTACTGGCTGTGTGGTTTCTCAAGGACACGTCACAAAGTCAGTGGCAGTGTTCAAAGAATGAGGAGGTACAGCTTGTTATCTCATTGTAGTCTGAATGAGATAAGTGAGTGTTTCACCTGGAGGACTTTTTCAGTTATAAGTGGAGTGATATAAATGGTTCATATGCACACAAGTAGACAATCGTTGAGGATGCCCTCTAAAGACTCTTCAGTTAATGGGAAGGTGGTCCAACAGTAGCTAATTTCCTTCAGGCTAAATTTCTAGCATCACAAAGTCAAATTTATCTAATTTCATTCAACTGACAAAGGAGAAATATTAATATGAATAGAGGGCAGACATGATAATCATATTTTAGAGGTGCAAAACCATTTGGTGCAGAATACCTAAGCCTACCAACCGACACAGCAGCAGCTTTCCATGTCTGAGTTTAAGGTGAGTTTCAATAAGTCAGTTATATTTTATTAATTTTACCACCAGCACTAATTATATTCCTCTATATCTATCCTGTACTTACACAATACAGGGGGGTACTCCGTCTCCCTGGGGGCTGCACGGCTCTATCTCCTCGAGCTCCGGGCAATCTCCTCCTCCACCGATTGGGAACTGGCTCACTTTCCTGGTACGAGTGCGTTCACCCTTCGGGCCGTTGGGATCATGGCACTCCTTGGAGCAGGCTGACCAATCCGACCATTCCGTCACATCACAATCTTTGGTTATGACGCATGCCTGGAAGTTCACTGGTAATGTCTCTTGAGAGCACAGGCTGTAGAAGATTAAAACAAAGATACCCTTAGTCACGATTGAACTACATTGGCCGTTGGTTCTACAACAATTTAGTAATTTTGCATTAAAGACACAAACCCAATTGAGTCTCCCATTTCATTTAATTAAATTATGTCAGTTTACGTATTTAAAAGGACATTGGAACGCATGTGTCGGAAAAACCAAACAGTACTATTCCCATTTAGGTATTGCAAAATTCTCAACTGTTAAAATATGGTTAGAACTTTGCTGTCTTGCTACATATTTTGTCTTTGAATAAATAACATCAAGAACAAATAAAAAAACAGACACGATATAATAAAGACATTTTAAATAGGAAGCTGTAAATGTAACAGTAGATAATGAAAGAACGACACGTAAACATAATGCCCCTGGCCACTGGCTGACGCAGAGGCATGAAAAGGAGAGGAAGGCAGACATTTGTTAAGCTGTGACAAAATATCCCTCTACATTTTCACAGTAGATCATTAAGAACCATACAGTAACTATTGTGGAGGGGTTACACACAGGATAGTGGAATACAGCTGTAGGTTATTCAGTTTTTATTTCTCTGACTCAGCCAATGTGATAAATGTGGTTTGAGAGTTGTTCTTTAAAAAACCGAAACAATTTGTTTTCAGCAGCAGCTTCGCATCACCAAGGCCAGTTTGATGATGGGATTGCTGTGGAGTTACAACTGTGTTTTGTAGAAGCTGATTGGTCTTCAGGGATAGAGACATACTGCATCTCTTTTCTGCTTCTTCCTCCCTTTTAGTCTCACCATTTACATTTTCCCCCAGTTTTCCTAAACTTCTGGAGGATTTCTGAAGATTTGGGAGCAACAAACAGCTCTATTTCTAATTGTTTCATTTTTTTGTTTTGTTTTCGTCTTTTTGCAATCAGAACTCTCCTGCAGTCATTGAGGTTCATTCTCAGTAAAGTCCTGCCATGGTAAAGCCAGAGCAGCGGTACACGATGCAACAGTTTGTATGCTGATGCAGATTTGACTATGCTTTTACTTCGGAACTCTAACTGCTGCTGTAATCATACCCTTTCTATCATTGTCTCGAAAACAACTGAGCCAACGCAAATAAAAAGATGTTGTGGAATTCAAAGTTAAAGACAACCTCAAACATATATCCTGCTGTAGTGGATTATAAAGTATATATATTATATATACTTTTTTCGAGAGCTTACTTCCACACAAGGACAATACTGCATACATTGGGTATAATAAATTGCTTAAAGAAAGAAAAATGTTCAGACTTTTTTGTTCTTATTTGTGTATCTGGATACTATGGGGTAATGTAATCACAAAAAGCTCCAGGGTAACAGTATTGGTTTGTTATGATCAATTGATCAGTTTAATTCGGTTAATATGGTTTCAGGAAACATTCCCACCTATACAAATTTTCAATATTTTGCTTTACGTTAGTAGTCAGACTCTGCTGTAGCACTCTGTGAGGTCAGCGGCATTTTGTTTGCTTTAATCATCTCTGAGGTGCTTCTACCAATTAAAGTCCACTTGTAAGAATTGAATTTATTGGAAAACACTGACTAGGCATTGATCAGGGCAAATGTATAGAACAATCCCTATGAGCTATGAGCGTCCTGGGAAAGTTAAAGTTGGCAATCTGGCTTTACTGAATAACCAGGCAAGAAGTTATTTGGTCAGGGCGGTGAATAAGACACCAAAGACTTTACTAACATGGCTTCAGAAGTCTCTGCAGAGATGGGAGAGTATGCCATCATTGAGTAAAGGTTCTTGTACAAGGCCCAAGACTGAGCCATATGGATCACCTTTCAGTCAAGACAACACTGGATTATCTCAGGTCAAGGCCAGACTTAAACCTCATAGAACATCTGTGAAGAGATGGTAGTTCAAAAAAAGTTCCTTTAAATCTGACGGATCTAAAGAGGATCTTCCAGGTGTTAAAAAGTCAAAGTGTGCAAAGATTGTAGAGAGTTACATCTGAAGCATTTTAATAAACATCACATTTTTCAGGATCTGGAGGTTTGGGGTTAACCCTAACTTCAGGAAGGGCCAAGAAAAATAAAATCTTTCAAATCATTTCTCAAGCATTAAAGTTAAGTACTGTACTTTCAAAATTGAAATGACTTCTTTTCACTTTAGAATTCTAATATTGAACTATGAACAGAAATCTAAAATTAAGTGTACGTTTTTTTTATTAAGTAAATATTTCCTAAACAATAAAAAATCTAAATATTCCTTTTCCTGAAAAATGTCAAAGGGAATTTGCAGTTCCTCACCATTTAAAAGCCTGGACACTTTGGGGCGGTTCTAGCCACTACAAAAAAATCCAAACTGATGTATCCAAATTACGAGGGCTCCAGCCATTGCAGGAGTTTAATTGATGTATGACTTCTGACATTCACCCTTGCATTAAAAGCAAAGGCACACCACAGAAGGCTCGATAGTCTCAGGAAGTAATGGACGTTCCTCAGTGGCCTCTCTTCGAGTCGCACAAGAACAGACAGACAGAATGAGGGCATTTATCCCCTACAAAGAGCATTGCTTTCAGATACCTCATGGACATTGACCTCACTGGATAAGAGACTGTACATCTTTGGATGGACCTTACACTGAAGCTTTGATTAAAGCAGCTACTGCTGGGAGAAGCTTAATGTATACTGGTGAAGTGGAATGGGCAAAATGACGTGGAACACTCACTAATTGAGACTGACAGCAACCTTTGGCAGTTATTATCCTGCATTGTGGCATTATAAAAAGCAGAATGAGTCCACTAATTAAACTTGAGCACTTGTGTGAGATTTTGAATGATCTCATTTTGCCCTGATAAAACTGATGGTTTACAGACCTGAACAAAACACAACAGATGTCTGAGGGTTATGAGCCTTGACACTTGACACCAGTGAGCGCAATAGACAGTGTATTCAAAAGGAGTGTGAAATGTTCTGACGATGACAACAAACAATTCACATTTGTTTAATCAAAGAATATAATGTTTTGACTGAAATATTTAATGACAATGTTCTTTTAATATTTTGTGTCATGTTTTTTTAAGATAATTTCTCTCTTTGATATTTGTAAACTACAGGATAAGATTTAGTTTTGGGGGTTTGGGCTTGTAGTATATTCAAACAGTCTCCAGTTGAGTACTGTCAAGAGATTAAATAAAATAAATGTCCACAGCCAAAGTTGGGCGTTGGTTATTGCTATGGCCAGTGCCATGGATCCCTTTATATTCAAGACATCCTGGAATGGTTAATAGTCCAGGCAAAGTAGCGTTTTACGGCCGTCTAATCGTAATTTTTTTTTCAGTTTTCAGGTTAGAGGCCAGTCTGAAAGCAGCATTGCCATCACCCATTGGCAGTAGGATGATTGGATGAAGATTGGGCCGATGTATTTGTCATAAATATGAATGGTGTTTCTTCCTATGCAAATTAGGACATATTCAATAAGTGTGGAGCTCATGTGCATATTCAAATTCATTTCCAAAGAAACTTGCAATACCTAAAAAGTTACTTTTTATGTATACTTTTACCATGTAAAGTTTTATTGTGTTTGGAGTAAAGGAAAAAATTAAGCCTATTTGGGTGTATTTTGGGCATATTCGATTAGTGTATAGCTCAATTGCATATTCAAATTCATTTTCTGAGAAACTAGTAATACAACAATTTTTAGTTTTCATGGGTACTTTCACTGTGTAAAGTTTCATTTTGATAGGGGTAAAGGAAAAAAATAGCCCCATTGGGGTGTATTGTTGCCTAAAGTTGTCTCTAAAGAAATTTGAAAAATAGTGACGCTGTTATCAGTCATTCTTACCTCAGAGCTTCAACATCCCCACTCTTGTGGACACACGACACTTCTCGAGTCTGGTATCCAACCTGCAGGTCCCAAAACTTTGCTCCCTGGCGGTTCTGACGGTTCTTGATCCTCTTCTTCTTGATAAGCTCTCTCGTCTCAGGATCCTTTGACTTGCCTCTCTCCCTTAACCTCTCTCTGACTTTCTCTCTCATCTTCTCTCTTTTCTCCTTGTTTTTAGCCTTCTTCTGTCGTTTGGGCCTGTCGGCCTGTCGGGATGGCCTGTCAGGTTTCCTGTTAGCTCGACTCAGTTTTCTGTTGGGTCTGGATGGTTTGTCACCATCTCTTCGCACTTTATCACCCTCTTTGGCCCATTTGTCTCCTTCTTTGTGTTGTTTGTCACCCTCTTTGCTCTGCTTTTCCCCTTCCTTTGACTGCTTCTCATCGTCACCAGACTGTAGGACACCCTCTCTGGACTGCTTGTCTCCCCCTCTGGATGTTTTTTCACTCCCTCTGGACTGTTTGTCTCCGTCTTTGGAAAGTTTATCGGTTTCTCTGGATGGTTTGTCATCTCTGGGTAATCCGGGAGCTTGTCTTGCTTTCCTTGGCAGAGGGACAGAGCAGAGCCCCCAAGCTCCCACCCTGAGACTGTAGAGGCTCTCCTCCCCCTCACAGACCCCTGGTTGGCATGTCTGAAACTCAGTCAGGTTTGGGCAAGCTGCCCCGCCAAACAATGGTGGAGCTAGGATACAGCGGATCCGGTTCTGTAAGCCCATTCCACAGGTTTTTGAACAAAGAGTCCAGGGGCTGAACTCCGACACCACACAGTCCAGAGGACAGGGTATTAGACAGGCCTGCTCTAGTCGTGGTTTAGGCTCAAAGTATTCACAGATTGCATCCTCTGCAGGCTCAGCATTCACTTTCTGTACACAGCCCACCTCACGGGTCTGGATGCCCTCCTCTCCCCGGGTGCACACAGCAGGGCGCTGAACCCCAGCACTGCGCATGGACACCGGGACACACTGGTTCCAGGCGCCTAGCTGCCAGTCGTACAAATCTTTGTGCCAGTCGCACACTCTAAAGCAGCTCTGCTGGTTGTCTGGCCGTTCTGTCTGATCACAGTTGGTGTGAAGAGTGGTCCAGCCTTCAGAATGGGCGCACCATACAGCCCTGCTCTGGCTTCCTCCAGGACCACACTCACTGCCCATACAACGACCCCATGGACCTGTGAAGAGAAAGACAAGTGGTCATGTAAGTAACAAAGACAAGGGAAAGAAGCATGATTTGTGATTAGGAAACACATTCATTTCACTCAGAGGACTGAATTAAAATATATTATAGCATTGGTCTAACTCTTAGTACTGTAACATAGACTGTAGCCATTAGTCTAGCTGAGAACTACATCAGCATAATCACTAACATTAATCTAAAAATGCATAGAAGGATGAACACCCCAATGATCAGGGATGTTTTACATCTACACCAAGAGTTAAGTCAGTGAAAAACAGAATGATTCACCACCTGCTGATCTTGTCAGTGTTCATAAGTGGTAAATACAGAGCTCCAAGAGGGAATGAGACAGTGTCAACTGTATGAATTGAAGACCATGATCATTTTAAACTAGTTCATGTTGAAAACTCATAGACCTTTTCATCAGAAAGTCCATCAATAGGGGAAAAGTAAGTTTTCAAAATGTTGATCTTTCATGTTTGGCCTAAAACAAAGCTTTTAATTGAAAACCATTAAATCTCTGTCATTGAGATACAAAATTAGATAATCCTTTATTTGTCCCACTTAGGGGAAATTACCAGCTGATATGAAAACTAAATATTTTATTCTGGCCAAAAGGACAAATTTACAATTCTTAAGTGCTTTCAAAGAAACTACTGCCTTCCACATCGAGGATGTGCTACATAAGTGCTTCCAAGTGCAATAATGATGTCCTGACAAATACGCACTGCTAAATCCCTCTCCGTCTATAGTGATTGCACTTCCACTAGATTTATGAGAATGCAATTAAAGGTCTCAGTAAACATCGACTTTCAGCACAAAGCCCTTGATAGCAGATCCAGAGTCAGAGCAGCCTAAGACTCAATCAGAACAGGAGCAGTAGAGATGAAAAGCTGTTACAATACAGGGAACCTGTATCCAGACATAATGAAATGCTGAATTTAATAAACATTTTATTTAGTTACACTTGTGTTTCGGTGTAACCAATACCAGTGTTTGTTGTTTTGTGATCAGAAACAGAGAAGATACAGAGGGTAGCAGAACGGATTCTCTCTCTCTCCTTGAAAATAAATATGTTACGATATCTAGTCTGATAACAAGTTTTATGATTACAATTAAGCAAATTTAGCTTTTTATACTGATATCAACAAACAAACTATCACTTGCCGTTATTCACTGTCCAAAGAATAAAGCAGAGCTAAAGCAACTGATAAAAATGTGAAAATATTTCTCGTCCTCCCACACAGTATTATTTTGACTTTGACCTTACTGGAAAATTCGAGAAAAGGACAAAACAGTGATCAATAATGTAAAACACAACAAAAAAACAGAAAGCCAAACAAAGAAAAAAAGAAAATCTGTCATGTTTTTCTGAACACAGGCAGAAAAACTGATCCCATATCTACCCCTCATTCATTCAGGTAAGGACTTCCTGCGTTCGACCTTTTGCTAAAAACACAGATGAAGTTGCTGTTTGTGAGGGAAACCCTGGATGATCAATGGCATCTCTAGCACATGACAGAAATTGATCCTTTGTGTCCATCAGCAGCAACGGTGCCCAGCAGTGAAAACATCAGGGGTTCTGTAGGCCTGACTCCAGGGTTTTACCCTTATATTTGACCGAGGAAAGTGAGAGCTGATGCCAAAACAGTTGCTGCTGGCACTGGATCATCATTGGATCTTGCTCTTTTTGTTAAATTTGCCAAAACAGCAACACTGACAAATGAAAAATGGAACATTTGAACTGGACTGAAACTGGGTGGGGTTGAATTTGCATTCACCTCTATAATACAAATATACTCATTTAGGATATATCTATCTGTCAAGCAATTTACAATATGGGGAAATTAAAACCTTAATCTGTTCAACAAGACAAACTGAGGGGAATCAGAGAGATGAAATGAGATAAGTGCTTCTTAAGCTTTTTGAGGTGCTTACAAGTAATTCGGGGTTGAGTGGTTATTACCCCTGCTCAGTTTCAATTCATGATTATTTTTTAACATGAATGCACCAAATTTCAAGACATTTCATCAAATGCTGTTAAGACATTACTCTGAACCAAAAATGTCAACCTGTCTGTGGCACTAGACTTAATCTAATCAAAGACAACATGGCACAACCTATGGGAAGCATGAATGCTTTGAAGTAGTAGATGTCAACATCATTTATTGAATGAGAGAAATCTTGCAGTGGCACAGTCTAAAGGCATCCATTAAAAGCAACCACTTTCATCAAAACGAAAAAGCTGCAATGCACATTTGATCAAATTGAGAGTAATTTGCCAAAGCCCCAACTGTCTACTACGTAATGAGTCAGGCTCTATTAACAACTGCTTTATAGTTTCACTCAATAGAGCTGAGATACGACGCAATGAAAATGTCAACAGAAAAACCGAATGAAATTAGCATACAGCTGTAGGAGACGGGTCTTGATCAATACAAATCAATAGTAGTAGCATGAAACTGCCCCAGACACCAGAGACATCTGTAGTAACAGAAGTGACATCCCTCACCCAGGAAATTAGCAAAATACAGTGTCCAGGGATTTTCCTTACCGAAAATTAGGCGGGGTGGTACTGAGCTGTCAAACCAGGAATGGGGGGGGGGGGGGGGGGGGGGTCACAGACGCAGGGAGCCATCTTCTACAATGATCATTTTTAGTCCTCCTCTCTGGGTCTATACCTCTATCCATCAAAATCAAAGCCAAACTGATCTCGCCCCACTATGTCCCACAGCTCTCTATACATTGTCTACGTATACAAATTTGTTGTATTTACCCAGTCTGAGTTTACATGTGTGTGATCACACTGTTTGTGTGTCAGCGGGTGAGGAATAGAGACAGAGAGGTAGGGAGAGAGAAGGGAGCAGCAGAGTCAGTGTGTGTGGCGCCGACTATCATAGAGAAGCCGTTCAATTCAGCTTTAGTAATCAGACTCTTATAGTGATCACTCTTCTAGAGTTTTGTCGGGAGAAGGAAGTATCACGAAGTTTAATGAAAGCGATCTCACAATTCACTTTGCCCGATAAACCCTGTTGCTGATTTAATGCAGCATTTAACTTAGACTCAGCCTGTTAGAGTGGAGTATGATGCCATCGAGGAGTCAGTGATAAAAAATGTATGGTAAATTGATTTTGTAATCAAGAAAATAGACAGAGAGCCTACGTGCTGCAAGGCTATAAGTAGCCATCTGGGCTCTGGGTTTTCATCCATATCCTGCTCTCTAAAGAGGCCAGCATGTTTATAGCCATAAAAGATTAGCTCCCTGGCAGGCGGTATTGTCTACGCTCCATGCAGGCGTTCACCATAATTTATGAACATGCCCCTGAATGACAGTTATCTGTGGGCCGGTGGTGAGCGAGCACAGGAACGAAAGAGTGGTGGTGGGGATACTCACGCTGGCCTACATCACCTACTATCACCCACTGAGAGGAGCCAAGCAGCACAGAGGGGCACTGTGCCAACAAGGCTAAAGCTCCAGGAGACTTGACACACATCAAACCACACACATCCTTTCTTATACTACAACCTCCCATCCCTAATGTCACTGTTACACCAAGGGAGACAGAGAAATTATGAACAGCTGGGCCTTAACTATTACAAGACTCCAGGTAATTATACTGTTTAAAAAACATTTTGGGAATCTTAACCACTGTTTGCTCTTTAAAAAACAATGACATAACGTCAAAATGGGCTTTCCCATGTATGAGTACACATAGGAATTTGACTCTGGTGTAGTTGCGTTCAGTGTACTTACACAAATAGACATACAATTAAAAACAAACATGGCCACTATGTGCAATAAACTGTACAAGAGCGTCACTAGTGACTCATTTAACCAAAACAATTTACTTTGCTGCTCTCATCCCAAGGTGTTAACCAACTTAAATATGTAAAACATAAAAGAACATTAGCTCTGTTTCCTGAGCTCGTTCCATTCGGAAATGCTGCGCTTCTACCATGTTTCAGAAGAACCAATCTAAGCACGGAATTGTCGCTAATGGAAGTTGTTGCACAATACACAATGAAAATGAATGATGAATGATGATTTCAAGCTCCTAATAACAAGCTTTCAGGGGAGATAAAGACAAGAGGGCCAGAAGTAAGATTAATTGAGATTTGCTGGGGAAAAAAAGGGAGTGAGAGGATACATTTGAGATGTCAATATACAGCGAGGGACAGGGCTGAATTGACCAGGGGGAAGAGAAGAGAAGCGTGAACAAGGTCTGCCTGGGCCTGACCACTAATTGGCCATGTACCAACACTCGACTGGTCCTATGATCCTCAGCCCTAAGGCTCTGCTGTGAGCATCTATCACTAGATTTATTTCTCTCCTCCCTATATCAGCACCCCCGAAGTAGTAGTGCTCTCTGCTGAGACCACTGGTACATGTGCAGTACACTGGCCATTCGCACACTCACAGCAGCTCCCTTTTCTGTTACTGTCCCTCAGATTAAACAATTTTCCCTTTCCTAAGCTCTGTGTCACTTGTGCTGGCACGCCTACCAAGATTTCCATTCTGGCAGCGTACATATGCAGCTAATGACAGGGATGGCAGGTTAAACACTCAGATTTTTAACAGCCTGGCTAAACAACCACGTTGAATGCAGACTCAGAGCAGTACAGAAAATGAGACATTTATTTACGTCCTGTCAAGCAACAGAGAGCATAGCCCACGCACACCACAGTATGTGTAAGCATCACTCTAAATCCCCATCCCAGAGTCAAACATTTATACATCAGCCATCTCCCATTGGAACTGATTAAGCAAGGCCAGATGTTCCAACCCGGAATACTCACACAAAACAATTCCACAGTATGGAGATTTCACAACATATAGGAGACTTGGAAATGAAGGGAGATCGTCATTACATTTCTCAAAAAATTGTTGAAGATAAGTAATCAGTGTGGTTTGCCAACCTTAATGCTATCAACCATGAAATAACCCCATGAAATAACAAAGTTATTTTACATTACATTACATTTCATTTAGCTGACGCTTTTATCCAAAGCGACTTACAATAAGTGCATTCAAACCTGAGGGTACATACCAAGGACGACAAGAATCAAGAAAATACAATTTCTTCAAATAAAGCAAAACTACAAAGTGCTATAAGTAAGTGCCATTTAAGTGCTACTAAAGTGTTAGTTTCAAAAAGTTGTTAGTGTTTTTTTTTTTTTTTTTTTTTTTATTTATTCAAGGTAAAGTCGGAAGAGGTATGTTTTTAGTTTTCGGCGGAAGATGTGTAGACTTTCTGATGTCCGGATGTCAATGGGGAGCTCATTCCACCATTTAGGAGCCAGGACGGAAAACAGTCGTGTTTTTGATGATTGTTTAGCTCGCAGTGAGGGAGCAACGAGCTGATTGGCCGAAGCAGAGCGGAGTGAACGGGGTGGGGTGTAACGTTTGACCATGTCCTGGATGTAGACTGGACCGGATCCGTTCACAGCATAGTACGCAAGAACTAGTGTTTTGAACCGGATGCGAGCAGCCACTGGTAACTAGTGAAGGGAGCGGAGGAGAGGAGTAGTGTGAGTGAATTTAGGTTGGTTAAAAACCAGTCGAGCTGCTGCATTCTGGATGAGCTGCAAAGGTCGGATGGTAGTAGCAGGTAGACCTGCCAGGAGCGAGTTACAGTAATCTAGACGTGAGATGACCAAAGCCTGGACCAGAACCTGCACCGCCTTCTGAGTGAGAAGGGGGCGTATTCTCCTGATGTTGTACAGCATGAATCTACAGGACCGTGTTGTTGCAGAAATGTTGGCAGTAAGGGAGAGTTGGCTGTCGAGTGTTACGCCCAGGTTCCTAGCCGTCTGAGTGGGGGTTAACACAGAGTTGTCAAAGTTAATAGTCAGGTCGTGGATGGGAGAGTCTTTCCCTGGAAGGAAAAGAAGTTCAGTTTTGTCAAGGTTAATCTTCAGGTGGTGTTGAGACATCCACTGACAGATGTCTGTCAGACAGGCAGTGATTCGTGCTGCTACCTGTGTTTCTGATCGGGGAAAAGACAGGATTAGTTGGGTGTCATCAGCATAGCTATGGTAGGAAAAGCCTTGCGAGTGAATGACAGAGCCGAGGGAGTTGGTGTACAAAGAGAAGAGGAGAGGACCTAGGACAGAACCTTGAGGGACCCCAGTAGTGAGGGGACAAGGTTCAGACACAGACCCTCTCCAAGTTACCCTATAAGTGCGTTCATTGAGGTAGGAAGAGAGCAGGGAGAGAGCAGAGCCTGAGACACCGAGGTCCTGAAGGGAGGAAATAAGGATCTGGTGGTTCACTGTGTCGAATGCAGCAGAGAGGTCTAGAAGGATGAGGACAGAGGAGAGAGAGGCTGCTCTAGCAGTGTGAAGCTGCTGAGAGACAGCAAGGAGGGCAGTCTCAGTTGAGTGACCTGCCTTGAAACCAGACTGGTGAGGGTCAAGAAGATTATTGTGGTTAAGATAGGAGGAAAGTTGATTAAAGATAGCACGCTCAAGAATTTTGGAAACAAAGGGAAGGAGAGAGACAGGTCTGTAGTTATTTACTTCAGACGGGTCCAGGGTGGATTCTTCAGGAGAGGATTTACTCTTGCCTCCTTCAGAGAATTAGGAAAACAGCCAGTTGACAGGGAAGTGTTGATTAGATGGGTAAGAAAAGGAAGAAGGTCAGGGGCAATAGACTGTAGAATGTGAGAAGGGATGGGTCACGATTGGCTGAAGAAAGTGTATGTAACTGCAATGCTATATGACTGTAGAGGGCCACAAGTGCATTTGTCTAGAATCAGTAGGCATCAGATTTTCTTATTGAATGTCATACAACTGCCATCTTTGGTGTGGCAGACACTCTATTCAGGATTCTTTATACTATATAGTGTGTGATTGGCTCTAAATGAAAACAAAGATATCATCCTAGCCCCTCTGGTAATAGCTGCTGTTTACCCTGCTCCAGCATCAAGAGAAATCCAAAGCTTGGAAGGTCTGCCGGGCAATTTCAGCCACAAACACAAACACTCCAACATAGATTGCGCAGAGGCAGGGGCCATTAATCAAAATTTGAACAGAGGCATCGGCTTCAGATGGCCCCTTGTACAGTTCAGGGTCATAATAAACTCAAACAATGACTCCTTGACTTTCACACAAAAATCCAATTAAGTCTCACTTGTAGTTTTAATTTATTTTGAGTTATTTATTCAGCATGTAACAGGAGTCATTCGAGCTGAGAAGGTCCATCTGTGAAGTACGTACATCACATCTTTCAAGCTGCAAATTAAAATCAGATGTTTGTCTTTTTAAAGCTGTACGAACGATTCCATTTGTTTTTGTTAATTTGTTAATTTTCTCAATATGGCTTGCAAGCAGATGAATAATTTGATCTGTGTGAGATTACTTCATCCCCCACTAAATAATGGGATTGTTCTTTTTGTACACCGCCTGCCCTGTAACCCCCGGACCTCCCACCTGGTTTCCCTCCCACTTTTAGAATGCTACCAAACAGAAGATTGGCGTTGGCATTTACAGGGATAATGGAAACCAGTGTGATATGTGCATCCCACCAGTGGCTTTAGGATAGAGAGGCAAGAGAAATGAGAGAAGTAGCAGCAGGCAGTCAATCTGTATTCATATAGATCTTTATCGTAGACACGTATCTACTATAAAGACAGTGAAAAGGTCAGGGATTTGCCATTAACTACTGGATGCCCTCATGCTAAGATGATGTTTTCAAGGATCCTTATTCCAGCTCCAAATCCATAATAATAGGCAAGCGACAAAATAAATACCAAACTAATCATTGAATGCTTTCTTTTATGTTTTCCCATTTTCTGGTATGCTGCACAGAAAACTGATTTCATTCAGATACAATAGAGCCCTTGACCCACTAACCTGATTTTGGATCAAAGGTGTAAAAAGCATCATTCAGTTATTGTGAAAGGGACAGCATGTCTTTCAATGAAAATAAAATGTTATCCCTTACTGTTCTCAGTGTTGCTACCAGAATTTGTTTTACTGTAATGATTAATTAACACCATTTCATTGGTGTTAATGAATCATTGAAATGGTTCATTAAAAACCATTTCAATGGTATGTTGATATGAAAACATATCAATAACATATCAATATGTTATTGATATGTTGACAATAACATGTTGTGTTTGTCCAATTGTGACATAGATGCATTCAACTTTAAAACTAATCCTTTGTTCAAATGATTCCTTCGAATTATGTGATTTTTGTCCATAATCATTTACTTGCTGGACCTGTTTTTATTTAACTAATTCAAATTAGTCTTTTATTGATGCAACATTTTTTTGCTGAAATCAACAAATTGAAGAGGAACACAAAAGCTGGATGGAAACTTAATAATGGCTGGTTTCCCTCTCATGGTAATATGTCGTCACATCAAACCATACAGCTGAACTGACAAATCTCTTGTCTATATATAACCTTGAGACAAATAACTTGGAGACGAACATCCGCTTATCGTTGAAATGGTGGCTGAAAAACTGTAGTGTCTGATGTGCAGCTGATATGGGATGGAGGTATATATGTATGCTACCTGGAGGCAGGGTACAATCTAAAGACTTTGAAACTTAATAAAACTGTGACCTATAGATTATTTTGGGACTCATAACCTCAGGGATAATGAAGACCCCAAGCATCATATATCATCTCTTTCTGTCTTGTTATTCTCTGATCACAGCGCAAGTATTGCAGCTTCCCAGACACAATGTGTCAAATAACAGTATGATCCCTATGGTTCGGGTGGTGAGGTGAATGCTGTGGAAAGCTGCTCTCTATAACAGCAGAACAACAAACACACTGCAGTTTGCTGGGAGCAGGTGGCTAAACTAGCTACTCATAATATTCTAAAGTAGGACATGATATCTAGATCCTCCTCCTCACCATTTTGCAGCAGATTCCTAGCACTCACTTCACAAACCTGATAACCATGAGTGCCCCTAATAGTCTCGGCCAAACCGTACTGCCTCTGTGTGCATTACACACATCTTTCTGGGAGCTTTCATTACAATTGTCAAGCCCCACACAAGCTCATGGGAAAGCAAATCTGTTACAGATACCACCGCAGAACAAAGTCCCTCATCATCTCTCTGCAGCTACTCCACGTCATTCCCTCCGTCACTCTCATGCATTCAGCTGAACTCTGTTTGAACAGCTCTGTCTCTGGTGCACTTTCATTTTGTTGATTTCATCATCAATATTTGTGCTCATCCTTCCATCATGTTTAGTGTCTCTGCCGATCAGATTTTGATGTAATAAAGGGAATGACGCATCTTGGTGAAACTCACAGGGTTCACTAAATTATTTAGCTGTCCATCGATTGATCACTGACACACTACCGACTTGCACTTAACCTGGAAGAATGATGCATTGCAGCAGGCTACAAGAGCAACTTTCTCATGTGTGTATAGCAGCGGAACTGCTTCCATGTAATACTTCAGGAAGCTTTAGAACATAACCTTGTTAAACAGAATGTTGTGTGGTTCACTTCATATGTCATACCTTGATTCTGTCCAGGATGTTTCTAGAAAACCCCAATTATGGGCTACAAAAGTAAATAATAAAATAATAAAATTTGCAACAGTGCGTATTGTTAAAGAAAATGTATTTCTGATAAATGACACTAAATACTGAACACATCAGTATAGTGTTCACCACCAACTCATTATTTAGGAGTTTTAAGAATATATAAGGAGATCTTGGTAAAGGTTAGATGGAATGGGGCAGCACAGTGTCTGCACTTTGTTGCGTGTAGTGGCCTCCAGTTCACCTGAAAGCCCTTATATACTCTTTCAATTGGATTTATTGAGCTGTTTGAAACATCTTCTCACTCTGAACTTGTATAATATAACTTTTGAATTACTAATTCTAAGCTCCTGTATTGCAGAGATAAAGTCAATACACACAGTCAATTCCTAAAATGTCAAGGTTAGTAAAAAATCCTGGTTTGGTTTTATACAGGAACAAGTTTCAGATTTCAGACACACAGTTGTATTCACATTTAACCAAAACTGGCATCTTTCTTTTGCAAAAACCTCAAAGAAACTGGATGTGAACTCCAGTTTCTATATGTACAAGATAAAAGAAATCCTCAATGTCACAGAAGTTAGTTGGGAAATGCTTGAGCTGAAGTGCTTATGCCACCAGGCATAACTTTGGAGTATAGAATGAGTTAAATACAGTTTTCTGATAAAGGGATCTTAAGGCAATAGCCCTTAACATTAAGGTTAAAAGGTGACATTTAAGGCAGAAGTAATGACATTTGCTTGTCAAAATGATCTTCCATTCAATCTCATGCTCTATCAGGTCATGGTGGTAAGAAATGATTTTGCTTTTCATCAACTTGGGCAAACTGCTGCAAAAAAAACAATAAAGTAGCAGAAAGCTTTTTCTATTGCTTCTCTTGGTCCGTCTGCTGCAGTCTTCCCCACTCTCCCTGTTTTTATTTCAGGATGAGCTGCTTTCAGAGAGGCTTTGCTGTGACTCTGGCTGAGTGCCTCTGGTCTGTGATCTGCAGAAAGCATCATCAAAAGAAGAGCTGGAAGTGACACTGCAGCAGAATACGTTTGTTCTGAGGTCACCAAAGACCACCTCCACCTCTGATGGAAGGTACAGCAACCAAACCAGATGTTCCTCTAAGTCTTCCAAACACAGCTGCACAATATTACTGGATTTGTAAGGCTCAGACCTCAACTGGTGCAGTCTTACATGCTTCTCTGTAGTTTTCTGAGAAAAAACAAAGACTTAAAGGGGAGTCATTCGTATAAAACGTAATAAAATCATTACTTCTACTATAAAAGAGGCAAGGATTAAACATTAGCTTATTCTGTATAAGTGGAACCTGGTTGTAGCAAGAAGGATATTAGTTAATTAAAATGCACTCCCTTCCTCAGATCAACAGCAATTGTCCACTCCAGGTTCTTAATCAACCCTGGAGCTAAACTTTGCAATAACCTATATATTTGAGAGTCCCTTTCTTAGTCTCTCACAGCCAAGTAGGAAACCTGAATCCTTAGACTTTTTATCTGCGTTGATGCTTTTCACAGACACAGCCATTGGTGATTTTAACATCCAAGCAGATACTGACAGACATCCTTATATCTCTCCATTCACGTTACTATCTGAATCAACATGTAAATGAACCCACTCATTGTTTTAACACACTTGCATCTTGGTCTGACGTATGAGTTAGAATGTTTAATTGTATTCTTCTCAAATGAAATAACCTTTTATTATTCAAAGAATCTAATAAAAACAACCAAAGGTTCTTCATTTCATGGCCTATTTTTTTTCTACTGATCTCACAGCTGAATCTAACCAATCAACGTGTCTTTTAGACCCTACTCCACTTAACACTAACACTTCCAAATTAGATCAAATCAATTAATCTTAATTACAGGCTACGTACACCATAGACTTTCAAGGTTAGAGTAATTAAACCTCTGCTTGAAAAGCTACTCTTGACCCAGATTTTCAGTTTAAGCTAACTATAGACATATATCTAACCTCCCCATCTTTTCTAAAATCCTAAAAATAAAACTGTTACAAACCAATGATGTGATTATTTGCACCAGAAGAATCTTTTGGAACACTTACAGTTAGGTTTTAGTGTCCGTCAGTGCGGAATTGTCTATATTTTCATCCTGCAGGATGTAATTGCTGCTATTACAGTACTAGGCATATTATATATTTATAATATCTATATTTATCAGATAGATTCCAGCCTCTTGATGATAATAATGACTACACACAAGAGTTAGTCCTGGAGTTCCACTAGGTTCTGCAGTGGTACAGATATGTCTCACTATGTATATTCTTCCTTTAGTAAATATCTGTTTCCATTGTTATCCATATGCTACACAACTGTATTTCTCCATGAAGGCAGATATTCAGGTCAAACTCCAGACCTGTAACTTTTAACTTCTAGATTCACACAATAAGAGGTTTTGTTTAGCAAAACATTATCTTATTATGTAGCTGCCTTGGATCGCACTATAACGCACTCTAAGGAACATTGGACTAATGTTTGACCAGGACATGTCATTTGACTCATTACTTAAGCAAGTTTCTAGGACAGCCTTCTTCCAACCTTACTATTAGATTATAAAATTAGAAACATCCTGTCTCAAAACGACTAGACAACCATAATTAAATCTGTATGAAGCCTCCAGGTGAACCGAAATGCTGCAGTGGGTGAACTGCTGGTTGTTCCTCCTGTTGTAAAGGGAGTTGTTGTTTTTTCTTGACGGTTCAACAGGGATTTTTTATTGTGAGAAACCTTCTTTGTGTTCGGTAATTACTAAATGCTCAGTTAAGTGCCTTAAGATAATGCATGTTATGATATGTGCTACACAAACAGAACTGAATTGAATACAACATTTATGAAGCATTACAGTGTATGCACATAAGCAGTCAACACAATAACACAAGAAGACAGCGAGAACAATAAGACCGCTGGTTTATTAGATAAAGGTATGGAGAAGCACCGGAGGCTCAGGCAAACCAGCACTCATGCATCTTTCATAAGGCTTGTCAGAAACAGCGGTGCCATCCCTTTCAGGAGGCGACATTACACGGCTCATTTGGGGTGTCGTGCTGCTACATGGAAAACAGCTTTGCTACAGCAGTGCACAGCAGACCATGCTGCCTGTTAAATGCAACGTTTGGCGCTGGACCTGTTATGGCAGACCATGAACAGATGGTACAAACCGATTTGTCATTAATTTTATATATTTTACTTTGCCCAGGTCAAAACGTCAAGGCACCTTTACGAGTAGTAACCATCTCTTTTTATATTTGAGAAATTCTCGTAAAAACCCATATGGATTGAAACTGATGAGGATGCTTGAATCTCAAGCACAGAAATGTAAGCAGGAACTCAGCGTTAAATGTGTTCTTTATATCAGGATGGAAAACATAGCACCTGCTTTTGTACCTTTCTTTGGAAATGGACCTTATTTCTCAAACATTTCTCATGGAAGTAATTTCACACAAAGTTCCTAATACATTACAATTTTTGTATGGCCTTATACCAACAATCTCGATTTTAAGATATAACCTAAGCCTCAAGTTGGATTTTTATTAGCCATGCTAATGTTGTAGCTCTAGGGATGGCAGTGTTGGTTGGTAGATCAGTCCCAGGTCCCCACTTAGGGTTTACACTTGACTCAACTATTGGATGGATTGGTATTTATTATTTTACAGACAGAAACCAAATTATGAACTCAGATTATTCTTAACAGTGTCAACAACAGCAAGATGGATATTTCCACAGATTCAAGGTTCCCTGGGGCTGTATTGAACTGTTATACTTCATATGCAGAGCCCTCATAAAGTTATTATTTTTTTACTTTTGTGTCTGAGACTTCATGATAAATCATCTGCGTCTACATCCATAAACAAGACAACATCTTCATCATCCTCAGCCAATATTACAACCATCCATAACTTTTTTTGTAAAAAGATTTTGTAATAGTTTAGCATGTAACCAATGCAAACACTATCACTGGGGTTTGATAATTGTGAGGTTTGCCGCTCTAGGATTTGGGGCAAGGCTGCAGGGGCATGCAGAGGCAGAAAGTTACAGGACGCCAGCTACCTTTCAGCTGATTCAACTCATTTGTCCTCATGATCAGCAGCTACAGCAGCAGCAGTGGTTGTAGCACGCAGCTAATGCAGGCAATTAGGGCACTTTAAAACCCCGTAGTGCCCAATTGCTACAATTTGAATCAGAAAATCATACTCCTCAGTGTCATTACTCAAAATCTCAACTGATATGTTGCACGCACATTTACATTCAGAGTGACTTGTACCAATATCCGATGTCCAATAGATTTTCAAATGGAAAATAAGCTTTTAAACTCAGAACTTCCTTGAGAATCATAATATGTTTTAAATGTCTAGAGAATGGAAATAACCCCAAGATGGTTGTCAAACAGATATGCAGGAAACTTTTAGACCAGTTTATCAAAAAAACTAAAATAAACGCGGGATACAAAAAGAAAGCAACATGACTCCAGTTGTAGCCCACAGCAAACTCACGACTGAAGAAACATTAGCCTTCCTGTTAACAGGCTATTAGAGTTCTTTTCTATAAGAGAGGTAAATAATATTAATGAAGACAAAATGCTAATGCCAACATGATGTAGCCAAGGGGCCCCAGTTGTCAACCACAAATGGTTTGATCTTTATAGTGAGCATTACAGCCTTACAGTGCTGCTAGCATAGTATTTGTTGGTAAAGAAATTCAATCCACGACCTTTAGCTAACATGTTATCTAACATGTTATCTCTCCAGTTAATTTGTCTTTTGCTAAATTATAAGCTTTGACACATTTAGTATGTCAAGATTAATGAACGTGTGTGCAACTTAAATGACAATGATTGTCCTCTATTTATTAGACTGTGACATGAATTTCCCATCCAGCAGCAGAATGTGTAATTCAAGTAGTCGCAGCTAGACACATGGGGCCATAAAACGTTGCATTTCGCATTAATTTGTGATACAATTTACTTTCATTAAGTATCTAAATAATCCAATATCTCTCCATACCTTTACTGCACAGGTATTTTGATAGAGTCCCTGAATTATTTCTTAAAAAATATAACAGCTCTAACCCCGTTACAAAGTATATTTTCACCTTTTTCTAGCCAAGTTGATATTTTTCTTTGGCTTTCTTTGACCTTTGAAAATATCACAGGTAAAAATAATATAATAATAATAATAATACAAAAGAAAAGGGGGAAGAGAGAACTTCAGCCACAGAGGTAATTAGGTTCCAACACAATTTAAACCACAGAGCAGGTATTCTAACGATTTTCTCCGCTTAAAATTCGACTGACAACACCACCAGCATAAATCCGACTTTATTTTCTCAGTCATGGCACAAGAAAGCAGTAATTAAGAAAATATGATACCAGCTTGTGTAAAAATGTGGCTATTTTGGCACAGCTCCTGGAGTAATTAGCTGATACTCTTGATACAACAGTACTCCATGAGATTGGAACAGTAATCTAATTGGACAGTAGCATATTTCCGCACATTGATATACAAAAGGTTTCTGGGAGGGTTATGCTAATATGAGTAAAGGGCACATCATTTTGCTGCTAATAAACACATACAACCAGCTACAGTAATACTGCTGATGAATGTCAGACTTTATGCCTAACACACATACACTGCAGATTTCCTGAGCAATGGGTTGCCCAAAGCTGTCCACACAAATGCTTGTGAGATGAAAAACAGTGTTTTACAGGAATGTGTTATTAAATATTAAATTGTCGTCTATATGACTTTGGAGGTTAAGTTGTGAAATCTGGGAAAAAATCTCCAATCCTCATTTTAAAGCTCCTCTTGTAAACATTTTAGAAAAAAGGATGTCTTGCTGCCTTAATGGTAGGAGGAAGCAGTTCCTGTAAAGCACTTTGCACATACATATTTCACAGCATATATCTCTTTATGCTTCTAAGATTATAGGACTTTAATCTTCGACTGAGAGATGCTGCTTGGTGTGGCTATAATTACAGCTATTAAATGACGGTTTGGTCATAAATTCCCATAAATATTGATTTAAATTCTCTGGGTGCAAGTACAGTACCGAAAACCTGCAAAATGTTTGCAAATCAGTGGAGCTTGTTTTGTGAGCAGCACAGCCATAAGACAAAGCTTTTTGCGAGATGCCGGATGCTGGAAACATTTTCCACGCTGCCATGAGGAAATGATTGAAAAGCATCTTTCGAAAGAGCCTTTAGGATCATGACAGAGCGGAGACACAACCAGCACACAGAAGTATCGTATGCAGACGTCTCATTAAAAAGTAATGCATATACAACTTGTGAGGTGTCGCACCGCTGCAGCCTACTGTTACAATGTGTTAAAGTGATGACACAAAGAGCAGCTGAGGCATAGGCTTTCGTATAGTGATACCACAGGCCAGACCAAAACTATGAACTACACTTCTTCTTTTAAGAAAGTCTAATGGAAGAAATATTTCTATATATATACATTTATTCGTTTTTGCTCATAGTTGAACAGTTTTAGCATTTGAGTCCCGAAAAATGTGAATACTGCTGAAGAGTAAAGCAGAAAGAATGTGGCATTTTCATAAAATAAAAATAAAATAAAAATAGACTAACAACAGCACTCTTTAGATCACACACCTCAGCCACACAAACCTATTCAAAAATAAAAGGAAGCCCTATGATATATTTCAACCAAGCTCCAATGGAAAGCAAGACAAAAACACAACCACACCAGCTCCACACTAAAATTGAATGAGGGTTCTGGTGAGATCAGAACCCTTAAGACAAATAACATATGAACCAGCAACTTCACATGTGGTTTGGGTTAAGGCACAAAAACAATTGGTTAGATTAAGGGAGAGATAGTGCTTTGGATTGAAAATAATTCAAATGCAGTTTAAAGAGACTAAAACACCTGAGGTGATGTAACATTTTGCCTGGAACGCTGCTTTCCTGCTCCATGTGCAACTTCAGATTTTGCCTTCCAACCCATAATTTTTATAAGTCACATTGTTTTGACATCAACTGAAATGTGGCTGACCGACTGTGTGTGTGTGTGTGTACTTTGACTCATCAGTATGCTACCTGTGTAGTCAACAACAACAACAACAACAACAAAAAAAGCACATAAGAGGCAGGTCACAGAAACCCATACTGTATACAGCTATCTATTTCATCTCTCTGCTCTACTCAAGCAGAAAACAGATGCTAGTTATCTGTCGAAATATGCCGGAGTGACTGGGGAGAGATAAGAGCACATTTATCTCAAGTGTTTTCAAAAGGATTAATTACACGCTGCCTCCCACTCACAGCCCTTCCAGCCACACGAGGAAACACACACACGCACCACTGTTACGATTACCGCTTGATATTCATGTAGCAGGCACTCAAATATTCCCGCACGACATGAAGGCAGTCTGGTATGTTTCCCAAACTGGATTTTTATAGAGCTGTTGTTGTCTACAGGGGGGGGGAGCTGCTGCTGCTACATTGCCATTCATGAAACACAAACATGCTGGAAACAGGCACAAAAATTCCTGCCCTTCTCTCTAAATGTTTCAGCCAGTATCGATCCACAGGAGATATTCTTGCACCTGTTCTGCTTCCAGTCAATATTTTTGCAGGGCTCTGAAATGTTCTGTTTCCTTGTGGGAAGAGTACACTATGAAGCAGCACGAACAGGAACGTGGCCTCTGTAAAACAATTACTCTCCATACTCTCAGTAACTGCTAGCAAGACCATGTTGACCACTCAGATATTTCAGAGTAAGATTCAACAGCTACAGTAAAGATCTCAACGAGGCTTTTGCATATTCCTCGGACTGTTCCAATCCCTTTTCTTTTTTTTATCAAATGGACTGCCAGGAATTGTACCGAGCACATTCATGCTCAGCAAAGCTTGACCCAAAGGCCTGTGGCAATACCATCAGGACATTCTCCACAGTTGAACTTGCGACCTCATAACCTGTAGGCGTAAGTAAAGTGCACATGGTACCATCAACTGTAAGATTTCTTGTTTTTAAAGTGTCTTTAAGGAAGTGTCACATTGCACTGCAGCAGAAAGTATTGTATATTATGAGCAGTATGTTTTTAAGGGAAACCGGATAAAGTGACACACCACAGGGTCTATCTTACTCCCAGGACAAAGCAAGTGTTGCTGCTAATTTCAGACAACAAATAGTAATTTTTTAATCAGTGTCCACTACTAAAAGCAAATGTACATGTTCCAGTCTGCACTCACATGGATGTGGAGGTGCTGAAGAAGAAAAACTGCGTTCCGAAGTCGGTGGTGCAGTATTTCACTGTTATTCTTATAGCACATTATCAAGATAGTAATATGAACCTAGATAGGTAGATGGACGCTCTGCTCCTTTCACACAGATGACCTGCCCATGTGTCCTGTGAGTTTTCTATTACTACCTGGAAAATAAACCTTTATAATGGCAAAATGTGCAGGTCTACATTGCTTTTAAAGGGAATGGGAGATGATACTTTAACTAATGGATTGATTTGGAGATGTTGCTTCATGTACTTAGATCATTCAATTGGAGAGAGAGGTCAAATATAGTGCACTATGAAGTGAATATGGGGTGACTGTGAACAGAGCCATGGCATTATTATTTAAACCTGTCATGTGGCCACTTGGGTAATGTGACACGTGGGTCAGAGAGGTGAGGGGATCCTTTGACTTTTTTTCAGGAGCTTTGCTAACTGGGCTAATGCTATTTACTCTGTTACACATTAATCAGAGTAAGTGAGGAGATTTGCTTCAACTGGTGCCATTGATGCTTTTACAATCAATGTCTGTGTGCACAGCAGCGTGGCTACCAGCTGACTACAGCGATGTTACATTCATACGTGTGTTCATCACAGCCATAATAAATGACATCTCCTGCTGATACCTGCATGCTGTCACTGCGTGCTGCAGCAGCCTCCTCCTCCAGCCCTATAACACCACATTACATAGGCTCCTACTGACACTTTAACCCAAACTCTGCAGGTGAAAACACCATTTGAACACGCCTGCTCTGACAGTCTGAGCTCTACTGAACGATTCTAAAACCATGACTTGGCTATGCTAGATGTATGCCTCAGAAAATAATCCCCTTAATTCTTTTCTTCAGCTTCAACTGGGGTGGTGAGAGACTCATCATCAGAATTTGCCAACAGGCATTGTTAATAAAATAATTGATCGACCTCATAAAATCATCAATGTTTTTCTTCTGAATTTGAAAGTGCCAATTTTAACCACAGTTAAACGAGGGGGTGGCAGAAAGAAGGAATATGAGGTTGGTTGCATGCTTTAGGACTCTGAAGTAACGATAATAATAGCCATGATGATATATCCTTAGGTTTTTTAATTACATTTGTTCAGAAAAAAGGGAAGACTCTCGTAGCATTTGCTGTTGCGGTGCTGATGGATGACCTCTGCGCAGAAGAGAATATGAAGAACCATCATGTTTGAGTGGCTGCCGACCTTATCGATACACCTGAGGGCTTGGCTGCGCTGAGGCTGATCTCAAAAGGCTTTTTTCAATGAGAAACAGCAGCCCTAGGGGAGGGAGAGGAGGGAGAGGAGGAGGAGACACTTAGTCATTACGTGGACAGGGAGGGGACGAATGGCATCAGAGACGAGACAGCTCTTTCGCAGAATCTGCCCTTTAGATGAAAAGGCATTAGTCAGCCAGGACCAGGAAGTGGAGAGGCTAACATGATTGGATTTGGCTGGTAAACATGGGGAAATACTCTCCCTGAGGATGGGGGTGAAAGGACGGGGGCTGGTGAGAGCTGATGGACAGAAGAAGAGAGATTGAGCCATGGGGTGTGTGTTTATGGGAGGTGCTTGTTGGCTCTGGGTCTGCTGGGGCAGGAGTAAGGGCTGCCCTTATCTGATTGTGAGATCCCACTTGGCAACACTGGAAATGCCAACATTCAGTTCATACCTTGATCTACCTACCTTTTCAAATACATCATTCTGACATCGTCATTCAAACTAAATATAAAAAGTCGTGGGAGGTCATAAAGCAGGTCAAACTTGATGGGATCAAACTCAAAGGAACAAGTCATAGGCTTCGGAGTACTTGTGGTGTTTGTCAACATCTATTTAGCAGCTAACTGTGAAATTTAGTTACCAACTGTCTTGCAGAAATCATTCCCAAATTAAAAAAAATACTACAGTAATGCTAATCTGCCAACATACAATGTATTGCATTTAAAAGATTTGTGTTTAAATAATCACGATGAAATTAAAAAAACTTTAATTTACTTTAAGTCCTATTTAGACTAGGGGGAGTGTTGAAGTTTTGTCTTTTGTGGCTAAAATTAACATCAAAACCGGAGCAAAACCTTGCAGCTTTTACTAGCCTAAGATATATGATGCTAGAAAAAATATAAATTTAAAGAAAAAACAAGAAAATAAATCCATTAAGAAAATTCTGATAAAAGAAAACTATAGAATAAGGATCTTGCCCCTCCTCTGGCGTCTATAAAAAGAAGTATTTTTTTAACATTGCTGAAAGCACATACAGAAAATGGTGAAAATGTGTTAGATTGTGGGAGTTTATACTCTCTTTTATAATTTCTTTAGCCACGCTCATATGATTATCACCATCAGTGCCTATTGGGAGCCTGGTTCTTAAAATATGAATATCAGGGTTCACTGAATGGAGGTCACTCTGAACTCAATAAAAGCTCAATAAAATGCCAGCACTCATCACATAAATGGGAAAATTATTAAATCTGTTGATTATTAAATCTGGTAAGTGAAATGTGTAAGATGGAATTTAAAGCTGGAGGAGAGACGAGTGCAGGGGAGAGAAAAGACGTGTGAGAAGAGATCTTCTTTAGGATGGTGGGGAAAAAAGGGGGGCAGGGATGCTGCCATGGGGGGGAGGGGGTTGAAGCAGTGGGGAGCTTGCTCAAATGTCAGTGGGAGTGAAGTGAGATGAGACAATAGGAAAGCAAGGATGTTGGATGGAAGATATTGAGAAGCAGCACAGGAAAAAACGATAAACAGACTCAAACAAATGAAGGAGGCATTAACCTCACATTTGCTTTAAATTCAAATATGTAGCTTAGAAGAATAGCAGCAATCTTTTCAAGATGTAGGTATTCCCTTTATTTTGAAGATAAAAGCTTAAAGACTGCAGAGGTTACAGCTAGCCTAGCTCTCCACTCTAACATTTATTAATCAATATGTCGTTTTTTCCTTTACTTCATCAGGAGTATAAAACAAAAGGAAATCTAAATAAATCTTGTGGTTTTCAAAATGACCTGTTATCAGAATCTGGCTCCTCTTGAGTCTAATTCAACAGTTTTACCTCCTTCCTCACAGAGTACATTACCCAGGAAATGACTGCTGCTCCCTGTCAGGACACAAGATAATAACACAGTGGCACATTTACAGTATCAGCGCCAGCCATCGGCAAGAATAATAAATTGTTGACCCTGGGGATAGCTGAGACCCTGCTCCAGCGAAACGAGATGAAATGTGAGAAAATCGGATCGGATACAAAAGCCAGAGACAATCAGAGCTGCAAGACGTTAAAATACATCAGTTTGAATCAGACGTTAACTCTAATCTTTTGATGGCAATCAGGCGCCTTCACCATTGTTTAATTAAAATGGATTTTAGCCTTGATTCTAGCAAACAGAAGACTGACTGTTAATGGCAACATTTAAATATTGTGCAGAAAGGGAAGTTTGGACAGTGGGACAAGCAGCAGCAGAGAAAGACACGAAAATGTGAAGTTTCACCTCGTCAGATGTGGGTAAGAATCAAATTATAAAATGGAGAATTTGAGGAAGCAGAGAAAGAGACATGCTATGTCAATGTCTTAGCATCTAATAAATCTCATAAAAAGGGAGTTGAGCTGGATGGTTGAAAGAACAAAACCTGTCGGCCTGCAGTTCCCATTCTGTCTCCTATCAAAAGCTTCATTAGTTTTCACCATGGTGCCTTCTTTCTCTAACCTTAACCCAATAGGTGGAAAATTACAAGCAGTATATGTTATCTAAAAATCTGCTATTCTCTCCATCATTCCTCATAGTCCTTTCTTACCATCACTGACAATTAACCAGCCCAAATGGTAGAAGACATGTAGTGAGAGCCTTGTGGGAATCCCTCATGAGTCTCTCAATCCAGAGGTCTCAGAGAGGTCATGAGCACAGAGCTCATTAAAGCTCACTTAAAGATAATAGCATGATCAGCTGTTTCCTTGGGATTGAGAAAATCTCTGGAATGTCGCCTGTAATGCCATCCTTGGAAGGAAATCTGAAAATCCTAATCCTTTTCTTTGATACATTTGGCTCCGGTTGTCCCAGTGGAGTCATTACAAGAACAAAGATTATGGGAAGAGATGAAAACTGGAGACTGATGCTAAAACTAACACCAAGGTCACGAATGAAAACAGTTTCAAATCTTAATAAACACTTGCAGGACACATTTTGAGTAAAAAGAAATAGCACTTAAGCCTGATGTATTTTGAATTAGGAAATAGGATATCAGTCAGGTCTAGTTAAAAACAGTACAAAAGAACAAATTGACAACGATGGGACAGAGCTGATCGTCCTCTGTGCTGTGAATACTAATGATCAGCGAATGAACGACAAGGTCACAAAAATGAGCATGCTGGGACTTAGTTGCTCCCGAATCAACATGAAATCCCTCCTAAAAACCTTTGAATATTTATCAGCGCAGTCTCGTCTGCCTGCAAGTCGAGGTGAGGGCTGCTGAGCTCCAAACAGCTGCCCCACACAGCCCCCAGGGGCTCAGATGTGACTCATAAAACAGCTATTTCTACATGTTCAAGTCAATTTAAATCACAACGACTTTCCAAGTCTGATGCTTCATTAAGTTATTTGTTTTTTTCAGAAGCACCACTTTTACTGTGTTGACACTTTGTGTCCACACAACTTCAGAGTTGCTGGGGTTCCTACAACAGATTTTTGTAAATACTACTGGCCCACCTTAGTTTAATCAGAATCAGAATCAGAATCAGAAGTATTTTATTGCCAAGTAGGCTTACACCTACAAGGAATTTGCTCTGGTTATGGGGCATACAATGAACATAGAAACATAAAACGCAATAAATACAACATACATAGGAAAAGCTATAAAAAATAAAAAAATAGAAAATCAGTATATATTTACTCACTGTTTACTTCTATTTACTCACTTTTTTCCAATATTTATACAAAGTAGCAATTATTTTGACATAAACATTTCTGAATAAAAATATATGAAAGATAAAAGATATAAAAAGTGAAGTAAAAAGTGAAAACTTGCATTTCAGTGTGGTCCATCAACTGTTATAAAAATGTATAAGATGACAGCTCCAAAAATTTAAGCCAAATCATCTTGATTGCCCCCTGCTGGCTGGCTTGCTTGCTGGCTGGCTGGCTGCAGCACATGTCCTAAAGCCTGCCCCTTCCATGTAAGTAGATGGGACGTGGACCAATTGAACAGTACAAGGGAAGAAAACATTTCTGAGAGATGGATTCTGACATTTCCGGTACATCTTCTCACGCCCATATATGTTCAAGTGCACATGTTTGGTTTCAATTTCTTATTTGATACAAAAAAATCAAAAATCGTCATGATTTTCAGATGACCCTGACTCACAATTGTTTGGTCACGTGTGTAAGCGGGACCTCAATAACGCAGCTCCATCCCCTGATCGCCACTTCACAGACTCTAGATCCAAAAGAGGTCACCAGCAAAAGATGGTGCGCTTGTATCAGACATATTTTGGCTTCACTTCAGTACCACAGGAGGAAGTGGAGATGTGTCATTCATCTTTATTTACAGTCAAGGGTCTAGACAGACAGATACAGAGATTCTTGGAAACGATTGTGCCGACACAGCCTAGCCCAGGATTCATCAGTAAATGTAAAACGAGAAGGTTCCTTCATATTTCTTCTGAGGACGCTGTTAATCCTGTTTGAACTGTAGTGATTTGACAGAGTGGAAGAAGGTGAACGCTGAGGGCGACCACAGGATGAATATTTCATTGTTTATGTTTGACAAGCTCTCAGTTATCGCCTAACAAGCGAGGATGCAAATCTTTTTTTGTTGCTTTTTTCCACTCAAATGAAATGTTCCCTCAGGCTGTCTTCGCTTTACATAATTTGATTGAAAAAAAAAATCTTTTCTCCTGTGAATTGCACACTAAAGTAATATATGAACCTGGTCACAGCCTGCTGCGGAGTCAATTAGTCCTTGAATATTGTCCTCTGTGTGTGCATGTTAAGCAGAATGGTGCAGTACAGTACTTAATTATGCTGACGTTTTTCTTTGCCTTCATTCAGAAGGCCATGATAACATTTCTTTGTCTGTTAACTTTGAATTAAAGTTTACTTCAAAAACATATATACTAGCGCAATTCGGTCTCTGTTGTGCTTTAATCTAAACATCTGCCACTGAAATCATTTACATTTACAACTTAAAGTAGTCGTCACAAAAACCAACAATAAAGAAGCAGGACAGCAGATGAAAGTAGTGCCTGACTTGATGACAATATCCATTGCCACACTATTTATAGTGTATTATATTCAACAACATTCAAATTCAACTGTGTTCTAAAGGATTGTGCCCATTATCTTGACACTGTTTTTTGCAGTCATTTTGCAGAATGGCCGAATTGAAAATACTACACATCCGAAGATGACATGATTAGACTGTGAATAATCACATCAGGAAAACATATTAGGCAAAACAAATCAATTACTGCCTGTTAATGATTCCCTATGCTGCCTGCTATGCTATATCTACAAGAACCGGTTTTGACCAGTGGCTGCCTAATGGGAGATGAAGAACTGTATGAAGGCATGGTGAGGCTGGGAAAGCATTGATATCATTTAAGTAAAAACCTTAAATGATAAAAGAAGAAGAAGGACAGTGTACCAACTTATCCTCACTCACTTTTACCAAAACTGATTATGTTGCATTCAACTAAGGCAAGCAGGTAGATGTGATTCAGTAACTGCAGTAGCAGCACAGCAGTGACAGCAGCAGTAAAGCATTAGCACCATGAGCAGCAATACTATCCAGGCTTTAAGTGCCGAGTCAGTGCCACTCATGTCAACTGGTGTTTCTGAGGCTTTTCCAGTTTGAGAGGAATACAATTAGCACAGTGGGCAAAGACGCAGGCTTCGCTCACAGCATGAGCTCAGTCGAATAGGGCCACTGTGTCAGTGAGCACACACGAATGCACTGGCCATGCAAATCACTCAGTCTTCCAGTGAGAGTTACAGTGCCATGGATTTGGGAGCTGATGTACCACCAGCACAGATTCCCCAGTTGTTCAAAGAGGTCATTTCTTGCAGCAAATTTTTCCGTTATTTCAATGCAAACTTGATTGGAGTGAGAAGTAGGGTTTGTCTTTGAATTCAAAGCCACTGATGGTATCCAGTGTCTGTAAGGGCACTTAAAGGCATCTTGAAGAATATATGACAGAAAGGAAGCCTCCTCTTCAGGGCCCCTGCCAGCAGAGTCTAAAACTGTCTCCTGTTCTAGTCTATGTCTGGCAGGATACTGTAACCGATGAATTATTCATAGCAGGGATCAGCCTGTATTGTTCCTAGAAGGTGGTAAACAACAATGAAATTCAAAATGACACTTGATGAGTCATCAGTTCAAACAGTCAGGGAAATAATTTAATCACTGTGTGGAAATGAAGGAGGAATTCCATGTTCTGTATCGAAAGCAAACAGCATAGATTTTATTTTCCATGAAATAAAAACCATTGATTCAACAATGGAATTTTTCCCTTGCATGCTGTAAAAAACACCAATAATACAATGATCAATTATAATTTTGTTCATTGTATACATGCCTGAGCTTAAACCCTGCTTGTCTGCGAAAAACAGTAAGATCTTTATGGATTTTTTAACAGGCCTCAAGCTTCGTGAGAAAGAGGTTGGGACAGCCACAGCTATCATGGCAGTGTTAAATGTGTTGCGATTTGGACACATTACACGTTCAACACTAAGACACTTTGTATAACAACGTGTCGTTTTCATTTTGGGGGGATCAGGGTTCTGTGGAGTCCAGCAGTTGGTCTTCACTTGCTGCAGTTCAATTATTTACAGGTCACTTTAACAGTTTCAATAACTGCAAGCAGCTTTACCATAGGCCAATGTCAATAAAATATCTGTCTTCATGAACCAGATAAATAACTGTCAGTTTTTTCTGTTATACTGTAGAAACATTTTAATTGATTGACTTAATTGACATAAAAAGTAATAAATGGAAAAAAAAATAGTTCATCATCACTAAATACATTTTCTTCTTAAAATGCACCATTTTTACGTTTAAAAATTGTCATGAAACTAATAAATGTACTGTATTAATCATTATTTCATTAATTATGATGATTATTTATTTATTTCTACATAAACACACCTGTAAAATACCCTAAGGTACATATATACTATTATATACTATTGAGAATGCAGTTGACCCAAGTCTATCATCCAAGCTGTCATCTCCTGTCTACGTCTGCCATCCAGCCTGTGGGGCATGTTCTTCATTAGAAGCTACATGCTGACATGTGGGGGATGGGTGTCCACACACTCGCTAACAGCGGATACACGTGCAGCAAAAATCCACAGCGCATTAAATGCCTCCTTTAAACTGTAAACAACAGACTGCTAAAGCCGCTCGAGCAGCCGTGGCATAGATACTCTTTGCAAAATGAGAAATAAAATACATTTTTTTAGAGATCCGTTAAATACTGCTTTTTATATTTGAGATATTAAATGAAAGTTGAAAAGCCACATGTCCTAGTGTAAGTGATAATTTGAGCTAAGACTCCATAGCAACACAGAGAGCAGCCTCAGTCACTTGGATTCTTCCACACAAAAACAATCCTCCATCAAAAGAGAGTTTCATGTCTCATATGGCGACGAGCAGCTCAGAAAAAATTCAATCCGAATTCAGCTGAAAACTGTATAACCAAACCAAAAGAGATTTATCTCCTGCAGTGGTTAAACTTTGTTTGTATTTATCTTCAATCCTCTGTTTTCTTTTCTTGTTTTTATGGAGACATTTGAAAGAAATGGAGGATTAAGATTATCCAGCACAACCATGTCTGGTACAAGTTATAGTTATATCAGACTAGGCGATTAAACTGTTCCCAATGACATTGTGGTGATAGCGTTTTCACTGATTTGATTTTCAGAGCAATGAATTTTCTTTGGTGGGGGGGGGGGTGGTCTACGGCGTAGAGTAAGCAGGAAGTGGTAAGTGGTCTTGTCATGTACATAACTGTCAAACCACAGACCACAGTTAAAAGACCCATTTGTGGTTTAAGCGTCAAAATGTCTCTGGTTGAGGTTCTGGAAAGATGATGGTTTTAGTTGAATGTGTATAAAAACAATAGGGTCGTAGCAGAATTTTCCCATATTTAACCAGATCACGATCTTTCCATGAACTTAACCATGAGCTGTGAGTACCAATGGGATCATTAAACAAGGGTAATAATAAATCCGACTGTAATCTCAGATATACTTATAGAACATTTTGCTGTTGTGAATTATTCTAATTTTTTTTAAACAAAATAACAAAATAATTTTAAACAAAATAACCACGAGTAGAGGTGTGAAATGAATAAGTACGAACCTGTATGCTTATGTTCCATATTTCTGTAATGTCACAAATGATTCACTGAAAAGATAACTTGGCCTTTATTTGAATCAGATTCAAATTAGAGACTGGTCTTGTAAACACTTCTCTGCCCGTTTCTATGACCATAGTTGTATTGTTTTTACTGTAATTAGTAAATACATAACAGAATAGCTAGGACTTACAATTTACCATTCATGTCTCTTAATAAAGCTATTGTGACTAAAAAATAATTTAAAATGTTTTTTCAAATTAAGATGTATGGCAGGTCAAACTGTGCATAGATATATCACTCTAGATGTATCATTATAGTTAAAATACCTCATTCTATTATATGTATTGTTACATGCATTATGCAAGTGGCTTACTTCTTGATATTGTGATGATTTGTTCATATTGCTGGGATGTTGCAGTAATTTGAAGGTGCAAACTGATGCGGCTGAAGAGCAGAAGTGCTCAAAGGGTGAATAAAAACAGTGCTTGTGCTACAAACTGATGATGGGAGTGAAGAGTAGGGTCATCATCTTCATTGGGTTGTTACTGTACTGATACTGTACTAATGAAATCAATGCAGTGGAAAAGTACAGAAGATAAATTGAATATGTGATCTATTCCAGCACATGAACCATCCCCCATCACACACAAAACATTCATCCAGTCATTAAATTATGCATTATTTGAGACTTGGTTATTATTTTGATACCAATATAAATTCATAACAAATTTGGTGGTAAACATCTGAATTGAAAAAATTAGATATTCTGTCTTCAGAAAACTGCTTTGGAAATACAGGATAAGGATTTGTATGAATCCTACTATGAACCATGTGTTCCAGGGTTGCCATGCAACTGTAGTGCTAAGCAGAATTCAAATTATTCTTACCCCAGTAGGTCTTTTTACCACAACAAAAACAAACATAACTAAAAAGAAAGGTCGGGGAAGCCATGTGAACTACTCATCATATACATGAAAGTCAAAGGGAAAAAACAAGCCAGTGACCCCCTGCATCTGCAGCGTCTCCTCCTGCTCAGCCTAATTGCAGTAAACAGAGCAGATGGGGTACAGTGGCACCTGAGGGAGGGCTTTACGGAGGTTAGGGAGGGAGGAGGGGAGGGTAGCGAGGTGGTGGTGGTGTTGGTGGTGGTGGGGGTGATGGATGGATGGAGGAGGTGTTAATTAGCCCACCATAGATTCACTGAGTTCTCAGCTGCAACACACTGCCAGCGATATATTTAGCTTCATCACTCGCAGTCAGGAGCGTTTCTGGTGGGGGTGTGGAGGATTTCTGGCCTCAGTCGCTGTATTTCACTCACTTGGCACAAACCAGCTGACACGCTCTCTTTGACAATCCACAGAGTTGAGGCTTAATCCATTTTCTCCCCCTTTCAAGAAATGTATTAATACACAGAATGCAATCCATTTTCCTGTGTTCTCCACGCGAACCGTTTACCACGCACAAAAGCTTTCAAGGGATCCCATCTGCGCTGCTGTCACCGACAACCGGGATTCCAATTAAATCTTACAGTCTGGAACTCTTCTGGCTCTGTGCATGATTAGATGGAAGCACAATCAGGAATTTGTTTGAATGGGATTCTCTAGATGAGAACATGGTCTGCTTTAAACCAAAGAGATGTGAGATACACGTGGGGGTCTTGGATGTATAGGTGACTTCTATACAGAGTCAAATGCATTCCCCTAATTGATCCTACTCTCTAATATCCAGCTCTCCATCTCATGCACAGCTCATGCACATCTTCAAATAAGCCATGCTGACTGTTGTATATTAATTTATTCAAACCAGCGTATATATGCATTGAAATATTAATGTCCATGTGGCCTAATGAAGAGCGAGAATTAGCAGGGATGTGTAAAGGAGTGCAGATGGGCTGCTGGATTGGCTGTGCAAGTGTTTCAATTATCCGTTTTTAAAATGTTCCAATATGAATCCAAAAGATCTATCACTAATATATTGTATATATATATATATGGTTTAATTGTACACTTCATATCAATTGATCCTTCATTGAGGCTTCCTGTTATTCAATTTTATATGCACAGATCCTCCACTTACAGAGAGAAAAATTCTTCAAAATGGCCAGACTTTTTTATTAATAAACACACTAAAATGGGGACTTGAAAAATTCCGCATATTGACTGCATCAAAAAACCTATTTGAAATATCAATAGTCCGATAACACAAGTGGATGATTTCCTAGTGTTCTGAAATTTCCTTGTGGAAGGTCTTTTCACCTGACACAAACGATAGAGCTCTAAACACACGTGTGTGACCTGATTGACAGGTGCTGAACACACATTTCCCTCCTGCACCGCACCGAGGAGGAGGACGAACCACTTACTGTCTCTGCTGCAGTTTGCCTTCAGGCAGTGGGATGTGCAATTCTCCCAAAGAGCTAAATTACAACGTACTGTACCTACCAACTCAATAACCAAAAATAATAACAATAGCTAAATTATCTGTGGTTATTGCAGGATGGCACTAGCATGATTTTAGGTTTATTACTCAACTAAGAATTTTGTAAATAAAATCAGATAATTCTGCTTTGTCTTTATTTCACATAGACTACACAGACATTTGAGGGACATTCTGAGTGATGGCGACGATATAAACCAAGTCATCCCAACGTCCCAATGTTTGTTAACTATGCAAATGACACTTGATATCAAACTAAAAACAGACGTTGCGCTATAAAGTCAGCACCTTCTCAGCAGAAGGCAGAAGATGAGGTTAACTCAGAGTCTGACCAGACAGCCGCCTCCTTCTTACCCTGGCTCTGCAGCTGCCTGGACCTATCACAAACATTTTCACCAAGTGCTCACTCTGTAGACCAAAACACCCCCTAGAATTACACTGCACAAAGTCAAACCAAATAAATTCTAAATTCAAGTTCAATTTGAAAGAATCTTACTTGGCTGAAGGGTCATATATATATATTTAGATATATATACTTTATTTTCTATTTTTAATTGTGATATTCTATTTTATTCTATTTTATACTATTTCTATTTTATTGTATAGGTTGTAATTACTTGAGCATTGTTAGAAGAGAGCCTGAGACTCAAGCATTTCACTGCCAGCGACTGCTCAATGTTATTGTTGTGCATTGGACAATAAAAATCTTGAATCTTGAATCTTGAATCTTGAATCTCATCTCATTTTCGTCCGCTTATCCGGGGTCGGGTCGCGGGGGGAGCAGCTCAAGCAGGGGGCCCCAGACTTCCCTTTCCCGCCATTTCCGTTTTTGCAATTAATGCAAAAACGGAAATGGGTGCAAATACAAAGAAATTCGCCCTGGGCTGTATTCATTCTTGGCAATCTTGAATCTATTGAGATGATTTGAATCTTTGACTTCCAGGTGACAGCCCAACATTATACTCTGTATATCTAGACAAACAAATATAACAAGCTAAATAAGAAGATTCGCCATCAAGATGCCTGTGGCTTGTTCCAGGGAAAAGTCCTCTGATGTACAGGACGACATTTTTTATGTTTCAGACTGGTGCAAATATACAGCATAAGGCCAGCACAGCATCCCCAGATATAATGTCCATACTGGATGATACTGCTTCATGATTTGTGTGCAGTGCCAACATTGAGTACCAGAGTGAGAATGAATGTACCCTTTATGTAACAAAGCAGAAAGGAAAGGAAGGAGGTCAGGGTAATGGTGAGGGCACACACCCCATGTAGTTCTAAAACCTGGCTCTCACACCAGCACAGCTCCTGTGGTCGCCATGTTATTTAGATGTTGTCCAAATCATTTTAACAATACGAGCCTTCAAAACATGGCCATTGATGAATCATAGGTTCATAGTATCATAGTTCAGGGGTTTGCAATGTTTTTTTCCTGTAAAAAAAAATTGTGGCAATTATGCAATTAATGCAAAAACGGAAATGGCTGCAAATACAAAGAAATTCGCCCTGGGCTGTATTCATTCTTGGCGAGTTGAAACTGCTCCAGCTTGAGCAACAAAATCCACACATCCCTAGGCTGTGTGAGAGCCATACTGGCTGCGTATGTTGCTTGTTAGCTAGAGAGGATGTCTGAGGCGAATAAACACAAACTGTGCAAAAAAGATCCACCATCAATTTTTGTGGAATCTCATTGGTCAGAACATAACTCAAGATTTGGAAATCAAGCCAACCTGGCTCCTCCACAAAGTATCTAGTTTGAATCCTTATCTTTCAAAAGTCACATCAAAACCTTGTAAATCCAGCAAATTTCATGAATCCGTATAGCATCATAATCAAAAGAACTATGTAACTTCCGTTGGACATTATTTTATTAATTGAGTGTTGTTCAATATTCAGAAGCTTTCATTCCAACAAAAATACACTGATCCTGACTCAGTGTTCAGCAGGTCAGACAGTGGACAGCTCCTGGTGCTTAAATCCAGTCTCACAGACACAGAGCACAACTCTCCACAGGGGAATTAAACCTCTGGAGTCCCATTCCACGCTGTTATTTATGATCTTATTCACATCATCTCATCAGCAGGACTGTGTCTCTACTGCGTACAAAAGGTTTACTGCTTCAGATACGTCTTCATTAAATCTATAATTCCAAGTCTTAAAGATCCATTGTGATTATTGCACTGAAATCAGGACTGAAACCATGACTACTCTAGTTTTTACGGTTGCTCTAATTCATCTGTGTCTTTTTATCATCTTGATGTTAGCTGTCTTTTCCAAAGGCACAACAATTTCTCAAATAGTGAAAAGTTGAAGTAGGATAATATTTTATATATTTTAATTGATGAATGACTTTGGTGAGCAAAATTATTAGTTTTATTTATTGGCGGGATGAATAATGGATTCATTGTTACGCTTTTAACCACCGACACAGAATTTGTAGTGTCTACAGTGAATAGCAAACAAAGACTTTAATTGAATTCAGGAGACATTATTTCTCCCTCAAGGGGAAATGCAGGGCCTCTGGAGGGATGTGTGCTGGAGCTGCTGATATGTGTGTATTTAAAAGAAAAGACAAAACATCACTTGAGGACTTGAAGAGAAAATTTGTTTTAAATGCAAACAAATACACCAGGAACCATTTAAGGAAAGAATGCCACATGAAATCATTATAATGTCTGCGTATATAGAGGAGTTTTTTTTACATGTATTATTTTTTGTATTGTAGGTTATGGCAGGTCCTCATAGTAGCAGGCTGTTTAAAATAATTGGGCATTTCAGTGCCTGGGCCTGCCCCGAACACTGACATGCACAGAGTAAAATGACAAACAGGTTTTCTGGGTTCCCAGAGTACATCAGTATGATGGAGGGCACCGTTGTCAGACAATAGCTTGCATTAATATTTAATGTTAAAGTATCATTTCATGGACTGGCTGGGGAATGATTGCCTCGCCCTGCAGTGATATTCACCTGGCTGGGCATAATGGAAAACGGAGGACTCCCAAAGGACCGTTGTGAAAAGCTTAGCATACAGGGAGTGCTCTTCTTAATCCAGACTCAACCGGCTTCTCTAAAATTCCGTAAAAACACACACACACACACAGTATATTTATCACTGGTTTACACAAAGAAATAGCAGATGTTAACACACATCTATGTAGATTTACACATATTTCATTGACTCAGTCGGCCACATCCCAAAGACATCCCGCTAAGTCAATCGCTTTTCACAGCCAGACACTGTCGCTGGCTGTGTGACTGCCCTTTAGTTGTTCTGTGGTCTAATGCTATTACAACCTTATGTTTTCTCTAGCACAAGCAAAATGTCAGATGGTCATGTTTATTATTGTATCTTTTTTACATTGATATGACTGCTCAGTATGAGGGCAGCCGAAAAAAAATATTCACAGCATTATCTGAATGTGAAAAGTTTCCGGTGCACATTGACATGTCATGAATAACTGTGTTGCATGCATTTAAAAACTTTGACCCTCTGATGTGAATCATAATGTTAAATTGTGTAATCCATGAGATATTGCAATTCAAGAAGGTTTTTTTCAAGCTCCAGTTTACACATTTGTTGATATTTGCAGGTATTATTTTTTAAAACCTGTTGTATACTTTTTTCATGGTGTTATCTCACTGTATGTGTTAATTAACCCGTATGATCCAATAACCTTATACACATGTAGTTGTACTTATATATTCATATATATAAATCCTCTTTTTTCAAGCCATTCATTTGTTCAAACGTGACTTTGGATAAGCACCAGTGCCATTAGCTTGTTTGGTAACTGTTTTCTCCAGACAAATACATGATGTCAATTTCATGTGGAGAAGGAAGAAACATTCATGAAAATTATAGAAATAAAATACATTTCTCCTACGATGATGTTTATATTAAATTATATAATAAAACAAGATGCTCTAGCATTATTATACAGCATGTATACACCCTTACCCTTAAACTCTTTTTTTTAAAGCTCTAATTACCATTTGGATTTTAGTGTTAAATCAATGCAGTTCCTGATGATGTGTCATAACATTATTATTTGAATTGCCTCATTTATTCTGGTACAGCTGGATGAAAGAACAAAATGCTCTTTAACCCAGACTTTGATAACTCGTGGGTCTAATGCAAGTCTCTTATTTTGGAAACAGTAAGAATAAGTAATGGTTGATTGGCTGTTGATGGTGTTCACACCAAGTCATATTAACCTGACGGGAGGGAAACCTCTTTGTTCAGCAGCTGCAGTCACACAGCAGGTTCCTCCTAGGGTTACTGTTAGGAGTGAATGTAAATTAATTTTACTACCACGACCAGTCCCACGTTGTCAGAGGAGAATTTCATTATGTTGGTGGCGTGTTATCACCCACAGGGCCCATTAGTGCCCCTGATAGAACAACATGGTGTAGTTGGAAGCAGGGAGAGTGAGGGAGAGGCAGATAACAAATCTATTGGAAGGGGCTGGAAGAAAATCTACATCCAGGAAACAACTGCCTGCGTTGTTAACATGTGTATCAAATGTGGAGCGGTTCTGAAATGAAACCGAAACATCCATAGTGTTGAGATACACGATAAAGGATGAGGGAACCGCAATGCCCCAACCTGCTGCCATCGCCGCCAAAGAGCTTGTGTTACGCTACTGATGTACCAAAACAAATTTTCATTTCACAGTGAACGCCATAAAACAAATACATCACATAATTATTATTCTACTTAGAGTTTGGACAAGCTGGATATTTTGTAAATATTACACGCTGCACTACCAATTTGTATTAGGCCTGTAGAAATAGTTAAGCTAATTTAATTGGCTCAAGATGGATAATACAACTGAGAGTGAAGAGCCCCCAGACACATTCAAGTCAGCAATTATCCCACCACTTACAGCTGCATTTCTCCTAACCAGTACCAATAACTAAATATGATCCATTCCGTGCAGCAATGTTGAAATAGAATTTTGTTTTGATTGTGTGTTTTTTTTATCTTGTTCACCATTGTGTGTCTGCGTGTGTGTGTGTGAGAGAGAGAGATTGTATGTGTGTGATCACCTCTGTTCTAGTAGAGTGGAGACACAGCTGCAGTGATTTTGGTGTTTAAATAGAAATGAGAGGAAAAAGTGGAGCATACAGTGGATAAAATACAAGATGTCAGTTATCAGAGCAGCAGCGTGTCTCTAAAAGCAGTTTTCCATCTATTTTTGAAGACGTGGCCATGTGTGGTTACCAGGAGGTGAGGCGAAGCTGTGGAAGAGCAAACACCAGGACTGTCTGCCTGCTGCGATGGTGGGCTGATACACTGTAAAACCAGTACAGAAAAAAAATGTTTCACCACCCGATTTTTATCAGTTGTTGCTGGGATCTTTTACCAGTTAAAAAAACTGAAGACAGATGATATTTGAAGCTCCGGAGAAGCTTGTGAGTTGACTGAAATTTAAGATTATAACTATGATTCTCCCTAAAAAATTTAACCATAATATATGCGTATTCTATTCTATTCTATAATTTGTTTTCTTTCAAAAAGTGATTATAAAACCTTCCAACTTTTATTTTTGTGACAAAGGTGTACTATTATGTGTGTGTTTGCGTCTTCAATTCAAGGGTCACTGATTGCCTCTCATGTCATAAATCACCTGAATTTAAAAGAATCTGAAGGTAAAGCTGTGAAATAAACTGAATGACCGAGGATCGCCCTTGTCTGCAATGCATGAGTGTTATCTGAAAAAAAGTTCATCAGGTAATAGTTTTCTCATTAAAAATGGCCTCCACCTGACATTTGTACAATATGTGCACAGCAGCAGTTTCAAACACTATAGTTACCATTAATACAAGCCACCCCCATCTTTTCAGCAGCTTGTAAAGACCTGACTGTGCTGCTGCTGTTTGTGGATCCACTTCCTCTGCAGGGTATTCATTGATATTAATTCATTCTCTACCTGAACGAGAACTGATCTAAAGTGCTCATGGAGGTTATTTAACAAGCTTCCCTTTGAGTACCTTGGTGCTGCATTGTAGCTTACAGTGAAATTATATGGTAGTACAAGTAAGAATTAGTCCTAAATACATCTATAATGGCTCCAGATGTCGTAATGTCTGCACATGTTCTTCAGATGTTCAGTGAATAAAGGAAAATAAAATGGAAATGCAGTCTGACTGCCAGGCTCCTCTCCCACTTGTGTAACATGGCAGATTTGTAGTCTGGCCTTCAGGGGAAACATTATATCACACAGAAGCCCTTAATTGACATCTCTGCAACAATTTTGATGATAGTCCTGCTAATGGGAATGTGAAACTCATTAAACTGGTAATGTGGAGTCACTGTGACCTCCCCCATGGGTATTTATGTTAGAACACTATCTCAAGATATACTCAAAGATGTTAAACAAAGAAAAACGAAATGAACATTATTAACTCATACTCACTGAATGTTCATTAGGCTAAAGTGTAATGGCCTTGATGGAGGTGACAAAGGGAGCATTTAGCTGTGCAGTCCTCCCCCTTTTCTTAGTTTCACTGTCAGAACCCAGAGTTGCTTTGTGCATTCTCAAGTTTGCTGCAATCAGTGGAGAATGTGAACTTAACATAACCTTTCTCTGCGCTATTACTTTTGGCTCTTTGTCTTCTCTGCGTACTCGGACTCCCTGCAGCTACTGACCTTCACGGCACCTCTCTAAAACAACTCAAGTCTCACAATAATAACCTTAGTCTATACACCAGGAGGAGTCCAAAGATATTAGGAGTCAGAAGGTGCAGCCTTGGTGGTGGGTGGACTGCGAACGCCAAATTACTGTGAGGAATAAGCTGCGGAAGGCAGATCTGTGCAGCCAGGTACATGAAAACTCTAATCTGTAACTGATTAAATGTTACTCAGTGAAAAGAGAATAACTTACATATTACAGAGGAATTGTATTACTCTGGATTTATGTTTCTCTCTTCTGATAGACGCTCATTCATATTCCAGAATCGTCTGACCACAAAGGGGCCAAACCCATATCAACTCTCCATCAAACCTCACAGAGATGGGACCTTACTGGGTTTGCAACTGTAATGTGACTGCTTATCTTCATATTGAAACAAGCACTCACACTTATATGTTGTTTTAATGCTTAGGAGTGGGTATGGCGCTTGGGGCTGGGGAAATAGTAATTTTCAGTTCTCACTCAGGACACAGAACATAGCCAGCTTGCGTGATAGCTTTCCATGCAATGCTAAAGGGAAATGTAGTGGAAATAAATTCTACAACCAGATGAACATATATTGTGTGTACAACGCATCACCAACTGCTTCTGTCTCCTCTCTCCAGGCTCATTCTGACATTTGATACCATACAGAACCTATATTTGCATAAATGTGATACGATTGGCTATCATCTGCACTTGAATATACTGTAGGCCTCAAAGCAAAGAAAAGCAATGAAATTACATCACAGTTCAGTTACACAATGAAGCTTCTTTCAGACATACATCTTGATAATCTTTTTCCAGAGGGGCTTAACGAGAGAGCACAAATGTCCGAATGAGATCCTACACAGGATTCACCGCGATGCGAGTGGGTGTGATGAAGATGTATCTTCCATGCGAGAGATGCAATAATGAATGAAAGGTGTATAAATATCTCAGGATGAAACAGCGGTGACAAATGGTGCTGTAGAAGACAGAGCCTTTTGTGATAAGGTCTGATAGTAGTGTTGAGGTGCGGTTAGCTAAAACACATGAGCTCCACAGTGGAATGTATACGTTAAATCCTGCCTCTGCATCCTGCGCCACCCTTTCCCTGAACAGTCCAGAGATTTCTCTGTTGTTGTGAATACGTCTGACCGAGGAATCTCCTGCTGGACTCTTAATATATGAAAAACTCAAAAGAAAGTCTGGATCCTTTTCAGATTCTCTGGTAGTCATGAATGAAAACAGCTTAAGTCACCACATTTAATGTGAATGAGCAGTGGCCTTCAACATGTGAATCCTCTGTAATCCTTTATACTACTTATTACAAAAAGTAAAAGCATTAACATTTATGTAATGTGTTTACTTTGGGTTTACAGTAGTATATACTTAATAGTACAGTGTGATTACAACAAATATGGAGCACACTGTCGAATTGCAATTAGGTAGCTGCAATGTGCCATTAGCTCAGGGAGGGCCTCTCCATCTCAGCCTCTGGATTCTCCCACTGTGCTGCTCGGCTCGGTCTCATTAAGAAAATCTGAGCATCAGCAAAAAGTCAGCAGTGGGGAGCAGTCGACGCAAGCCTCCCCGGGATTCTCAGCATTCCTGAATATTCTGCTCCTTTTATTCTGCGGAAGAGACATTGCAGCATGCGTAACTGCAGAGACAGGCAGGTGAGGGGGAGACAGTGGGTTGAAGGGGGAGCTTGGGTGGGTCAGTGGCAACGTTTGATCTCTCTCTAACTGTTAAAGACCAGGCTTTAAATGTAGAATCCGCAGACTGACACTTCTAAAGAGGAACTGGCAGGGAGTGGATGGGAGCTCACTGCCAAACGTGCTGCTCTTGCTTCACTCCAAACACATTTGCTTTACTGTCTGAAGAGCTGGGATGTAAAGGAAGCTCTTTCAACAAAAACAAAAAAACATGTATAAAAAGCAACTTGATTAAAGGAACAGTTTGACTTTTCAAATCAAATTATCGGTCGGATGTGAAGAGCAACTTCAATATTTTTTTATTTTAAAAAAGAAACTGGTTTTCTGAGGCTTACATTGGTAAAAAGAAAGAAATATCAGTAAGTATATCTCAGAAAAATAAATATATTTTTTTTTTCCTAACCCTCTCTCTGTGTGTGTCTGCTGCGATTTGTCTGTGTCCCACAGAGCAGGTAGTTGTGTGGATAGAGATAACCACAGTGGTGTTTGGACAGCAGCTCTGAACGACAGGATACACTCCAGCAAACTGCCCAGCAGCCATGCAGTGACAACACCTGTAGGTTAAAGTCCAGCTAGCCTGAGCTAGGATCTGCAGGAGGGGTGTGTGGATCTGATGGAACACTTTTCTGAAGAGCTGACGCAACACAACTCAACCCAATCTCCTTTAGGTTACTTTTACATTGTAAATAATGAGTATTAAAAAATTTAATATAGATAATAAATGAATAGAAAATATGTAACCATGTTTTTGCCTGATTCAATTTGGGTCTGGACAAGAGACCATTCACAACACTTGCCAGGGTCCGTAGAAATACACCTGCCAAGCTTGAGATTGATTGGATGAGCAGACAGACAGACAGACAGACAGACAGGTCTATAATTAGCATAATTAGGTCATGTTTATTTCAGGAGTAAAAAATATATCTTCTGTAATAAAATGAACAGTTAAGACAAATCTGTAAAATGTTCTTTGACACTGTTCCACTTGTTTCGCTACAATATCCACCATTACGATTCAATATTCGATTGATTTTCCCTTCTTCAGGTGCACGCTGTGTTTTGTTATGATTTTTGGTTAAGGTTAGTTAATTAGGCGAAGGACCCAACAGCTGCACAATGAGTGAAAACTCACTCTTAAGCTTTGTGGAGCGGAGGTGAGGGGGATCGCTTTCACACTGTCAAATTGTTTTCATGATGTTTTTTGCTTTAACTAGACAAAAGTGCCCATCAGAAAAGCGTTTTGTTGAACATGCTGTTACACCCTGATAAGAACAATAAAGATCTAAGCCCTGCCTATGCAGTACTGAAGTACTCTGTCTTCAGTTTATTCACCTGTACAGTTTATATTCTGTTGAATAGAATAGCAAGTACCCTCATCAGTAAAACAGTTATGATGGCGGGCGTCACTACAGGGCGACCAAGATCTCAAGAACATAAATTTGTTTAGGGCAAGTATTGTCCCCATTTCCTTCTGCTGTGCCATTTCACGTGCAAACTGAAGACGATGTCCACAGAATCAGGTTTTAAAATTGTCTACAGTGCTCCTTTCTCAGACTGTCCATGCGAGTCATGTTCACACCCACTGAAAATACTCTATTTAGTTTCGGCAACGGGTGGTGCCTGGGCTGGGCGACCAGGAGCCAGGATAAAAAGGTCATCAACATTCCCACATGCTTCTTGTGTAAGCGCCAGTTGATGACTGGCTCTAATCAAGCTGAGCCTCAGTTAGACATCCCAACTTCTTTGTACCAGGGAGCTGGCAGGGTAAAATCCATCTAATTATTCCGAAATTTGCGTTCTGACAATTAAGTTCTGCTGGGAACTGACCTGAAACTTTCATGGTTGCAGTGCATGTGTGAAAGCAGCTTATATGGGGAAGAGCCTGACTGAATGTGCACTGAGATTTCATACCAGTCTGCAAACACCAGCAGAAAGTTTATGCAGCATAATAAGGACGATGAACAATGCCTCCATCTTGTGTTGCTGTCAAAACGTGGTCTGATGACAACCCACTCAGGCAGAAAACAGTTCAGCCCGGCCTCTTGCCCTTTGCTAAGAGCAAGCCAGACGGCAACACTTACCAATTCAGGCGATAATGCTTGCTCGCCGTTAGCCCTGCAAGCAGCGAGCAAATTACAGCTATTAAGGAGGTAGGGCTCTTGTCGGCCTGTGACATTTTGTTTAACGCACTGGCAGTAAATGATGAAGTGGAAAGAATCATTTTTTGGAGCGGAGAGGTTATGAATGGCCAGAGTGAATCAAGCAGTTACCAGAAACAGAGACTTAATGATGCGAGCAAGTGTGTTACTGAGAGAGAAGACAGAAACAGGCGGTTTGGGGATGTGTGTGATACCTTTGTAAGTTTGTGTGCGTTTAAATGTGTCAGTGCAGAATGCAGACCATTTTATTTAGCTGGCCACTGGTGCACAACAGACACATCAGGGAACGTCACTCCAGACACAAACAACTCAGAGCAACACAGAGCAATGAAGTTCAATAGACAGGACGTTCTGGCAGAGAGTGCGGACACGATGGACGTTAGAGGACACTCTGAGGCAGGAAAACATCCACATCAGCACCACGAGGCCCGAATGAAAGTTGGAAAATCTGAAGCAGAATCAACCAAACTTTCCAACTTTGCATTTTCATAATGCAGTATCAAAACAAACACCAAGCTACACATCAAAGCAAAAATAAACTCCAGCCTGATGTCGGGTGAATATTCGTTAGCCAACATTAGAGACATAGCCTAATCCAAGAAACAAGTGCTTACACGTCCTCTCATATGGCTTTTAGCGTGTCCCCTCTTGCTTGGAGCTGAAAGTCACCACTCACCCGATCAGACTGCATTGGTTCCCTCTTGCTTTCAATTTTCTTGTTCCACCTGTTCCACCTTTTACTACTCAAACACGATTACTTTCACTAAAGCAGGTCGACTGAACACCTCACAATCCAGTCCACACAATTTTTAACAATTTTCCACAAGCGTAGCAAGTTTTCCCGGAGATGGTCGGAGGAGAATAAGCTCTCCACGGGGTATTCCAGCACCACTGCTGACCATTCACTTGGCAAATCAGCATTCTGTAGACCACAAAAAGGATGAACAGCTGCTCATCAACAGGACAAACCGGACTGTTCATGCTCAGCTGGCTCGGTGAGTCCACCCCAGACAGCTCATTACAGCTGCCTGGTTTTCATCTCCTCAGAGCAGCATGGAGCAATCAGGGGAAACAAGGGGAGGTAGAATCTGCCTTTAGATAAACAAAGGTTGGTGTGCAGATGTCATGGTGTTCAGAAAAACTCTGCAGTCTCTCATCATAAGCTGCAAACCTTTTTATTCTCGGCAGGAGTTTTTCCTCCTTTATTCCGGTTGGCTCTTAGATGCCAGCCCACGCCTGTGTTAGTGAGGCATATCAACATCTGGCCGACCAGATAAACAGCATGGAGCACAATACATCCAGACATTCCTGATTACTTTAGGGGAGTTAACAACAGCCCTGGAAATACAGATTACTTATTAAATGACTCACAAGGGATAAAAACTTGTGTTTTGTTGTACTATATAAAAGCAAGCTTCAAACGATCCTGCGTCAGTATGGAGAGACAGGAACCCATCCCCCAGTATTGTAGAGAAGCACCAATTTGCCCACATTAGCATTCATATTCACACCCCTCACTCGCATCACATCACACAACCAACTGCACCTCCTGCAGTCATCTCACCCCTCCCCACTAACTCCCCACCTGCATCCCGAACTCATGAAGATGAGGTTTGCTGGATCTTAGAAGATCAGGAAGGCACCAGGCCCAGATGGTGCGTCACCCTACAGTCTCAAAGTCTATGCTTACCAGCTGGGTCCCCAATCTTCACTCAGATCTTTACCAAGACCCCTGGAGCTGTATGAAGTCCCTCTCCTGCCTGAAAAATGCTGTGCGGTTCCCAAAGAAACCATCAGTTGCAGGATTCACTGAAAGCAGATCCACTAGCCCAACATCTTTGATCATGACGACCTTCGAGAGCAGGATGCTGACCCATCTACTTTGTGTATATAAAGAATTGCATGAACGCATGTAATACTAATTTGCCGGCACCACGTGTTTCATTGATTACAACTTCAGAAACTGGCTGACTTGTATGAGTATCTTTTGAGTTGTTGCTACATCTATACGTTTGTGTGTTTTTTTTTATTTGATGTCCCCTACTTGCCTTTTACATGTTAGTCATATGTCACAAGTCATTACGATGGTCTGCGTTGCTGTACATCCATGTGTATCTTTGTGTTAGTAAATGTGTTAGTACCGAATACTGAGAGCCACTATAAGTCAAATTCTGTGTATGCACAAACATGCATGTGCTTGACCAATGTTAAATATACATACAATATTATGAGCATACATTTTTTTGCAGCATTGCATATATGTGTGTTGATATTATTAGAATTATGCATGATAGGGGCCTTACACCGGGTTTACACCTGACGCAAGAATGCTTTTCGGTTGGTTCATTCAACCTTTTGCCCGAGATAAGGAATCTCGAGATTGACATGAAATTTGTTGAAAATTGTCTCCCCTCATAAAAATGATTATTCAATATTTGTAACCTCCAAACTCAAAATTTTCACTCAAACAGAAAGATAAGTAAAATTGTTGCAGGCCATGAAATTCCATTGACAGAAAATCCTAACGTATGAGCAACACTGGCTGCAGAGTGTGAACGGTAGACAGCCGCGACAGCTGAAAAAAGCATTTCGCAGCCGTTCCGTGGCGCAAGAGCAGCCAGTGTGGCCCGGGCATAATGGTTGAACAAATTCAGTAGACAACACATTGCCAATATCTGCCTTGAAGTATGCTGTTGTAGCTGAAGTCTTACAAAATATATGTCAAGATATCTTAAACGATGTTGTCCAGTAACCTCCTGACCCTTTCTTTGATATAATTATCAAAATTATTTTTACATTGGCATGCAGGAATCATCATCTCCCCAGATGATGACACGAACTGTCCATGAGCCTTAGCTTGAGTCCAAATGGACATTTATATATGCAAGCAATCGTATTACTCAAACAATGGACCGGCACGAATTCTGCAAGCAGACACACTTTTAGGAGGATTAACCTTTTTATAATCCAATTTGTTCTTATTCCCCCCACCCAACTATAATTCCTATTGTTTACAGTTATTACAGAGGAATCAGCTGACAAGTCTCACAACATGAGAACCTGATGAGCCAATGGTTTCAGGGTGCAGCTGGTTGATCAAGTGTAATGGTGCATTGTGGGGAAGAGAGAGGAGGATAATTTGAAATGAGTACTGCTCAGTGAGGGCCATGGGTATGATGAATGGAACCAGTGCCGGTAATTCAAATAGAGTAACTTCAGGCTCTGTAGATGGACAGATGAAAAATGGCACCAATGAAACCATCCTCGACTTCAACAAGGTTAGTCATTTATCCCACTTATTCTCTGTGCTCTTAAGGACCTTTAAATCTCAGAGGATGAGGACACCTGAAGTGTTGCTTTAGCTAAAAAACAGCCATAGAAGTGCAAGTGCAGCAGTGGAAACTGTGGCAGCTCATTGAAGTGATAATGTTTTTCTTTACAAAGACCCGTACAGAAAGGGGTAGCTCATGATTTGAGGTAACCACCAGCTATATCAACAATCCTGTGAAGGCTTACACAGTCACTCAACTCAGAATATATTCTGGGAGGATGCTTTATCCCTCCAGTAGAATTCCACTTGTGAGAAATTCTAAAGTCCTTTTTAAACAGCCTGTTCAGGAGGAAATGTTGCACCCTCATTCCACCTCCTCACTCTGTATAAAAAGGTGTGAGCGCAGAGGGCGAGTGGGGGGAATTGATGTTGTGCCTGTATGCCGGCAGTGGAGGTTGTCAGTGAGAAATATCGATGTGAGTAAAAGACAGAGCCATCAAGATGAAATCAGGTGGCAGACAGTGTTGTATTACGCGTCATACATTTAATTCCAGAATGTCTGCATGCCATCTAAAATCATGCACTGGAGCATAAGTGTGTCGGTTACAAGAAACAAGTAAGGCCTCATAAGGACTCTCCTTAATGGCTCTGGGATCTCTGGAAGAAAGAGGGTTTAGGACAAGAGGCAGTGAAGCTTTTCTAGATGTTTGTAGCATCAATACCTGACTAAAGACCAATGTCTTTACATTTATTCATTTTTTTGCGCAATGGTTCAAATAAACACTTAATACAATTTGGATACACTAAACAAAACAAGACGACAACTAGAGGACAACAGTGCACCGAGGGAGATGCTTCGGCAGCACAACACACCACTGCGGCCACCTGCACCAGCGAACCTGGGTCGGAACCTGGGTCCGAACCTGGGGATGCATCATTCCCTTTCTATTTGTCAAGGAAGCAATGTAGTGAGTGGAAAAACAGGAATACAAGGCTATTCACTCCTCTGTTGACTCTTTTCTATTTCATGTTGCAACCCACAGAAGGAAGTGAAACATCAGGACAGTGAATGGAGAGTTAAGCCAGAGCGACAGAGAGGGACAGAGGGAGAGAGAGGGAGCTGCAAGCAGCAGACAGCTGTTTTAATTAGTTGATGTTTAAAAAAAGTTTGCTTAATAATGCTCTCCCTGTTTTGTCTAAGTGGTATGTTGATCTTTAAGTGTCGTGTATGAAAAGCAGGAAAGTGTTTCCTGTATCCCCCTGAATTTGTGATGTTTTTTGTGTGCTCTGATTTGGCAATTAAATGTATTTGTTGATCTTAGGTTGCTTTTAGCAATTAATTACTTTGAATTTTATAAAGTAACCATACTGGTGAGCACTGGAAAATAGGGCCCCCCCTAAGTAGGGCCCCCCCTAAAGCCATCATGTAATTCAAACCCTGCATCCATCCATTATCTATGATGGTACTCAATCGCGAGCATGTTTCTCCGCGTCTGCGCCTCAAATACACAGCTGCACTGTGGTTTTCTGCTAGGTTAAATATGTCACCACTTCTTTATTAAACATCCAGTCATAGTGTGTGGTCTTTATTTCACAAAGTGGTCTAAATTATTTGATTGACCTGCAGGTTTAGTTTCAGAGTCCAGAATTTCCCTTTGAAAGCAATGACGTCTCACTGTTCACTGTCCTTTCCATTTCCAGCAACATGCAGTTGTTTTTTAAATAAAACTCTGTTCGCCACCTGTCCAACATCAAACAGCTGACACGTAGAGTTAGAAACCTGTAGTGTACAAATTGAAACTGCTTTTACATTTGTGCTCAAGATTTTGGAAAAGACTATACTTTTTGCTTTACTATGTAAAGTGCCTTGAGATAATGACAAAAACTGTATTAAATTGGATGAATATCCAGCTATGTGAAGTAACTTATTACTATTTGTTAGCGATACCAACCTTGTAAACTTATCATAGATTGATATTGTTTGTTTCACTGCATCAGAAGAGCCCAAAACAACAATGAATAAAACTGTAAAGCTCCCAGACAATGACTCTTCCTCTATATTGCTAACCAACTGTAGCCTCATTATCAGAAGAAGTCTGTGTTCATGTGATAGAAGTAAATTGGCAACTTCCAGACTGTTAAAACTCACAGCTTTGATCCCACTGATATCAATACTTTGCTCACCTTCCATTTAATTAAAATGTTCACCCTGCATGTATTATCACATCTTTTCTTTACACAATCTGAGCTGCAGTGTTTATTTTTAGACAAGAACTCATGTTTGCAAAGTCCTTGCTAGTTTCTTCCTTGTGTCACTGTCGGATGATTACTGCTCTCTCAATAATCAAATCACCAGGGTCAGGAATCAAAGTTAGAGCAGTCTGACCCCCAGCGCACTGAAGCTCCCCACAGGGCTCCCTGATGACCTCTGATGGACGGCTGCGCTGGTTTCGTGTCAGATTATGTGATACCACGCGATAGTAAGACTCAGTGAGCTAGGTCATATTCGCTCATTCACTCTGATGAACGCAGGTCTGTCATTACACTTAAAACCAGGCTCTTCATTCTTTTTACTTTGTGACACAAAAAATCAAAATAATGTTTTCATTATTTACAATTAAACTTCTCCTGGTTTAACTTTTCAGACTTCCCAATCTCTGGGCAACATAACCGGTGTAAGGAGGGTAAAGGTTTCAGTCTATTTCAATCTGTTTATCACCACTCAATTAAGTGTTTATACCTGTTCCAAGTGTACATACCTGAAGATTTGGCAAAATACCTAACATCATACTCTCCTCTTGCCAATATCAGCTTTATAGTTAGTAAAATTGTACCTATAACAGAAGTCTTATCCCATTTCCTCTGGAGGGTCTTTTTCTCTAGGAAACTAATCAGGTTTTACTGGACTTTTTACTCTTCGACCACTTTAATTAATTTCAACTGGAACGGTAGAATGAAAATGCTGAAAGAGAAGATTTGATTTGAGTGTAAGTAATGAATGAAGTATCATTCAATAAAAGTGCTGAGTGGAGTTCAAGTATCAAGTAGTGAAAGTGCTGAAAGGTGTTGGAATTCTTGAACTTAGATAAGTTGAACTGTAACTTGTGAACTAAGAGTATGATTAGATGAAGTGGAGATCCTGAATTTAAAAGTTTAGCCACTAACATAATGTATGAAACCAAATTCTCAAATGGCCACTATCATGCTAAGAAAATAAATGTTCATCACTGTTTGTAAATGTTACGCATCTTAACAAACTTATTTCACAGAGAGTCTTCATGGAAGACACCATCACCCTATCATCTCACAGACAAACAAGACAAAGAGAAAGTAAATAAGGATAATTTAATTAAGGAGGATATTTGTGGATTACATACTGTAATGTAGAATACAGAAGTATATAATTGTAAAGTATTATATCAGTAATATATATATATATATATATATATATATATATATATATAAGTAAATCCTTCCAGCATATGTGGATTCTTGTAACAATGAAAGTAAACACTGAGATAAAATAAATAAATACTAATAATAATTAATTATTGATGCAATTATTAACTAGTGAGCATAATATCTCACTAGTTAGTACTGGGGATAACTGATGTCATTAAATATTAAATATCCACATAGGTTAATATGTCTGAGTTCAATATGTTACTGTAAATTACACTGGGTGACAGAAGGATTGGCAGAAAATGTGCATACATAGTTATTTAATAAAGTCGTTCCCAGTTGTACCTCGAGCTTGTGCTGTCATGTCTGCTGGCGTACGCTCTGCCTCCCTCTCTTTCATCTTTTGTCTTTTTGTGAGCTCACTGCTGCTGACAGATGGTCCTTGGAGGGTTGTGTGGTCGTTGGTGGGGGTATGTGCAGCGTGCAGCGTCACCTAATTGCTTTTGTTCTGTTATGTCGTAAATGGTTATGGGGTGTTTGTCTCCTCCCCCCCACACACTCAGCTCCACCCCCACTCCTGATGGTGTGGGTTCCAAGGGCCAGTGGTCCTTGATCTGGACTGTTATATGTAAATTATATTTTCCTTTAGTTATTTTTTCGTTGGCTTGTTTGTCTGCTTCTTTGATTTAACTTTTTTCTGCTTACTGTTGTGCTCTAACAGTTTTGTAGGTTATATGTTTTATCAGTTTGTATGTATTGTTACATTTGTATAGTAATAAAAAAGTTGAATTGAAAAAACAGTAGCTTTTGTTGATGTTCATAAGCAAGCGGTGCTTATTTCTCAGTTTTGTATACAGCAGATGAAGCCGTCTGAGTGAAATCATTAAGTAGAATCAATGAAAAGTTCTCAAATTAAATTAATTTGAATAACACCCTTATTAAAAACGTGCCTTGGCTCTAATCACATGATCATCGTCTACTTGTAACCTGTAATCAATCAATCTATGTATACTGCCCTTTCAGAAACAGCCCATCATCTGCATTAACTGACTGGCTGGACAATCAGTTAATCCGAGAAGAAGCACAATATGGAGCATGAAAAGATGGCACTGCTGTGACACAGTGCCAGATAATATTTTTCACGGTGACTTGGAATACGAATTTAACCTCTCATTCACAGGGGGCATGGGCACTGCTGCCTTTTTTATTTTCATTTCTGGAGGAGTGTGTCTCTTTCGACTGAGAAAGAGACAGCTCACTTGCTGGGATCTGGTTGTGTTTTGACCTCAGTGGCCTCCTCAGGGCCTCATTAGGCCAAGGATGACTGGTGTAACTGTGTTTGTGTCTTCCAGGGTGCCACTGCCTCCAAGACCTGATGAATAATACAGTGATGACTGCAGTTAAAGTGCTGCTATTTAAGGGAGTTTCTACTGTGTGCTGCTGGTATTAAGAATTAATATTTCATATCTCATATCTTCCCATCTATCTCTATGTTTCCCATTCTCAACTGACTTAAGATGCAATTAATTCAATTCAAAACAAGACTTGGAGTTGAAATAGACCCTTAGAAGCTAAAATACAGTATATACAGTATTCATGACATACCACATTGCCAAAGTGTCAAATAGTACAAGTATTGCACAGTGCAAAAAGTTTTGCTCTTATTACCTCTGCCAAGGAAGTCATGTTTTAACCCATGTTTTTTTATTTGTATGTCAGCAGGATATAACAAGAAGTACTGAACTGATTAACAACAAACATGGTGGAAGGATTAGGGCATGAGCCAAGGAAGTGTTGTATTTGTCCCCACTCACCGGCTTCATTTGTAGGGTTGGTTAGGTGTAGGCATGATGAGTAATTATTTGTTAGGATATCTGGGTAAGCCAATCACAGGCAGGACAGGAGCAGGTATTTATTTGCCCACTTTCGGTGAGTATTATTGCGTATTATTGTATTTTAATAATTTGTGTCAGTTTGTCATAAATTAATCAAACATATTTATATTTCAGTAAGACAACTTACGTTGGAATGTTTATTGCAACAGTAGAAAAGGCTGGTGTTTTTCAGACTACTTCATTCATTCTTTTTGTTTGGCCTTGTCAGAGGGATGTGCTCTGCTAAAGAAAAAGATCAGGGCAGCATTAGCTCCAGAACGGGGCAGCAGGGTCAACAGGTTACTGTTTCATTTGTATTTATTGATTGAAATTTGAGTAAGTATCGTGTATAGATAATAGCTGTTGGTTTTTTCACATTTTATGTTTTTTGTGTAGAAGAAGAACTTGAAATGTCAGGAGAAGGTTATGAAGTCACAATTAGCTCAATACATGTTATGTTGACTATGCATGTCCTAACATTCTGATTCCTTGCTTATGGAAATGGGATTGTTTTGGACTCTGTGCATCATAATGAGTGTGAGTGTGTTTTATTTCTCCCACACCCTATGCGCTTGTGTGTGCTCCATCTTATTTGTCTGGCTGCACAGCTTCGACTGCCAGAGGTGAATCTCTCCTTGTGTTATTTCCTTGGCTATTAATAACACATCACACAGAACTCAAATAGTACTTATCCACCATATCACTATGTGTGTCTGTTTCACTGGCAGCCCAGTATCACAGTGTAGAAATGACATTCAGAGATACTAACTACCAGGTCTAAGTCGGATGGCCCACCACAGCATAACTCTGTCATTAAAGTCATTATATCATGGTACTCAGTCCAATTACCGGAGGCTCTACGTTGTTAACCTTAATGTAATTTTGGTCTTGGACACTACTCGGCATACAGGCAGCAAATGAAAATTCAAAAGTAAACAGTCAAATGGAAATAGTTGCTTTACAATTGTTCACTTCTTCAATATATTACAAAGTCCGGTTCAGTCTCCCCCACAAACCCAACACACCTCAGTTCAATACAGTTTAAACAAAGAAAAACAGTTGAAAACAAATAATCTGTTCCAGGGATTTACCGCAGATCTTCATAAAGTCGGGCATAAGCTTGGGGGTGATTGGACACATATTCAGACACGCAACAGGCTGCACCTGCAGCTGTGACAGCATGCAGGATGGTCGGGGAGATGTGTGGCAGTTCCTTACTTGCGTAGCAAAACTGGTCTGGACCGCGGTTTTGGTTTTGGATGGAGAATCGTTACAGGCCTATTTACTACTTGACTTTGTATCCAGTCATGTCTAAATTATTAAGTGAACTCAGTCTGCCAGGATGTTAAAAAATAGTGACATTAACGCCAAGTCGATTAATGAATCCTGTCAACTTTCTTATTCTATTTGTTCTATTATACTTGCCTAAACAGCTATCTCCCACAGTAAGTAAAGTATGTGAAGAGATTTTCAGCCCCAGTTCTTTGTTTATTTATGTTTGTTGACCCAACAGTTGTCAAATCAAAGACAAAATGAACTGAGCCACTATGATCCAGTCACTAAATCAGTGCAGCTACTGCTAAGTATAGGCCTGGTCTGACACTTTTAGGCTCTGAGTTGGGCTTGATTTAGAAATGATGTTGTGAAAGATCATCATATACCTGCAATTTCTCATGTGTAGGTTTACTTACTGAAGATAAGAGTTGTAGGCTTTAGATCATGTGTCAGTTAGCTGGAAGTGATCTCTAATAGAGGGCTTCACAGACAGACAGAGAGAGAGAGAGAGAGAGAGAGAGAGAGAGAGAGAGAGAGAGAGAGAGAGAGAGAGAGAGAGAGAGAGAGAGAGAGAGAGAGAGAGCGATCTCAGGTTGATCTCTTAATGCTGCTTAGGCCAATCCTTTAGCACGCTTCCCAGGGCTAATCAAGCCACAAGGAGACTATGAGTTAGCCAGAGGAAAACAAGGGTTTATCTGACAACAGGAAGACTGTGCTAATCACTGTAATGTGGTTGGTTGAACTAGTATTGTTTTGCAAAGGCTGCACCCGCAATCAAAGAGTTGCTTGGCAGCCATTCTTTCTGGCCATCACCAACTCACATGCCTCCATTCTTACCACTTGTTTTGTTAGAATTAGTAAGTGAGCTGGTTTGGGATTAATGACTCTGAAGGGTGGGAATTAAGGAACGGTGATGAACAGGGCTAATACATTGGAGTAGTTGTGTGGGGAACTGCTGACAACACAGTTACAGCACGTTGGATGATCCAACATTTTTTTTAACAATTTAACAGTTTCTTCCCCAACCTCTTCCCCTATGGTTTTATCTACTACACCACTACACTGCATAGCTCTAGCGATGGTGTTCAGTTCAGCAAATTCATTATATGGATTACAATAGATAAAAAATAAGGGTTCCGAGAGGACTAAATGCCTCTTGGAGATGTACATTTTTCGTTTTAAAACTATCAAATACATTGCCATAGGTTTTGTCCCATACATTGCAGGAATTCAAACAACCTGATGGTTTGATCCCCTTCCCTTTCATACAGCCTGCATGATCAGATTTGGCCCACACTGTCATCCAGCCCACAGACTGCATGAAAAATATGACACTTGGGAGCCCTTGTCTTGTTTGGCCACAAGTAAGCTTAAGACAACATGTCAAATAAAGGGGCCAAAGGTCACCCGGATTTGGGCAATATTCACTATCTTCCAACATAGGCCACTTTATGCTCAAAATGTTCAAAATAAAACCTTGCCTAGAGCTCCACATGTTTTTGGATATTTGGGTCACATTTGCTATTTTACAAGTGGGCCACTGTAGGCGCACATCCATTTTGTACCAGCCACAAGAAGGCAAGAAGTGCTGCATCATTGTCTGAAGTGGCTGACATCCGTATGTTATCTGGGAGCACCACAAGTGGGTCAAAGTTTTAAAATTTCCAGTGAAATATATTAACATCAAGCGGATAGATGGCAAAAACGTGGATACAGACCATCATGGTTCCCAGAGGATTTGTCTTCATGACTCTTGATGGGTAGGGGATGTCCCCTGATGCATAATTAATAAAACTAAAGTTGCCTCACTCAACCAACTACACTACACTGTCTACAATTACCAGCCAGATTAATGTGTCAACGATTAATGTGTATGTTCACATTCATATATTCTCAACGGTATTCTTGCCTTTATTGATAGGGCAGTGTCAGCATGAAATAGGGAGACAAATGAGCGAAGACACCAAGCAAAGGTTGAGAAGGAACTAAACCTGTGGTCGCTGCAGGAGGCCCCAAGCCTCTACCTTTACTGTTTAACCCCGCAACAAGAAAAGCTCTCAGAATACCCATGACTTAAATCTGAGTTGTTGATCCTTCGAAACACTTTCATTTTGGGAATAGAGGGAACACTGTGGCTACTAGGGGAGTGCAGTAATTATTTAAACCAGCCCCATGGTGACTAATTGGCCAGTGGCAACCCTGTATATTTGTAAACCCATTAACAGTCAAACCCGAGTGTGTATTTTCGTCAGCGCTGTCCTCTTGTCAGCTAACAGACGAGGTGGTGGCCATGCAGTGGAGTTGCACCCGCATCGAACAAACTCCACTCCCATGTAATTACTCAGCCTCCATGGCTCCACTGCCTGTTGGTGGCAAACTGACAGCAACACTCCTCCCCCATTGTCAGGCCTCTCTCTGGAAGTAATGAGGTATGCCACACACACAATGCCCATCCGTGTATGTGTGTGCGTGTGTGTATGTGTGCCTATGTGTAAATGAATGGGTGTTGCTAGAGTTATATGTGAGTGAGAAATAAAAGAAACTGAATAAAGTAGGAACGATGTGGATGCGGGACGAATTGCACGAATGACACTCTGCTTTTGTCAGGGTGGTGACATACTAAACTACCTTATTACAAATTCTTTTTTACTTGTCAAGTAAAAGAAAAGAGAAATAAGAGTGTGTCAATGTTAATGGGGATTACAAGGTCGATTAGAGACAGCAGGCGGCTGAGAGAGAGAGAGACAAAGACACAGTGCTGAGTTCAGTGGAGTGTTGGTGTGTGCATGCACCTGTGTGTGTGAGTGTGTGTGTGTGTGTGTGTTTCTATACACATCCACACCACCTGGGGCAGCCCACCAGGCAAAATTTAACAGCTGGATTTAGCTCCTTCAAACCAACACAGAATAATGGCTGCAATTTGGCACCTGATGAATCCCATCAAAACCAGAAATAATCCCACCCGCCTTTATGACACCTTAATAGCAATGCTCAAGCTCCTCAAGCTCCAGGCCCATCTGACACTCCAGTGTGTGTTCAACATAACGAATGCATTTTAATTACTCATGAACATCCATATGTTTTCACTGAAATGGTTTGTCCAACATCAGCGGTGCACAAGAAAATTAGAATAAAGGTTTGATTCCCCCCAAGCCACACATGCTCCTACACAAACAAGTTCTGACAACACAGTCACAGACAGTAAGCAGTGAAAAAGTGTACACCAATCTCTGTCTGTCAAAAGTGATAGATGGGCCTTCATCAATTTTATGACTCGCACAATATTGTTCTGAGCGGCAAGCAAGTCAGCCATAAATCCAAAAATTGCATTAAACAGAAAAGGGAAAATAAAACTGTTAAAAAATGACAACCTCACTGGAAAAGGAGCTACTTTGAGCAAGCTGTAATAGCAGAGCCGGGAGAATGCAGGCTGGTAGTAGGAGATTGGATGTGATCAGCTGCACTGAATCATCACCACTGGAGGATGTGTCATACTATAACATAAGGACACTACTTCAGCCTTTGCCTTTGGGAACCAGAGGAGGTCCACATAGAGAAAATGTAAGCTCCAGTCATTTTAAAGAGCCACTGCAGCTACTAAGCAATGCAGTGCCCTACAATTGGGCGACTTTGAAATTTGAATACAAAATTAGCCAATGTGGTCAGTTTTGTGGTAAAGACTAAGGTCTCCCTTGAAAAGAAAGTTGAGTATTCTCATGTTGAATATAATATACCTATTTAATTCAGCCAGGTCTGCTACCTGTAAGTTTAATGGGGTAGAAAGTACAATATCTTCTTAGAAAGTGTGGCAGAGTAAAACTAGACAGTCTCAAAATGTATTTAAAGTATTTAAAGTATTGATGCTAAGCTAGGACAGACACATTATTGCCACAGCACAGATGAACATATTGGCATATTTTTATCTAACTCGAGAGACTATTCCTACAAATATGCATTAATCAGTATCTATAACTCAGAAAAACATTTCAAAATCGAACTAGTTTGACATTATGCAGCCTTTCACTTTAGCAAACTTGTTATTACTGTTTAGATTTCAACAGACCCAGTGCAACATTTGAGGTAAGATTTCTGGTCACCTGACAAATAATAGGTCCTTTATTTGCTCACCTTTGACTCATTTAATTGTACATCAACTCCAATGAAAATATAACTGTGTCTTAAGCTGATCAATGTTTCACCGTGTTCAGCGTGAGTGGTGAAAAAACAACACAATCAGCTAATAGCAGCTAACAAGCACTGTCGACTTGCTTTTCTCTGGTTTGGTCAGTACAATCAACACCTCTCGCATCGCACATAATTATTTCTTCCATGGCTCATATTGTTTCATATAATATATATGAACCTTGGTTCCATGCTTCAGAATATACTGAACACTGTAGTTTTAAACACATTACTGGCACCTTCAGATTTAAAGACATGAGTATCACTGTATCACCTTCAATACACGTTAATCAGTCGACCTCCAGCTCACAGGCAGCTTATTAAATGTACTGGTGTAAATGGCTGAATTAAGCACTTGACACTTGATCCGGAGAAGCTGCTGTATTTCACCGTCCACCCCCACCTCCTTTTCTCCTGTGATACCCTCATGAGACCCCTCTCAGTTCTGAGGTTAAAGGTCACCTTGAGAGAGGGGGAGTGGGTGATGGTGACAGTGTGTGCCCGTGGGGGGGATGAGGAGGGGCGGGGGGGTAATTCTATGGGGACATTTGAGGAAGAACAAAGAGCGAGTCATGTGACTGAAGGTGAAGCCTCCTCTTTCTTTTGTGCACCACATGGACACGAGCATCTGCAGTGGAGGGCCAGAACAGAGACGTACGCCACATGAGGACAATGCCGAGACACTGTTGTTTTCTGTGCGTGTGTGGTTTTTGTGGCCCTAAATGGCCACCATTCATTGGGTCTTTCTGAAGCTGGCTTGGTCTGGACGGAGGACCTGCCCTACTAATTACCATCAGTCATTGCTCCAGTTTGTTCAGCTCTGCAGAGACCATTGTTGTCCTGCACCAGTACAGGAAGTCTCCAGCTACACTGACAGTATACTGATGGTTAAAAGGTTGCTTGGAAAAGACAAATGAGAGAAAACTGGAAATTCACAGCAGAAACAACTGTTCTTAGGCACGCTGTGAGGCTCTAAAGAGCCACGGTTCATCGGATTTCGAGTGTATGGTGTGCCTGCCATTCATCCGAAGCCTCAGATACCTTTTTTACACGAAGTATAGTAAGAAGCCTTCGGAAAGGAAATAATATGACCCCTGCCGTTATCTAAATATGCCATGTGACATCACAGAGAAGACAATCAGAACATTGATATTTCAGGTTATTTTATCCATTATCAAGTCATGGAGGTTTTGTTGTCTTGGAGAAGTAATAATACTCATTACAGTGCGGTGTGGCTTTTTACTGTTTCTACACAAATCATGAGGGATTTATTAAAAATTACAGTATCTTGGGAAAAGACACGCATAAGGCAGATCCCTGCACTGCATGTATCCTAAAAAAGACTCTGTTCTTGAACTCTGACGGATGTTTACATTAGATCGGTTGAGGTCATAATTCTGCAGTTTGCCTTTGTCAAATCATCCAGCTTGGTCAACAAATCAACCTGAAGAATCATACATTAGCTATGCCAACTCTAAGATACGACCCATAGGAGTAGACCAGTGAAATGCATACAATACCTTTGTTCTCATCGTGACAAGAATATAATCCATAGATGCTTACAACCAGCAGGCATACTGACCTTTGTCATCAAGGTAAGAATAATAAAGATTTAAACATGACGGTTTGGTTATAGGTTTAGAAAAAGACTGTAATTTGGTAATGTAAGCTTTTTCTTCAGAGACGAGGACCTTTGTCATAATGGTTAGTGTTGTAAGTCTTTTATTGACCCATGAATGCAGCCCGAGTTACATCCTAACACAAAGTTTATTGCTTTATATACATACGTTGTCAACTATCTTCTGCTCCCATCACAATTACAATGTCTGTAAGTACTCTCATAATTAAACTAGAGGTTGCCTAACATAAAACATAAATATGGGTTGTAATAAAACTCTGTCAAAGATGACCTATGTTTCAAAACCCACAAACATCAGGCACAGGTTTGGCCAGTCTGACGAACAGTTTTTTTCTCCTGCCCCTGGCATTGACTAACCTGCCTGCCTAAGACACTTCTGTCAAGGTGGATTTCTGCAGAAAAAAATATAGTGTTGGCCTTTGAAACTTTCCTCAGAATCAACCATTTGTTGTAAGACCTACAAAAAAGAACAAAGTTGTGAAAGAAATCTTCCTTGTCAATGTATAGATCACCTGCAAGACTTATTCGGACAGACCAGTTGAGAGTGGGAGGAAATCCTAGAGAGCAACATGCAGGAACAGGAATAATCCGCTACCTTCTGTCTGTGGCTTCTTTGCATCAAATTCTGAGACAACACAAGCAATTATTGTGCCAAAAGAAATTACACAGACTGCCAAATTACACAATGCCACACAACTCCATACATATGCACATAGTTAGGGGAGTACTGCGACCAGACCACTCATCTGTTTGTTTTATTGAGCATTCCCGGCCTGGTTACACTTCAGTCTTCATTGTGGTCCAAATAGGATGATTAAGTAGATTAAATACTAATATAACTACAGTACATTGAGTAAAATTGTACTAACTCCCTTGGCACTGGTGTACATGTTGTTAGGAACAGTTGTTTCTTGAAAACCCACCCTCACATAGTACTCCTGTGGCTAATTTCAGCAGCCCATCTGTACAAGAGTTATAGATGTAGCCAATTTGTAACTGAAAAAAATATGGAAGAGACTCCATCTCCTCTTGCAACATCTTGACATACACCCTATTGGCTCCAACACAAAAGCTATTGAGGGGCAGGAAGAGCCTCCTGGATTGTCGTGTTGAGTATGTGGGGAATGGTCAGGGCTACGTTGGGAAGGTGGGATCTCATCAAAAATGCAACGTCAAATGCAAGAATACAACAAGCAATAATATTTAACTGCCATTCATGTCAACAGCAGTGCCAAGTTCCTGTCTGTGAGCCAAACTAGCATCGGGGAGCCAAGTGCCGACACACTTAAGCTGAGAAGAGACACACATAAACATGTCTCTACTGTATCTAGGTTAGCTTTGTCTGGCCAATCTGCTCTGGTTTCTCTATCCTTAATCTCCTCCCCTGTCTTTACACAGTGGGAGGTAGAACACATAATACCATCAGATTTCCATTCCTTCGCACAGGGTGTGAACAATGAAACTGGCGTGCTAAAAAAATAGAGAATTTGATCTTTTATTGATTAATATTATGTTATATAGTGTGGATGAACTCTTTAAAGTTTAAAGTATCTTAGTCTTTAGCCTCTTATTGGCATGGATTGAACTCTAAGATAAAATAAGTTGTGCATCTAGTGTTATCTATCAATTATCAATTATTGCTGTCTATTGCTTTATATATTCCACATTTTGGGTTTCTAATGCACTCAGGAAATGGAAGCTAGAGCAGTTGCTTTTGTTAGCACGCATTTGCACAAGGTAGTTCAAAAAACCTAAACAACAACGGCAACTTATTTACATATGCATATTAAAATGCGATCACGCTTAATGATCTGAACTGCTTTATTCTAGATAAATTACTTTTGAGAAATATTCAGACTTAAACTAGCCGTATCTATTTTTCAAACTAAGACACATCAATGCATTAAAGACATTATCAGAAGTGGTCAAGGTTTCATGTACAGTTGCAATCAGAAATATTCAACCCCCTCACCTCAATAGACATTATAGTGATGTGGATGACAGATAATGACAATAAATGACAGAAAAACCTCATCAAACAACAAAAGATATTTATTGATGCGTATTTTAGTTATTTTGACAACAGAAGTTGACTTAACTTTGAAGTTCAAATGAAAAATGTAACTCTTTCAACACATCTGCATGTGCGGTATTTTTCAACCCCCAAGCTTCAGTACTTTGTGGCGCATCCTCTAGCTTTTATAACTTCTAAAAAATGTTTTCGGTAAGTGGGGACAAGCTTCTTACGCCTCTCGATTGGAATCTTTGCCCATTTTTCAAGTGCAAAAGCCTCTAGATCAGTGATGTTTGATGGCTTCCATGCTGCAACTGCCTTCTTTAAATCCCACCATGGATTTTCAATCAAATTTGAATCTGGTGACTGTGAATGCCACTCCAGGACGTTCCAGGATCTTTTTCTCAACCAAGCTTTGGTGGATTTGGAGATTTTTCTTTGGATCATTGTCTTGCTGGAAAGTCCAATGATCACCAAGGTTTAATTTGTCAACAGAAGGAATCACATTCCTCTTTAAAATGGCCTGGTATTTCTGTGAATCCATGATGCCATGTACACAATAAAGGCTAGTTCCTGCCGCAGAAAAACAGCCCAACATCATCTTTGACCAACCTCCATGCTGGACTGTGGGAATGGTATTCTTCTGGTCATAAGCTTGGCCTTTCACATGCCAGACATACCGCTGGTCCATACGTTCAAACAGTTCCAGTTTGGTTTCATCAGTCCATAGAACTGTCACCCAAAAGTCTGTAGGCTTATCCAAATTCCTCCTGGCATATTCTAGTCGACTTTTGATGTTGCTTGTGGTCAAGAGCTGAGTGCGTCTTTGAGCCGGCCATTAAGTCCTTTATTATTCAGTGCATGTCTTATAGTTGCCACTGCAGCACTTGTACCAGCCTTCATCAGGTCATCCTGTAGGTGTCTTGTAGTCACACAGGGGTTTATCTGAGTTGTTCTGACTAAGTTGCTAGGGTCCTTGATGAAATGCTGGGTTTTCTTCCACGGCCAGGCATGTTTGAAGCTGCTCCATCAGTTGTAAACTTCCTTATAATGTTACCAATTGTGTCTCTTGGAATATAATTTTTTGGGGAATTCTTCTTCTACCCAAGGCCTTTCAGGTGTGATGAAATAATCTCCTCTCTCAGCTTTTGTGTAAGATCCTTTGTCTTTCTCATGATTGCAACTCACCTTGAATACCTTCATGGGTGGGGTTTATATAAGCATCACAGCTGAAGCAAATGAAGGATCAGTATAGAGTTCCCAAAGGCTTAATAATGTTTCAACTCAACTTTAGGACAAAAAAAACTGTCAGACAGCTTTAAAAACAACAATTTTATATAGGGGTTGAATAATTGTGACATGGCTATCTTAACAAAATATACTGCTACACACAAATACTACATCATGCATTTTCCGTGTTGATTTTCTGTATCACTCAACTCATGAAGAAGGCATCCGAAGCAGAATCTTGATCAAAGAACAAGATTCTGTCTACTTTAATTGATAAATCCTTAAAATCTTTGTGGGGTTGAATATTTCTGATTGCAACTGTATATGAAATCCCAGAATGTTTAAAGCTTTGAATTGAATCTGCCCTGCTTCTTGCTCATATAGAATTGTTTTTTTTAAAATAACACTAATGAAATTAAGAGATTTTTTAGTGCACTGATATTTTACCAATTAAATCACAGCACCGATATCATTAGTACCAAAGTGATCTACCTCAGAAAACAATGTTGGGGCTGCTCTTACTACAGAGAAACAAATTAACTCAATTATTTCTGGTAATTACATCTTTGGCCAAATAAGGGCAAATTCAAACACTGAAGGACACATATACTATATATATATAAATGTATTTTGTGTATTTGCATTTTGTTAAGCGAAAACAAATTTCACAAAGACTTTAAATATTTAAATATCACAAACATAGCACATAGATTACATTTAGGATTCCCACTAAAGGCAGCATTGATCCTATGCAGCCTGATTTACCAGGACTTTACCCATTGATCAGCCCCTACTGGTGGGAAGGGGCTGCGGGGTCCCAATGAAACCAGTACATTGATCCAGAGAAACAGAGAGAGATTAGACAGATGTGAAAGTGAACATTGATCTCCAGCTGCATCCAAAGGGCACTCCTGTCCTTATAGGGTGAGGGAGATCCATCCCCCCTACTCTTACTCCCCTCCTTCTCCCACTCCTTCACTTTGCTCGCTGGACCATGCATCAGTATTGTGTTCCTCTGACCATGTGCTGCTCTCTCACAGTGAATGAGCTTTCGTTCAGTGGGAGGCACCACCCAAAACAGCAACAACACAGAGCTGTGTACCGCACATCTGCCTACACTGTAAAGATTGTTAACCTTTACCTCGTGCTTCATCTTTGAACAAATAAAACACCTGCTTCATCGATAAAGTGGAGTGTTTTCATGTCTGTTGTAGCGCAGTGGTATTCCCTCCATATAAGAAGGAACCACATGTGACTACAGTGCATGCACCATTTCTCATCAGTTGCACACATGTCAAACTGAAATAAATGAGCCAAATAGTAGTACTGGGCAGCCGAGGAGTCCCATATGCTTCAGTCTAGAGCGAAGGAAGTACAGCCTATAAATGGGCAGCACAACCCACTCCTCTAAACCTTGGTTATGGGGTAAAGAGACATTCACCTCAGGGACTGCAGTAAATATGTTACCCCACTACACTGTAGCAAGATGGCTCCAATGCATCAACCTCTGCCACATGCATCTCTGCAGAAAATGAGGATCAGGAAAAAACTTTTGCTTTCATTTGTTAGTTCCTCTTCCTCCTTGCAGGATTATTTGATGCAATCATTAAAAGTGAACAATAATATAGAAGCAAAAAAATACACTTTGAACAAGTTCAGCAGCTCCCATTCATCATGTTATGGACACAAACATTTACATATTAATATTTAATGTAGGGTGCCATAGTAGTAGTGAATGGGACAATCATCTTCTCCAACCCTCGGAGTAGGTAATGAAATAGTAGAAGGTGGACCATACCTGTTTGCCAGATGTACAGGGGTTTATTTTCCACTGCGGTTTGTGCATTCAGCTCCCAGATGGAGAAAAAGAGCAGTGCTAACCTCCAGAGAGAGAGGAGAGGTGCCCCACTCAAGACTGCCGGTGTCCCCACAGCTCTTTCGGTCAGCCCCATGGCCACCGCACGGCAACTACTGTAGTTCCCACTGCAGTCAGTAGGAAAAAAGCAAGCCTGTCCACGAGGAAGAGAGCTGGACTTAAGTGTGTTTTCTGCTTTGTCCACACCAGCGAGTCCAAGAAGTAATCCCGGATGAACAGGGCTGAAGTCTCCTCTCGCTCTCCTCTTCCTCTCTGTTTCTCTGTCTCTCTTGGCTCCTCAATGAGAAAGAACGAGGTCTAGCAGCAATAAAGCAGGGAACAATAGATCCCTAAGCCCAGCCTGCTGCTGCTGCTGTATGTCGGGTTGATGCAGCACCTCCCTCTCTCCCTCTCTGACAAGGCAGACACATGCACACACGCCCACCCTCTCTACTCCCCCTCCCTCTCAATTTTCTCTCATCTCTATCTCAAAGGAAGTTGTTCTGTTGTCTGACTGAGGTAGGCAGTCGGATCAACAAGGTGAAGGTGTGGAAGTGTATAAGTTGGTGAACTAGTGCCTTAAAATACTGTAAAATGTAATAATAAAGAAATAATTAAATCCTTATCTGGGGATAGAATTGGGATAAAACGGGATTCCACAGGGCTCTGGCCTCGGTCCACTGCTCTTAAGTTTATATTGTAAATTAATTATTTGCCAATATGTTAAAGAGCAGTTGTTAATGTCTGAACATCACATTGTTATATGGATTTGAGGGCACCACAGTATATCCCAAGTTTCTGACCTCTCATTGCAAAACTAAACAAATTGTCAAACTGTTGCAATTGCAATTAAATTCAGAAAACCATGGCATTGTTTTTTCATCCAAGGACCATCCCTCTGCAGAACTCAGTGCTCAAGTTTGAGATTTAAACTGGCATTACATTCAGTAGAGTCCATACATCCACACAAGACCTATAGCACTCACTTATAAAACCATATTTAAATTCACTAGATGAAGATTTGTATTTGGATCTGTCCTAAACTGAAATCCATGATATATCTAAAAATATGTAAATCCTAAATCCTTTCCCTGTTCCAGATCCACACCAAAATGATAGGTTATTCCCTTATAGATACTGCATCCCTTCACCAAGTTTCGTGCAAATCCATTATTTGTATGTGTAATCTTGCTCACAAATAAACGTACAAACCAAACAACAAACAAAAAGATCTGTGAAAACATAAATCCCTTGGCGGAGGTAAATATTATCCAATTTTTCTGTCTTTGACAGCTTTGAATCCAAATTTCAATTAAGGCTGTGGTTCAGGGGTTAGAGCGTTCGTCTTGTAACAATAAGGTTGGCAGTTTGCTCTACATAGATGCACTGTATGATTGTGTATGTGAACGGGTTAATGGCCAAAACTGTGCTGTAAAACGGTTTGAGTGGTCATCAAGACCAGTAAAGGGCTATATAAAGACAAACCAGATAAAAGACAGACCAAAACATTAGATTTTTCATTTTTTCTGGTGCTACAACCAGCAAATTCAAATAAATCCAGCATAATTTAACTTTAGTATGACATAGATAATAGATATTTTTGTTTATATAAAATCTCATTTCAATTGGAATGCAAATGACACTAGTACACTTGCACTGCTTGCCTCGGTATCCTATTAATGCGAAAGTCCACTTTTGCCTGATCTCTATTATAAAGGTTGTGAGTGTAAAATTAACATGACCCATAGTCAGACTTAATTTGATTGATGAAAACCCATGGTCATTTATGGATTGCAACAGCAGACTCAAGATTTGTTCGCAGTTTTTTTCATACCCTTAGTCAGTCAAAGTGTGAGCATTGTATGATTTTACTTGCTAAAAACAGTAACTATACAATCTATCAATTGGATTAGGCAACTTAAACATTGGTTAAGGTGCAGGTGGTTTTAGGGAAGGTTCACACAGCTTTTTATCTTCTATAGAAATCCCAGGTTTAGCGCTGACAGTACCCAAAGTACTTGGCACAAAAAAAGTTAAATTATTTTCAAGAGTTTTGGAACATCCTCAACAACTAATCAATTTCAATTAACATTTTCAACACTGTCTACAATGCCAGACGGAAAACTGATCAACAATGAAAAGTAACCTTGATCAGTAACCTTTGAAATCAAGTACACAAAGGTATATTGCCACATCTGCTGGAATGTTAAATGAGGTGTCTTGTGTCAGTCAATTTTCTAATGGTTCACAACAAAGTTTTACTGAAGTGCCGGAAGATGGCTCTTGTAACTTAGCAACAATAAGCGCTTGAGAAAAGCATTCAAAAAATTGAGGTCAAAATTGAGGTCACGGTCCAGAGTAAGAACAGCTGCTCGTGGACACAGTGCCTATGGTTGCCCTTAAGTTTCTATCAAAACTTTCTGTTGCAAATGATTGGGTTGTTATGCATTTGTTTTTATTAAGGGCGTATCTGCTGAAGAGGATCAAACATTTGTAAAATATAATATATTGAGGTACTTTTATGAATATAAATATCAACCAGTGTTTTGACGTTATGGAACTGTGGTTATGGTAAAATCAGTAAATCCTGACATCCCTACATGAGACACAGACTGGTGCTGCTCTTGGTTCTGCCTTGTAACCATAAGAAGAGAATGATCACAGTTCAACTGACTGGGACAGGAGGAACTCATGATAAACTGCAGGCAAGGAAAATGGACGGGGAAGTGGACTACACTCGACCCAACCCAGACCATTAGGTACATATGGACTATGTTTGTCACTCTGAGTGGTGAAATACTAACCCAATCAGAACCATTAACACATAATGGCCTTAACTTAATGAATGTTCTAAAATCCCAACATAATCTTATACCTACAAAAGGAAAACTGTATTAGTAACTGTATTTCAAAGGGATGTTATTTAACTATTGTCCTGTGCTTATTTAATTTTTAATGAGACAACCAGCCTGAAATCCTCTTATTATAGATTTAATGATTCCCTGTGCTGCTGTATGATGCTGACATACACACAATTCCCTCTCCCATTCAGTACAAGATGCATGGACAAACAGAATCTTTCATTTCAGTTATTTATGTAATTTCATTGGACAACCTGTAGCATGGACAAGGGATCACATGGGTCATCTCAAGGAGGAAGAAGACAGAGGAAGAAGAAAATGAGCTGGAGTAAGAGCAAGGTGGAAGCAGGGCTTATCTGACCCTGATTAGTGGGAATCTGCTGGATGGGATTACAGTCTCCGTTGCATTTAAGGCAATAAACAGACCGGAAAGGAGGAGTGGGAGAGCTGGTGAAAGTGGAGAATAACCAGTCAAGACCAAAACTGTATGATGACAAACAGTAATAAAGATTATAATGTAAGACTATAAAATATAGAAGCAATAAAAGAAACGTCATGTAAAAATTATCTATGTCTCATTTAAGCTAAACCTTTGGGTTTACTTTTATTTATTATATATATGAAGTACAACATGTGTCCTGGGATTTTTAGAAAGACCCAGTAAAGTAAAATATATTGTTATCATTATTGTTATCATTTTATATATATATATATTGTAATATAGTATACATGCAATGTTTCCCACAGAATTAGACCCTATCAGTGGCTGTTGTTGAAACAGTATATATTTGTTTTGTCACTGCTCCAAATATTTCAATGTTTTGTTCATGTTGACCTGGATCATACATATCTTTTAACAAAGTAAGAAAATAAAGTAGTGTCTGTGACCTGGAAATTTATTCCATGATTTCTCCATTCCTTTTGAATCAAGACATCAGCACATCTTCTCACTGCATCACCCATTCCATCTGGTGCCCTTTCATCATGACATTTCTCCAAGGAGAATAATATGTGCTCCTCAGGTTAAAAAAGTCGTACATTTCCCCGTCTGTGTCTCCTCTCTAACCTCTTTCCATCCACCTCTCCCCCATTTCCTCTGCTCACCAGTGGAGGCAGATGAGCACCCACATTGAGTCGGGTTTTGCCAGAGGTTTCTTTCTTTTTTTTCGCTCCGTTATGGAAGTCTTGATGCATCAAGGAGACAAGAAGGTTGAACAATATACAAATGCTAACAGAGTAGCTTGAGCAATTGCCACACCAAATTCTGGCGATGTGTCCCACAGCCTCAACATATATCTTCCTCTACTTGCATCAACCATTTTAACAGCACATCCATGAAAGGCTAGAATTGCTGTCACTCTCTATGTTACATATAGGTGTTTGCATCCTAATAGATACTGTAGGTAAGCCCAAAGAGTATGCATTTTTAAATCAAGTTGTGTCCCTACGTTTTGCCACTGGTGTAATACACAAAAGAGTTGAATTAGATATGAAAGTCCATGAGCATAGATACTACAATTACCTGTTGGTTGGCCATTTATCTATAATCTGACCTTAACTATTGTTTGGAGAGAATGGAGTATCTGCGGAATGAGACATGCTCTATTTTCATAATGGTGTACAGATGCCCATGGTTCTCATTGGGGAAACTGTTGAGTTGTTCAGGGAGCAAGAGCTGACAGTTTAACACGCCGCAAAGTTAAGGCGGTGCTACCGAGGAAGTTTGCGTAAGATAAATGGGCCGGGCAAAGTGAGGGAAAGCCGGAGACAAGGTACTGGACGAAGTTACGTGAAAGAGCCGCACGCGACGCAGAGGCTGAAAGACTTGGTTCACCGCCTGCTAAAAGATAAGTTAAAGGTCCAATGTATAAGATTCAGTTGAAATCTTTATCAATAAAAACCTTTTTGTGGAGGAAGATTCATCAGGAGGGGTCCTCTCTATGGAGGCCGCCATGTTTCTTGTTGTAGCCCAGACTGGAAAAACTAAGCAGCCTTTGAGTTTTTATGAAAACTGAAGGTTACCACAGGTTCTCTTTCATGTTTGAAAGGGGAAGGTGAGGTGAGGGGTATTCAGCTGCAACATGCAACTTCACCACTTTATGTCACTAGATTCTACACGCTGCAACTTTCAGGAAATTGACCAAGGAAAAGTGTGTGTGAGCCTGTGTTTGTGCGTGCCCCTGACTCAGGGTGCTTCCTTCTCTTCCCTGGTGGCCGCAACGAGGTTCGAGTGAGGAGGGTTAGCGGGACCTGGTGAGGGTGAGACACGGGGAATAAAAAACTAAACCAAATAAATTTAACATATTGATACAGTATTTCTGGTGATTTAAGATGACTTTCAAAATACAGCTAAAGGGATAGTTCACCCAGAACTAAAATCCACAAATTTTCTACTCACCACTATGGTGGTGGAGGGGTGGGTAAAGAGTTGGAGTCCATGGTGTAGCAGCAATTTCTATTTTACTGCTACTGGTGGCTGAGTTGGGTTTGATCCTGACGCATGTATAAAAGATGAGGAGTAGAGGTTTGTCCGGTTGGTCCCTTTGGCCATTTATTGTAGAAAAAAGATGGTTTACAAATTGCTTGAAACAAACTAAATACAGTAAACTAAAGAGTCTCTCGTAGAGCACATTAAACAGCACAAAACATGGTCAAAAAAGTGTTGCCTCGCTCAGCCACGCCCAGATGCTCTTGTGGCTGGCTCTTTAAGCCTTTCCTCTTGGCTCCACCCTTCGCCTCTTAGGTTCCGTTCAGGTGTCCTGTAGGTGGGGTAAAAACACCTACAGACACAGTGTCACTCTCACACACACACACACACACATGCATGGCTAATAAAGAAAGATAACAAAGGTTAATATGGCTCCTACATACCGGCCCCTAATTGTGTTTGTAGAGGCAAAGACAATTATTTAAATTACAAATGAGCCATTTCTACTTGCAGTTTACTTATTTTCAATCATTTGGCAATCTTAAACATAATCTCAAAATATGAACTCAAAGTGAATAAATGAACTTATCTTGAACTCTTTTGGTGTTCAGGATTTTCCTTACAGGAACTGTCATCACCCTCGAGCAGTAAACAGATTTTGGACACTGGCCTCTCCAGTACACTCGTCTTTGTTTGCAGCTTCACCACGCGGACATGGCCTCTGGCATCAGGCTTGGCCTCTAAGACTCTTCCCAGTAGCCAGGAGCTGCGAGGAGCGTTGTTATCTGCTATTAGTACAATGTCGCCTGGGACGAAGTTTCTTCTGGTTCTTGACCACTTTTGTCTTTCCTGGAGGAGGGGGAGGTATTCTAGCAGCCATCTCTTCCAGAATAGTTCAGCTATATACTGGACCTGTCTCCAGCGTCTTCTGTGGTAAAGGTCAGAACTTGAAAAGACTCCAGGGGGCAGAAGTGGGTTAGTTCTGTACAGAAGTATGTGATTGGGAGTTAGGGCTTCTAAATCTTGTGGGTCATCAGATACCTTTGTTATAGGCCGGCTGTTGAGAATTGCCTCTACTTCACAGAAAACAGTGGTTAGGCCTTCATCATCTAAAGTTTGCTGCTTCAATACTGAACATAAGACATGCCTTATCATTCGGATGAGGCGTTCCCAGAACCCACCATGGTGAGAGGCAGTGGGGGGATTGAAGCTCCACTGAACTCCGTCCTTCCTTAGAATTTGTTGGATCTTTCTGTGTTCCATGGCTTGAAGTGCTTCTCTCAGCTCTCTCTCTGCACCTACAAGGTTAGTGCCATGATCTGATCTCATGTGTTGTGCTGTGCCTCTTCGACACAAAAAACGTCTGATGGCATTGATGCAAGAGTCTGTGGTTAAAGAACAGGCCACCTCCAGATGTACTGCTCGGCTGGTCATGCAGGTAAAGATGACGCCATACCTTTTCAACATGCTCCTGCCCCTTCTCACCTCAAAAGGGCCGAAGTAGTCAAGACCAACATTCGTAAATGGTGGCAAGTCTGTGACAAGTCTTTCACCTGGCAGATCAGCCATCTTTTGTTCACCAGGTTTTCCTCTGTTCTTTCTGCAAGTCACACAGTGAGAGAGAACCTTTCGTGCAGCAGTGTTTGCCTTTACAATCCAGTATGTTTTTCGTACCTGGGATAGCATATGGTTCCTTCCTCCATGTCCAGTTTGAGCATGGATGTGGCGTAGGATCAGAGTGGACACGTGGTGGTCTTTGGCCAGAATGGCAGGGTGTTTCCTTTCCTCTGGCATTGCTGATCTCCTTAGACGCCCACCCACTCTGAGGATGCCACCATCCAGCACCGGATCCAGTCTGTAGATGCTGCTGCCTTTTCTCACACAGGATGCTCCCTCTTGCAGCATGCTGATTTCCTGTGGGAAACTTTGTCTCTGCACATAGGTAAGTATTGTATTTTCTGCTCTTTTTAGATCTTCAGCTGTTATTGATTCTTTCATGTCACACTTAACTGACCTTGTGTTTATTCTGGTTGCCTTTTGATACTGACAGTCTTTCTTTGAGTCCTTTCTTTTCTGCACCAAGTTCCTCAATGCATTCTTCACTTTCATTATCCATGCAATAGCTACTCTCAACTTCAGCCAATCTGAAAAGTAATTGAGTAACTTGTCTGTGGGCCTTTCCTCACATGTCTGCATGATGGAATTAACTGTTACAGATTTTCTGACCTCTGGGTCATCCATACAAAGCTGACTCCTGTCTATTGGTTCATTTGGCCAATCCTCTTCTGATGACCAGAGGAACTCTGGTCCACAGATCCATCTTTGATTCCTCATGAACCTCTCTGCACTCACACCTCTAGAGCAGTCGTCAGCAGGGTTTCGCTTTGTGTTAATATGTCTCCACTGAGACACTTGTGTGGCTTCCCTAATCCTAGATGTCCTATTCGCCACATAGGTGTGGAAGCGAGTGTGGTCATTTGAGATGTATTTTAACACAGCTGTACTGTCAGACCAAAACACTGACTTATCTCTTGTTGATGGTAGTTCTGCTTTGAGCATTCTGTCCACTTTGACTGACAAAGCTGCTGCGGCTAGCTCCAGCCTCGGGATGGTCTGCCTTTTTAAGGGAGCTACTCTCGCTTTGCCCATCCTGGCTACATGGACTTTTCCCTTTGCGTTAGTCATTCTGAGATAGCTGGCTGTTCCATAGCCTAGCTCACTGGCATCAGAGAAATGGTGGATCTGGCTGTGCACTGACTCACCAAAATGACTTGGCTTGAAACAGCGTGGTACCTCAAAGCCTTCAAGCATTGACAGACTGCTGTTCCAATTTGTCCACTGCTCCGATAGAGTGTGGGGAATGGTCACGTCCCATCCAAAGTTCTGTCTGCAAAGTTCCTGCAACAACAGTTTAGCTGGCAAAGTAAGTGGACACAGAAAGCCTAAGGGGTCGTATATTGAGCTTACCATGGATAGGATGCCCCTTCTGGTAAGTGCACGTTCACTGATTGTGCTGTTGAACTTAAAGGAGTCACCTTGCACGCTCCATTGAAGTCCTAAGGCTCTCTCCATGGGCAATTGATCTTTGTTCAAGTCCAATTTCTTTACCTCTTTGGCTCTGTCCTCTGGTGGAACAGTAGCAAGGACAGCTCTGCTGTTGCTTATCCACTTTGATAAATGAAATCCTCCTCTGTGACAGACTGTGGTGAGGTTTGAGATCAGCTCTACTGCTTCCTTTTCTGTGGACACAGATTTTAAACAATCATCCACATAAAAGTTCTGCAATATTGTCTTTGTTACCTCGGGAGGGAAGTTGCCTGCATTGTCCTCTGCAGTCTTTCTGAGTGCAAAGTTTGCAATGCTGGGTGAAGAGACCGCTCCAAATAAATGAACAGTCATTCGGAATTCTGCAGGAGCATCATCCACATTTCCTTGTGGCCACCAAAAGAAGCGCAAGAAGTCTGTATCACCTTCTGTGACCTTGACCTGATGGAACATGGCCTGTATGTCTGCCATCAGTGCTACTGGCTCTTTTCGGAAACGTGTGAGCACTCCTATCAGTGTGCTTGTCAGATTTGGGCCTTGGAGTAGTTCAGAGTTGAGGGATGTCCCCTGAAATGTTGCACTGCAATCGAACACTACTCTGATGGTCTTCTTCTTTGGGTGATATACCCCATGATGAGGGATATACCAAACTTTCCCATCAGTTCTGTTCACCTGTGCTGGGGGAACCATTTCAGCATAGCCCTTATGAATGACATCACTCAGGAACTCTCTGTACTCCTTTTGATAATTCAGATCTCTTTTGAACTTCCTTTTCAGATTCAAAAGGCGTTGTTCTGCAATCACACGGTTGTTAGGCATCGTAACTTTATCAGCTTTAAAAGGTAAGTTAATGCAGTAGTGACCCTCTATCACTTTAACAGATTCATTGGCAATGTTCAAGAACTTCTTGTCATCTACTGACATTTCACTCTTTTCATCATATGCTCTCTCAATGAAATCAGTGTTGTATTGACTCACCAGAAGTTGTTGCAGGTTAACCAGGGAGATCCTATTAACAGTCACTGTGGTCTTGTCCACACCTTTACTGCATCCTCCCAATGGACCATTGACTACCCATCCTAGTAGGGTTTTTACAGCATAGGGCCCATCTTCTTGTGAGTTGATCACCTGCCAGGGTTCCATCAAATTTGCTGCATTCATGCCAATTAGTAAATCAATGTCAGAGTCTATTTGTAGTAATTGAACTTCACTGATATAAGGCCATTTCCTTAAATCCGCCTGTGTTGGGATGTCGTCCTTTGTCACTGGCATAGACCTTTGAGTGAAGACCTCAGGTAAAGGAAGGAAATTGTTACTTTTCAGTTCGCACACTTCTAGACCTGACACCAACAAACTCTTGACAGGCCGTTCTTGTGCCATTGTTTTTAGCAAAACAGTTGTTGGTTTCCCTTCCAGGCTCAATTTCTGCGCCAGCCTCTCCGTGCAGAATGTTGCTGAACTGCCTGGATCGAGAAAAGCATAAGTTTGAATGATTCTGTTGCCTTTCACAGACTTCACTTGAACAGGTAAGATTGAAAGTGCACATTTAGAGTTCCCGGCCCCATTATGCCGACAAACATTGGACTTCACCTCTTTGATATTCTTTGGTGGCTCTGCTAACTTTGAGGTCTCACATTTGACCTGAAAGTTGATGTGAAGCACACTGGGATGGCTTAGGTTGCAGATGTTGCATGACAGACGCGCATGACAGTCTTTGCTTCTGTGTCCTATACGCAAGCATCCAAAACAGAGTGCCTTTTCCTTTAAAAGATTCAACTTTTCCCTGTGTGTTTTCTTCTTGAAGTCACAGCAGTGCTCCAGACAGTGAGCACCATCACAGCAGAGGCATGGGGATTTGACATCACTGTCCATTTTTGAAGTCACTGGAGTGGTTACTGCCGCCACATTGGCTGCATAATTAACCTTGGGCCTAAACATGGGCTTGCTTTCCTCTGGCCTTTTACTCCTACTTGCAACTGAATCTTGGATTTCTCCAAATACTGGGTTGGAACATATCTTTGCCTGTTTCTCAATGAACTGTACAAGATCTGCAAATGTTATCCTGCTGTTGCCATCCAGTTTCTCCTGAGCTTTAGTCCTCCACTTATCCCGAAACTTGTAGGGTAATTTCATGACTAAGGCTTTCAAGGTAGATGCAACATTCAGTTCACTCATGTAATCCAGTTTTGTCATGGCATTACAGCATCCTTTCAGAAACAGAGCATAGTCATTCAATGCCTTTGGGTCTTCAGGCTTCAGGATAGGCCAATTAAGAGCTTTCTTAATGTAAGCGGTGGAAATTTTAAACTCATTGCCAAAATGTTCCTGTAACAAGCGTTTGGCTCTGAGATAACCCTGATCTCCATCCATGTGATGACAGCTCTTTACTAGGTCCCTAGCTTGGCCCTTTGTATATTGTTCAAGGTAAAACAATCTGTCTTGTCCATTGTCCGTTTTCCTCTCAATGTTATGTTCAAAAGAGTTCATAAATGACCTAAACTCTAAGATATCTCCATCAAAGACAGTAACACCTTTAGGTGGCAATGTAGATAATTGCTGCTGTCTGAGAAGCATAGACGTGATTTCATTTTGTCTATTCAAGATTGCAATTAGACTAATGGGATCTACATTGTCCTGTAATGACCTGTACTGCCCTTTTTCAGGCAGCATAGGACCTGCCATGTCTTTCCTGGAGTTTACAAGATCAACTAGCGGTCTGTATTCTGTACTGAGCTCAACTCTGTCAGAGTGATCAATGGATTTCTCCTTAATATGTTTCAGAACATCATTACCTCCTTGAGTTGCACGATCTGCCTGTAGATTCAATGTAGACTGTGACCTTTGATCTGGACCCACGGCCTCTGGGGTTTCCTGGAGTAACCAGTGTCCTCTATGGTCACCCGGTTCACCTTGTCTGCTGCGTGCTTGAAACAAAGGTATGTGTTTCACTTGATCCTTTGGTCGAACAATCCTTTCCTCAAATATGTTGGTTGTGTGAGCCACTTGTTGCAGTGTGTCGATGTTGTTGAGTTCCAGGTTCCTTTCCTCGAAGTACACATTCATGCCATCAGCTGGGGTAGAAGCCACTTGCTCCTCAGCACCAGCATACACTGCAAGCCTGGCATTTGTAGCAGACAATTCAGCTTCAAAATTCAAAGTCTCCATTTGCCTTCTAATTTTTTCTCTTTCCTTCGTTAAAAGTTCTTCTTTTTCTTCTAAAGCTTGCCTTTCTTTCATAGCATCAGCCTTGGCTAAAAGTGCTGCCCTCTCAGCCTGTGCCACCAGACGAGCTGAAGCTGAACTTGATATTGAACTTTTAGATCCCCTACTAACTGAAGAGATGCTGTCTTTGGGACTAATTTCATCATCTTTCTCTGTTGGAGGTGCAACAACAGGACATGATTGAATCCATTCTTCAGCCCTTGTCTTAAACTCCTCAAAATGAATCCTTTTCGGTTCATACCACTCTCCTGTGTCTGTAACACATTCATCCTTTGATAAAAGCTCTTGATATCCTTTGTGTAATTCATTAAACTCCTCAAACATAAATATATATTCCTGCAAGTTCTTCTTTACTTGCTCCAGGTTTGCTGGATCAGACATGAGTTCAGTCATTCTATTCATTTTGCGAGTCAAAGCAGCCAATTTATTCCTTCTAACTTGTTTTGCTTCCTTTTTCTCAAACTCAAACATTTCTCTTTGCCTTTCAGAATCAACAGCATGGTCAGCCATATTGGAAACTGAAGCTCTTTGTTCAGCTTGACAAACTCAAAGTCCTTTTTTCTTCAAAAATATAAATCAATATTCAACAAAAATGATTCTTCTTCAGGCAATAAACAAGATTCCTTTAAAGTTTCTTCATACACATACCGATTTCTGCAGATTCAGTTGGATTCAATCTTGGTCCTCTACCACTCCCGAGTGGCACATGCACCTGAATTCAGACTTGAACTTCCTTTGTTCCAGTATCCATCCATCCAATTTTGCTTTTTTTTACCAAGGTCATCCATCCAAGGCACTTTTTTGACTAAATGTAGCAGCAATTTCTATTTTACTGCTACTGGTGGCTGAGTTGGGTTTGATCCTGACGCATGTATAAAAGATGAGGAGTAGAGGTTTGTCCGGTTGGTCCCTTTGGCCATTTATTGTAGAAAAAAGATGGTTTACAAATTGCTTGAAACAAACTAAATACAGTAAACTAAAGAGTCTCTCGTAGAGCACATTAAACAGCACAAAACATGGTCAAAAAAGTGTTGCCTCGCTCAGCCACGCCCAGATGCTCTTGTGGCTGGCTCTTTAAGCCTTTCCTCTTGGCTCCACCCTTCGCCTCTTAGGTTCCGTTCAGGTGTCCTGTAGGTGGGGTAAAAACACCTACAGACACAGTGTCACTCTCACACACACACACACACACATGCATGGCTAATAAAGAAAGATAACAAAGGTTAATATGGCTCCTACACATGGAGTTCAGGACTAACCAGTGTAAACAGTATTTTACAACAGAAGTAACTGGTGATCAAATCTTGTAATAATAATATTGTAATAATAATAATTATAAAATAGAAAAATCTGCTGGATGGGATTACAGTCTCCGTTGCATTTAAGGCAATAAACAGACCGGAAAGGAGGAGTGGGAGAGCTGGTGAAAGTGGAGAATAACCAGTCAAGACCAAAACTGTATGATGACAAACAGTAATAAAGATTATAATGTAAGACTATAAAATATAGAAGCAATAAAAGAAACGTCATGTAAAAATTATCTATGTCTCATTTAAGCTAAACCTTTGGGTTTACTTTTATTTATTATATATATGAAGTACAACATGTGTCCTGGGATTTTTAGAAAGACCCAGTAAAGTAAAATATATTGTTATCATTATTGTTATCATTTTATATATATATATATTGTAATATAGTATACATGCAATGTTTCCCACAGAATTAGACCCTATCAGTGGCTGTTGTTGAAACAGTATATATTTGTTTTGTCACTGCTCCAAATATTTCAATGTTTTGTTCATGTTGACCTGGATCATACATATCTTTTAACAAAGTAAGAAAATAAAGTAGTGTCTGTGACCTGGAAATTTATTCCATGATTTCTCCATTCCTTTTGAATCAAGACATCAGCACATCTTCTCACTGCATCACCCATTCCATCTGGTGCCCTTTCATCATGACATTTCTCCAAGGAGAATAATATGTGCTCCTCAGGTTAAAAAAGTCGTACATTTCCCCGTCTGTGTCTCCTCTCTAACCTCTTTCCATCCACCTCTCCCCCATTTCCTCTGCTCACCAGTGGAGGCAGATGGGCACCCACATTGAGTCGGGTTTTGCCAGAGGTTTCTTTCTTTTTTTTCGCTCCGTTATGGAAGTCTTGATGCATCAAGGAGACAAGAAGGTTGAACAATATACAAATGCTAACAGAGTAGCTTGAGCAATTGCCACACCAAATTCTGGCGATGTGTCCCACAGCCTCAACATATATCTTCCTCTACTTGCATCAACCATTTTAACAGCACATCCATGAAAGGCTAGAATTGCTGTCACTCTCTATGTTACATATAGGTGTTTGCATCCTAATAGATACTGTAGGTAAGCCCAAAGAGTATGCATTTTTAAATCAAGTTGTGTCCCTACGTTTTGCCACTGGTGTAATACACAAAAGAGTTGAATTAGATATGAAAGTCCATGAGCATAGATACTACAATTACCTGTTGGTTGGCCATTTATCTATAATCTGACCTTAACTATTGTTTGGAGAGAATGGAGTATCTGCGGAATGAGACATGCTCTATTTTCATAATGGTGTACAGATGCCCATGGTTCTCATTGGGGAAACTGTTGAGTTGTTCAGGGAGCAAGAGCTGACAGTTTAACACGCCGCAAAGTTAAGGCGGTGCTACCGAGGAAGTTTGCGTAAGATAAATGGGCCGGGCAAAGTGAGGGAAAGCCGGAGACAAGGTACTGGACGAAGTTACGTGAAAGAGCCGCACGCGACGCAGAGGCTGAAAGACTTGGTTCACCGCCTGCTAAAAGATAAGTTAAAGGTCCAATGTATAAGATTCAGTTGAAATCTTTATCAATAAAAACCTTTTTGTGGAGGAAGATTCATCAGGAGGGGTCCTCTCTATGGAGGCCGCCATGTTTCTTGTTGTAGCCCAGACTGGAAAAACTAAGCAGCCTTTGAGTTTTTATGAAAACTGAAGGTTACCACAGGTTCTCCTTCATGTTTGAAAGGGGAAGGTGAGGTGAGGGGTATTCAGCTGCAACATGCAACTTCACCACTTTATGTCACTAGATTCTACACGCTGCAACTTTCAGGAAATTGACCAAGGAAAAGTGTGTGTGAGCCTGTGTTTGTGCGTGCCCCTGACTCAGGGTGCTTCCTTCTCTTCCCTGGTGGCCGCAACGAGGTTCGAGTGAGGAGGGTTAGCGGGACCTGGTGAGGGTGAGACACGGGGAATAAAAAACTAAACCAAATAAATTTAACATATTGATACAGTATTTCTGGTGATTTAAGATGACTTTCAAAATACAGCTAAAGGGATAGTTCACCCAGAACTAAAATCCACAAATTTTCTACTCACCACTATGGTGGTGGAGGGGTGGGTAAAGAGTTGGAGTCCATGGTGTAGCAGCAATTTCTATTTTACTGCTACTGGTGGCTGAGTTGGGTTTGATCCTGACGCATGTATAAAAGATGAGGAGTAGAGGTTTGTCCGGTTGGTCCCTTTGGCCATTTATTGTAGAAAAAAGATGGTTTACAAATTGCTTGAAACAAACTAAATACAGTAAACTAAAGAGTCTCTCGTAGAGCACATTAAACAGCACAAAACATGGTCAAAAAAGTGTTGCCTCGCTCAGCCACGCCCAGATGCTCTTGTGGCTGGCTCTTTAAGCCTTTCCTCTTGGCTCCACCCTTCGCCTCTTAGGTTCCGTTCAGGTGTCCTGTAGGTGGGGTAAAAACACCTACAGACACAGTGTCACTCTCACACACACACACACACACATGCATGGCTAATAAAGAAAGATAACAAAGGTTAATATGGCTCCTACACATGGAGTTCAGGACTAACCAGTGTAAACAGTATTTTACAACAGAAGTAACTGGTGATCAAATCTTGTAATAATAATATTGTAATAATAATAATTATAAAATAGAAAAAACATAGCATGCCTCCATACTGCTCATGTGCTGGCATCCCTCAACATTCAAATTTCACTCGAACGAGGTCATTTATCAGAAATTGCAAAAAAAAAAAAAAAGGCCCTCCTTTTAGGAAGCTATTGGGATGGTAGATCTTTGCTTATGTTTAGAATTCAAATGTGATCTTGGGCTGGAAAACGTTGGTGACCACTTGTGTAGTTGATGCAGTTTCGAGTCGAATATGAATGTCAGGGCTTGCAGAACCTTGGACGACACACGAGCAGAATGGAGCATTTTATGTTATTTTTGTTGTTTTATTACGTCTGAAGAAGGACTTACCGTTGACTACAATTGTATTGGACTCTGCTCTAACACCGTTTGCCCCTGAGACTACTAAAGTGTTTTGTGGACTTAAACACTTATACACAATACCCAACCCTCCATTGGCATAGTGGTGAGAAGATAACAAGTGAATTTTCATCTTTGAGTTATCTATCCTTGAAAGGGCCCTTTGCAGGTAGCAACTCGTCTGCAAAAAATTAAATAAATCACCTCACCTCAATGTCACAATCAAAAAGAATAAGATGCTTGATGCAATGTCTTAGAGATTCTCCTTCCTTCTGAATCAAGACACATTTTTTTAATGCTGTGTCCTCTAGAAGAGATATTCAATCTATTTTTTGAAACAAGATTATCAGCACAATCACAAAATGAGCTGCTATTTAGTGCACACCATTGACACAGAGTATAAAGTACAGCATTGGAATGTAGAGTATTGGCATGGAAATGAACAGTACGGCATGTGCATGTGAAATAGATATTGCAGGTCTCCATAGAGACATAGCAGAGGATTGTAGAAAGGTGAGAGAGAAGGAGGTGTATAAATTATGATGCTGAAGAAGAATATGAGATACAATGACACGCACCAACTAAATTTTTTTTCTATTTCCTCATTGTTCTTGCCTTGAACTCTTTCTCTGAATGTTTTTTGTTAAGCACTTTGGTCAGCTTTTTTTTATTTTATTTACAATAAAACATAAATTGACTTGACTTGACAAACAACAGCCTCATCTCAGATGTTTTTTGATTCAACACACGTACGTATGTTAGTTCCAGTATTTTTAAAACTCTCCTAGCAACTATGTGGATAATGTAAGAAACAGAACCAATCACAATAGGCCATGAAATAAAACCCTCCAGGAACTCAAAGGCTGATGGCAGCAGATAAAAGAGTTATTAGTGTCACTATTAGAGCATCATCATAACTCTGGTTGGAGAACTTCTTTTCTCTGTCTCTCTTTCCTTAATATAATTCAGATTTTAGACACTCTAGTGGAGTTGCATCATCCACAAAACAAAAGGGAAGCTGATGAGCGTTTACGGGTAGGGCTGGACAACCCTAGCTGGAAAATAATATATGTATAGGTATATATGATGACCTCCCCCTGACTTTGAGAGGATGGACAGTGGACAATACCTGCGTAATGAGCAGTGACTATGGGATGCATTTCAAATCTTAAAATCACAAGGAGTCAGAAATGAACACATTCACTAGTGCAGTTCTTACTACTTCATTTGAAAATGTAGTTTTTTAAGTCTCCAGTTCGTATTAATATGTATGTGTATTTTTAGTACTGTGCAGTAATACAAATTCAATACAGTGTGTCAAAATTGCAATTCTTACTGTGATTAACATGCGTTCCTAACTTTCTGTAGTTATCACATAAGCATGCTAGCAACATTTTATTACCCTGAGTGTGGTAATTGCTGTGATAGTGGCTGTATCTCAATTCAAGGACTGCATCCTTCAATGGATTGGTATACCCAGTCCATTAAGACTGCCTCCTTTGTAGGCAATGTAGACTGCAAAGGCCAAACTGAAATGAGATCTGGTCTATTGAGGTGTTTCGTGGTAAGTGTCACCAGTCCTTATTGCTGTTTCCTAGTGACAGTGCAGACATTGGACATGACGAGATTATTTGAATGTTCCTTGTTTTTTACCATGTGTACGGTTAGCTTTTCAGTTGAGTTGAAGCATGATACTCAACTTCAGTTCTTGGGGAAGGAAGGACACATTTGTCAGAACATTTGAATGAGACTTTGCAATGGGACATTTAAGTCACGCTGCTGTGACACGATCAGTCTTCAAATGCAGCCTCCAAAGGATGAAGCCCCTGAAATGACACACAGCTAGTGTTTTAGGTCAGACTAGAAGCTGGATCAGGTAACTGTAGTCTACGTGCAGCATCATGGATCGAACCTCGGAGTTCACTGGTCTTGATCATGTAGTCAGTGCATGCTGCATTCTCCTTGGACTGGCACTCTTTGAAGTATCCCTCCGAACTTAAAACACGAGGCTGAAACAAACCAAGTACATTAGTCAGGATTAGATGATCAAACGCTGCTCCTGACCTGACACAAGTTGTGCAGTGCTCTTTTTACTGCGTGCTCCAGCATATGTGCTTATGCTGTGTGAAGTGTATGTGCTATAGTGCGGAGCTTAGAACACTGTGCGGGAATTCTTTTTGAAGATGGTTTAATGGTATGTTTTTATGAATAAGATATTGAGCTGCATTTGTCCTAGGTATCTTTTTATTTTGGAAGTGGCAACTGTTTAACGGACACTTATCTCATAGTGCTGTGAAGGGTTTTAAGTAAGCTGTCTCTATAGCTCTGTGATAGACTGGCAACCTGTTCAAGGTGTAACTTTCCTCTCGCCTAATGTCAGCAGGGATTGGCCGAAGCTCCCCACAAACCTTCAAAGGATAAACACTATAGATAACAGATGCATGGATTCATATCTATTCTAGCTTAATGGCTAAAATAAAATATAGAGGTTGCATGTTTTGTAAGATTTGTGTTCACAGATCCTGAGTAAATTTAGTTTTAATATCTTTGAATATTAGTTTACCTTTACTTCAGTTTACAATATTTACATTTTGTTCATTGTTTTGAATTGTTTTAATTTGTCAGTTGTGTATTATAAAGTAAGTGATTCTAATAAGAACCACTTGATTAATTCAATGTTGTTGTCTATATATACGGTGTAGGCTCTATGTATTTGATAATGATGGAGTTTCTCTATATTTTAACAGACCCAGTTTTGCTGGTACACCCCTTTAGTTTATAAACTTGCAGAGCTGTAATATGACAATTTATTGTCACTTAAACTTGGTTTAGTTTGATCACGGTGTCTTGTGATCAACACTAGTACTGCAGTGATATATGGAGTTGGTTTGTCCAGATTCTTGAGTCAGGTGCCAGTGTGGCATTGCAGAAGTGACGGAGAGCACAGCAAGAATATGAAAAGCAGATGAAGCTGGTAAACCCCTTTTTTTGACTATTGTTGACTTCATAACTTTTAGCTTGTACAGCCCTCAAGATAACATTATGGCTACAGTATCAGTAAATTAACATCATCTGCCCATTTTGGCTGGACCATACTTGTTTTATTGGGCTTAGATGTAGTACAAATAATGGCCTTATACCTGAATTTATCTGGCCTATTGTTTGTTAAATTCAAAACTTATCAGAGCTGTAATGAGCCTTATAGCCTCTAGTAGCCATTTGACTTTTACTGTTGCAATTTAGTTTACATTAAAGAGGACAAATGTAACATAATAATGAATTTCCGTACCCTGGTGGAAAAAATAATAATAAGGCATAAGGTTATTATTCTGTTTAGTACTGCACGTTGTTTTGCCATTCTTTGGCCTTTTTCTAAGGGGGGGGGGTCTGCTATGGTGGTTTTGTTGGGGGGGGGGGGGGGGGTACCGATGGGCCAAGTGAAGCACATCCAATTTAAATATGCAAATGTTATCGTGGGGAGGTGGATGGAGGAACAATGTGGCAATGAGGGAGAACACAGAACAAAACAGTAATGTAATTAAATGTTTACTATTGTTAGCTTCCATTATTGAGAAATTAATTATCGGTTTTAGAAGCTGTGGAAAAAAGGAAGTCTCAATGGAAAAAAGGATCAGAGATTAGGTCTACAGTGGAATGTGAAGTGACATGTTTGCAATGAAAAGGCTAATTTGTTCATGTTAGAGAAGAAAAATGAACAGGCACAACACGCAGCCATGAAATAGCATGCCGGGCACAGATACTACAATTTAAATCTGTCAGTGCATGTTATGTAGAGCTGCTGTGCTCTCAGGGGCTTGTTTTGACCCCTTCCCCAAACAGGAACAAAGAGACTCAACAGTAATCCGAGCAGCTTATATCACTCAAGGCAAATCATCCCTGAAATGAGTTCAGCTAGGCATTGGCCATGACTCCAGCCAGCCTTTAGCCTCATCCCTGCTCTCCATTGTTGTCTGATTCATTGGCTCAAAGCTGGTAACCAGATTGGGGGAAACAAAGTCGGGGAGAACCCTCCATTGAGCTCTAAAAAAGTCCCACTTCAGGCAGCCTGCTGGTGCACCCCAGAAAGAGGATTTAAGTGTGTTACCATCCACAACACAAGAGCAACCTCTGGGGGATTGCAACACAAACACAAAGCCTTTGTGTAATAGCTGGGCCTAACTATTTGTAAACCTGTTTTCCTGCCATTACTCACCCAGGAGAGGATACCCCTCTGTACTCATGACACACTAATGCAGAGTTTTTTTAAGGAGAGGCACAATTTAATCTTACATTTACCATTTGCTAACAAAAACTTACAAACCTTACATGTTTATGTATCATATACATAATACAGTTCTGATATGTAGCTTTTCTGTGTGTTACAAATAACCTTTGTATTATACTGCATTCACACCTGATGTGAAGCAAATTTGGTCATTGCATTCATTCTCAACACTGATTGACTTTCCAAACCATTGCATCACTGTAAATTTTTGCTCAAGTAAAAATATTGCATCTTGAGCAAGAGACACAAATTTCACATGTATTGTCCGGCGCAAGTGACACAAAGTTTACATAATGCATTAACTCTGTAAGTGATCTGTTTGTGCAAAAAATATGCTTTGTGTATGGTAAGAATAAAGCATTGTTTGAGCTCATTGATTGAGAAATGCTGAAACTAATTGCAACCATTAATAAATGTATAAGCGGAATCATTTCATATATATTTATCATTATATGCATCACCATATTGCAAACGAAATAAAACTGCTAAAGGCCTTTGGATGAATTATAGGTAAACTATGATGTCACTCAGCAGACCTCAACCAAGGCCAATGTCAACACCAAACACTTCCATAAGCCCTTCCCTTGCACATGTCACTCCACCAAGTCTGCTGGTTAGATCAGAGCAGATGCTGACAAATAAATGAACAAACTAACAAACAGACACAGGTGAAAATATAACCTCCATGGCAGGAGCAATAAAATCCTCACTGACATCGGTTTTGTGTGTGGCCATGAGACTATGAAGCATGAACATAGTATTGAGTTTCATTAATGAAAACAAATCACTTTCACAAAAATGGATTTTAATTTAGTCACGCTTTCAAGCTATTTTATGTTGAATGAGATAAAGATGTTGCTTAGGGTCTCACTTAGTGTAAAAGTCCACACAGTGACAAAAAGCGACATGGATCAAATTCCAGGGAGATCATGCTCCACAAACTTTTAGTCTACTTGAAAGGGTCTAAAGAATTAAAAATAACAAAAATGTAGGGTTATATTAAGGTTAGGGTTAGGTTAATGATCAGGGTAAGGCTTTTAGTTGTGATGCTTATAGTGAGGAGTGTCCTGTCTGAGGTAGAAATGTGTGTGTGTCTCCAGTTTGGCTGTCAGGATCATCTCTGCAGTGGCTAGACCTCAACATCTGCTCCCTGTCCCACTGCACAGGTGTGCTTGTGATTCCAAGGCTTTGGTCAGGCTCACTACACTCACAGGGTATCTTCAGCTGTTCACAAATCCTCCAGACTGACCTCATAGAGAGATGGAGCTGACTTTGCCCCTGTAGACAAGGTGAAAGTCTCTGCCTCGTCCTGTCATCTCCTGACAGATGTGCAGAGGCTGTTTGTATAAGACAGAGTTGGCCCTGCTGTGTCATCCCACAACACACAGGGCCTGGTGACATAGACATGTTGCCCCTTGACAGACTGAAAAATGTTGGTCAGCATCTTAAGCACAAGGAGAGTGTGTCCTGCATCTGCAAATAGCTGCTGGTGGGGGAATACAATACAGAAACACACGCTGATGTCAACTCCTGTTCACATTAAGAGTGATCGCTCATGACATGTAACTTCCCTGGTCACAGGGTTAGGGCTGTAGGGTAAGACAAAAGACAACTTTATGCACTGGCCATGTGAATCAACTCTGACCCTAGATGGGGTCCTTTATTAATAGCTCAAACCTATGTTACAACATCATGGAGGAGCACCGCAGCATGACAGGATGAATGTTTTTATATCCTTATCATGGTTAGGGGGTTATAGGGTACGTATGGGGTTAGGGAGCTCAAAGCTCTCAACTGTCTATTCTATCAAATGCTGTCTGTAATAATGCTCCTGACATGCCATTTACAAAAACTCCCATCTTCTACAAATACGTTCATTTGTCTAAATAACCTTTGGTGATGTAGTGAGCCAATGTTAATCCTAGTGACATTAAAAACAGACATTTTCTTTATCACATCTTCAGTATGCTTGGGGTGAATGATTGATTTGTAATTGCACAAACAGGTCCATCACAGCAGCAGGGTTGAAGAGGCCCTTTATCGGGCCTGCTTTGTGCTGCCTCGATGAAAGGCAGCCTTCCGCTAGGACACTAACTTGATTCTTTCCAGGCAAATTGATAACATTAGCTGGATGGTTTGCAACTACACACTTAACACTGGCGTCGGGTCTCCGATCCCCAAGGGAATTTAAGGGGATGCTGATGTTTTACAGACAAGGCTGGGCAGGTGTAACACCAACTCCATGGGACCCACATTACAGGATCTGACTGTTGTTATATCTTATATTTCTTAATGCTCCACTGGAAACAACGTGCAAATGAACAAAATAAGAAAGCTTTGATTTACAATGACTTCTAGTGACAGGTTATTCAGCAACCTCAGGGAAAGATTTTGTCTACCTAGGTCACCTGTTTGGGATTTGTGTTCTGTATCTTACTGAGAATGTGTTAACATCTTTCAAGCAAAGAGACGTTTTCCTCTTGGGTAATGTCTCTTTCACTATTCTGCCCCCATTGCTTCCCCTACACAGCTGTGCAGATAGCTAAATCTTCCAATTAATGTAGAAGTAGTTCTCCTACATGAACTTTATTTGTATTTGCCACTCATTATATAGAGTGAAAACTGCAACAAAACATACAAATCACCATCAGTACAAAGTATCCTGTTCTCCATAAAGCAAATTAACTGTTTGATCCCCATGACTGAATTTTCATTTTTGGATGAACTTTCCCTTTAAGCAGGGCCACTAACTCATCTCTGGTGTTCCACAAAATAGGCTAGATTGTTACAGAGACGTTGCAGATTTGATACCCTGAAAATGTGACGATAGAATGAACACAGCTTATTGCTTATCACAAAGATTGGTTAAGCTTAAGTGGAAATGTAGGTCAAAATCCTGTTTGAAAACAATCTTGGCCAATGAAGGATTCGTTTTCTCGATCCAATTTAAGCTGTTTAGCTACTTTGCAGCTTAATGCTACTAAACTGCTATTAATCAGGTTTGCTTCAAGCTAATGGTCAATGTAGGAGTCTGTCTCAGGCTGCATCATGGTAAATCACTGACGAAATTAATAAGGGGGGAAGGCATTTATACAATTGGGGTAACCTTCTTAATCCGGTCCTTAGTAGCCTCCATCACACTCCTTGTGTCCTTCCTTCCTTCCGTGTGTGATTGAAGAGCCCAAGAAAAAATTCCCAGTTGGGACAATAATGTGCTTGGATCACTTTTATTCACAGTATTCTCTGGGGTTTATTTTAAGGTCTTGAACACAAACTGATATGTCCTGTCCATCAGTTCAGCGACAATTCCCAGTATAATGCCCACTTAACAGTCCAACAAAAACAACAAACTCATTCACATTTTAAGCAACCTCTTATTCAACTGCTACTAGCTGTCTGGTTAGCTGCACAACTCAGGTGGATTTGCAAGGTATAACGTGAAACTCCCAAATGCTATGCTATTGTCAGTAAAACACCATGTTGCTACCTTTAGGGGGGTCAACATTAAGCTGTGAGTAGGACTTTACAGTGCAGATGTGATCCGGTAACACGAGTTTAGAGGAAACTAGAAAAATGGTTATAAGCACTTCATGAAGTCAACCTCAGCAGGCTCATGATCCAGAGTCATACATCTATTTTTAAAAAGTTCAGGTTTCTACACTAGCTGAATAATTCTTTAAAGATTTGTATTAATTAAGTCACTTTAAGTAGGTTCAACTTAGTATTTGAAATGCCTCTGCTTGAGTTAGTTCAGCATCAAAATGTGAAACTAACCAAAATAATAGATTTTTGGTTACTTAATTCATTCAGCATTGTTCATGATTTTACAAATGTCAAAGTTGAATAGACCTTTAATTAATCAACAACATGCAATTTAGTGGAGGGTTTTTGAAAAATTGAAGCAGATATACTGTCATGTTCTGTCGTGCATGTTCTTCTTTTCGATGAAAAATCTTTAGATAAGACATCTTGGATGTTAATGAAAATGCTTCAGCACTGCTCATGCCTTTTTTATTTAATTTCTTCCTTTTTAATTATGTTTATTTTGGGGGATTTTTATTTATTTGTGATATCAAAAATAAGGGGGGCAGAGGGAGAGTGGGGGATGACATGGGGCAGAGTGCCACGGGTCGGACCCGGGTCGCTGCAGATGAGGTGGAGCCTTGTTGGGACAGCAACTCTAACGCTAGAGCTTTACGGCGGCCCTCCTTTTTTTTTTGAATGGTTGTGATTGGCCCGACCAGTTTCATGACAGATAGAAATGTGTTTGAACAGGAGGAGACCAGACTCATCTGTGACAGCAAATGAATATGCGATTGCTGGTCTCATTTCTAGGCTAATGCCAAATGACCTACAGTGTACTGTCAATTCTGTGTAGGCCTGGTAAACTGGAGCTGCCGCTAGTACTGTGCAGCTTTCATTACACAACCTATTTAGACATTGTGCAATACTTTCTCACCATGCGCCCTACATCCTAAAGCTTGCCTGGGTGCGGGTCTCAGGTCAACATTACAGGGTTGTTAAAAGAGACAAATCAAATCTCATATATATATATATATATATATATATACCCATATATATATATATATATATATATATATATATATAAAATTAATAAAATTAATAAAATTATAAAAATAGTTTTTTATTGAAATTCAACACAAGAAGTATTTTTCAATCAATTTTTACAAACATTATGGAAATATTGAATGTTAAAGATCAAATGGTGGTGTCTAAAATTATATTATTTATATGTATTTTTTTTAATATGTATATATTTATATCATACAATATTACAAAGGTTCAAATGTAATACTAGTGAATATTTTTGTAAAATATCTAAAACTCTTAGTATCATTTCAAAAACTCCATATCAGAGCGGCCTTTTACAGCTCCAGATGGTGCACACACATTTATATTTTCAACAGTGAAATTTAGAAATTAAGATGTAGCCATGAATATTCTTCTGGCAGTGGGTATATTTATAAAAGGCATGTTTTGAGCTGAAACTAGGTTGTCACATGCTTTGCAGCAGTGTAATAATAAATCCTAGTCTATCGAGACCTCACTGACAGAACTTGAAATGATACAAAGTAGCAATGGCAATCCTGGCTGACGGGTTATTAGCTGTAACAAGGTTGGAGGAACCATGCGGTCTTGTTTTTCATCTTTCCTTCATGCTTTCCCCAACCATCCTTTACCCATCCCCCAACACTGGAACCCCCCACTGCACTCACCACGACCCCCCCAGGATCTTTGGGGCTCTACCAATGAGAGAACTACAGCGGCATTCCTTCCTAGAGACAGGAGCCTCCAGGTCGGGTGCATCCTTTCCTCTGCCTGCCATGCTGCTTAACACCAATCACATGCTTGGCGCCAAATGATTCCGCATCACAGAGTTACTGAATTGGCAAATCGCACACTGTATGGGTTTTCATGGTTACTACCCCTGGGCATAACAACAGCCAACGTGGTGAAGCTATGCACAAGAAAAACAACATTTACCATGTTTATGGCTCGTTCTACAAGTTAGAATTTCAAACCCTGCATCAGCCTGCTTCGGACATTTGATTCAAATTCAAAGTCAAACCAAGGACTCTTGTGGGCAACACTGGCTTGTCTCACATTTGCAGTCCTTACTGCTGGGAATGTTCTTGTGCATCAGAATGAGGCTGGGGGGGATATCAAGAGCAACTTGCTTTGGAATAAATGAAATCAGCTCAGCATAATGTCAATATCAGTGTCACAATATGCCAGTTTGGGGAACTGAGATTACATTATATTTATAGCAACATTCAATCCAATTTCTCAAATGATGTTTGTGCAAAGCCAGAGCAAATCTGCTGATGAGAAAAATTCAGCGGCATTACGCTGTGCATTAAATAACATAATTGGGATTTGAATATCAAAATCAGAATCAGCTGTTTTTATGACCTATTCCAACTTGAACAATAATGTTATCACTTGCCCATAAATAAATGGGTCAACATATTCTGTTGGGTTTTGTTTGCACTCTTAATTTCCATTGGACTTCATAGTAGGATGTAAAATCCAGGTCATGCAGAGGAAGGCTTAAGTTGTTCATTTCTGCAGAAGGGTGTTAGTGGTGAAAGGTTATCTCCAGTGGCCCAAATCAACTTCCTCCATGTTCATCAAGTAAAAAGGTTCCATTCCTTTGAGGAATTCAGTTTACACTGTAATAGGTGTTTTAATTCATTTTAAATTTGAAACTTAAGGGGATTTAAATATTTAAATAATATTGTGCTTTTTAAATAACTGGCAGGAATATAATACCACTTAATTTATTATAATCATAGATTACTGTAAAATTTTGATGTTGATCTTGATAGTCAGGCAAAAAAGTGCAATGACCTTATATTGTAGTTTATATTAGTGTTCACCTCTAGTGTGATTATCCAGTGTTTTTGTTTACTGTTAGAATCATTCATTTTCTGGGTAAGCTATTGTATAACTTCTGGTGCTGTATTGTTAATTCAAAAGTATTTTGCATAATATGCAGCTTGAATATGCTATTCAAGCTGCAATCCTTTTAAACTGCAGAAATAATTGAACAAACATTGTATTGGACATTTGAGATGCATATATACTTCACAGTCTTTGGAAACCTGAGTTGTCACTGTTGTAGCTGGTCTTTGTTGTCGTAAATTAAAAGTAAATTGCAGGCACTGACTTTCAGGAGGGTTTAGAAATATTAAAATAACATCACAGTGAAAGCGAAATGAAAAAAAAACACAAAGTAGTTTACCATTTAACACTTTACCATGTGAACAGTTTGTTACATAACTGCATGGAGTCATTTATTTCTTCACTTTAAAAAATGGTAGCTTCCTAGCTGATCTTGTTTTCTCTGGGGATCTTTCTTAATACAAAAAATAACTTAGCATCACTGGACACCAGTGTGGAAAAATAGTAGGAAAATAAGAAATAACTATGAGACAACTGACATACATAAGTGCATGGCACAACTGTTCTGTTTAGTAAGTCAGCACATATAAACAGCAATGATAAACAGCCTGTGTCTCAAGCTAAAGTTACAGTTAAAGTCTCCTCGATGTAGTAGAATTGTACATTTAGGAATTTTTTTCATAATATTTAGGATTAGTTAGCGAAGAGACTCTTTACTGAAGTATGATGTGGTTCCACGAAGAAAAACCTCAAGTGGACATATCATGTCTAGGGTTAAATGCGGTCACCAGGAAGGAATCCTTCAAACGTGGGTGACATTACACAGTGCTAACTTGTATTGCTTGTATCTATACACAATGACCTATAGCTTCAATTAAAGCTTCTGCTCTGAGGTCTTCGTGAAACTTCTTCAATCAGTTCACAAGATTTCAATCAAAGTCTGAGGTAAGCGCCATGCGATGAGATATTGATGTTGTGCGGAAAGCAATCAGTTCTTTCATGTCAGGTGTGCTGTTTTGGTGAGGAAATTACCACTTTATCTCACCAAGGATGCAGGGAAATGGGAGAGTGCTGGGCCGGCTGTGAAAACACAGCAGGGTTAATAGGAGCCACTTGTTTTTGCATGCTGTACACACAGGTAATTGATGTCCCAAGTTTGCTCAGCTGTTGAATTGGAAATGTCAAGCTCTTGGTGTTCAGCTCGCCATGATGGTCAGGGTGGTTTGCTGAGACTTAGAGGTAGGATCCAGGAGTGTCGTGGAGGACGGCCGGTAGGGGAACACAGGTGTTCAGAGAAAGAGAAGAAGGTGATGAAGAAACCATGACAAATTTTAATAGAAAATTAAAAAAATGCTCATTTCTATTTGATTTCTCATCCCATCTACTGGTGTCTGAGCAGCAACAATATTTTCTATAGGTGCTAGCTCTATATGGGATGCACTGACGATCCCATGTGTACTTGTGACAAAGTATGTATTATTCAGGTACTGAGGGGTGATATTCCTAGAATGTGGGTCACCCATGTTTTTCTTCTCCAACTGAGGCATGGCAGCAGACCACTCCCATTTCTACAGGCCATACAGAGGCTGAGGGCGACAGCCATGCAGCGACCGCCCAGCAACACATGCAATAACAACTCCAGCAGCCCAACACCTCACTATCGGCCCCTAGAGGTGAAAATACTAATGATACATAACTGATAGTGTTTTTGACTCTAGCACAGAGCCATATTTATAGAATTATCTAGGTGAGGGGAAAATAATCAGAGATGTTGAGAAATAGGTTGAAATATTTTGAGAACACTATATTTTCAGGAAAAAAGTTCGGGTGAGAGCAGTGTTAAGAGGAGGGATGTGAATGACTTGAGGTTGTAGGTTTTACTAATTCGTACTTTATTATAAAATGTTTCACTCTAATGACATTAAATTAAAAACAGTCAGATGATGTAGAAGTCAATCAATCAAATTGTATTTGTATAGCCAATATTCAAAAATCGAAATTTGTTTCAAAGGGTTTAACAAGGTGTGGTAGAGTCACAGAGTTAACAGGTCAGTGGACACACTCACCTGAATTGGCATCTCAAAAATACAAAGCAATTTTTCAATACAAACTATTCAGAAAGACATTCCTTTAGGTTTTGCACAATAAATTCTATTATTATGCAAAGAAAACAACCTGAACTCGACACGGACCTCATGTGTTTATGAGATTCAGCTTATGACTCACCCCAGAGGGCTGTCTTTCCAATAATGTCCCTGACCATCCAGCTCAGATAACTGCTTTGATTTTTTTTTACTTTTGTTTATTTATTTATTTATAAACACGGCTCATGCTATTTTATATGATAAATTGTTTGCTGCTCACCTCCTAAAGCACTACGTCCACTTGAGAACTACTGTTTCGATTCTGCTATTCCATCATCTGTAGATTTTGTGTATTTTTAACTTCTCTCTCTTCCCTCTGTCTCTCTCTCTTTTCAGTTTCTGTAAGAATCCACAGCCCTGCAGTCTCATGTCCTTTAGGAAATGGCCATGCATTTCCCTTTGCTACTTGTACAATGGGGTTCATCCTTACAAGAATAAATGTATGGTTTAGTAATGCATCATGGCTCTGATGTAAACTGTTTTGGGGACTTTTTCTCATGACAGAATAAAAAAATAAATAGGGGAAATATTGGTAAATGAGGCCCATTGTCTTAAATATCAAAAGAGATAAACAATATCCCTGTCCCTGCCAAATTGGACAGAAAGACAATGTGCCGGTAAGCTAGGGTGTGCAGAGACCACATAAATCATAATAATCATAAATGTGCTTAATTGACCAATCCCCATGATTCTGTTACTAGTCCGATATTAGTTTTGGAATAAGTGTGGTTGTCAATCTAGCTGTCAGGATTTTAACTATTACAACATGTGTTTTTATGGTAGTTTTAAAGTGGAAAAAGTAGGTGGATCACTTTACCCCGTAGCCGGGGTAAAGTGGGACACAAGACCACTTTTTAAAAAACAATCATATTTTCACTGCCCTTTGTCCTGAAGACATTCTGATCATTTCCATTGCTATAAAAACATCCTGAATTAATGGGAAATGTGTAAATTTTACTGATATATAATTTTAGCTCACCTAGAGGGGAGCAAATGTAAAAAACTTCTCACATTACCCCGCTCTCCCCTATGCTGTATGACACTCTCCTTGCCCATTATACACTGTATAATATGGTCAATATAGTAAATTAAGAGCAATATATTGTTTTGTTGTACCTATTAAGAATACAAATAAATACCCTATTAAAAGCAATAAAAACCCAAGTTTAAATATAATGCTGGTAATATAACACAGTTTACATTAGATAGATGTTAGACTGCAATTAAAGCTCCATGTGATAAGATTACCCTTCAACAATGTTGCATTTACTTTCAATTTCTTCTCTAGCTCCTCTTGTTCTCTTGTTCTAGTTCTTTGTTGAGCTTCTCAGATCTGGACATCACATTATGGCTTGGTCTCACCCCGTGAGACCAAGCCAATAGGCCGCTTGGCCTATTGGGGCTGCCTATGGCTTTGGAGGTAGAAAGGATCGTCCACTAAAACAGAAGGTCATTGGTTCGATCCCTTGTTCCCCAGTCTGCAGTCTGAAGTGTCCTTTGGCAAGATACTGAACCCCAAATTGCCCCTGGTGGCTGTGTCCACAATGTTTGAATGATGTGTAATAGAAGCATTGTATGAATGTGCTTTAAAGCAGTTTGGTCAATAAGACTATAAAGGTGCTATATAAATGTAGAAAATTTACCATGTACTACACTGAGCGAAAATGTTCCAGTACACTATGCCGGCCACCTAGTTAAAGCATGCAATGTACACCTGACCTGCCTGTGTCTTGTAGCCTGCTATTATGTACTGTGTCTCAGGGATACTTGCTGCACACACATACAGACACAAACACAAATATTATAATATTGTATATGTAAAATCAGATAGAACCATATATATGCATATTTGCATCCACAGTAATCTATAATCTACAGTTATCTACAGTAATTTAATGTCGAGTCTGACCACTATGAGGGCACTGAAATCCCATAAAAGTTTACAAACAAAAGTGTTTTGTTTGTAAAGGGTGCTGAGCGGGCCTCATGGCTTTCATAGTACTGCAATACGAGCCAGTAGCCAGTCAGATTTTCCATTAGCCTCAGCCAAAAACCTAGATGCATTAAAAAGATAAATTAATTCAACAAAATGCTTAGTTGAGCCTAGGTTTTATTTTCATGATGTAAAACTCAAAAATGTAATGGTATTATTAGTCATTATATTTAGTCTCAAGTAGGATTAAGCTTTGTACAACTAGAAATGTCTTGTTGGTTTCACTTAAAAAAATCCCATTTTAGAACATAGGACAAAAAAACAAAAAATATGAATCCACATCAACAAGGGAAAGCCAAAATAAAAATATAATGCATATTATATCAGAAATCTGTAACCCGGTTGCATAAGAAATCTTGACATCTTGATTTGCAACAGAAGTGCTGTTGCACAACGTGCCACTGGTGTAAAAAAAGGAGCATCTGGCAACATGATTTAATGTGGGAACTTTACATGAGTGTACACTGGCCCTGGTATTATGGCTATGCTGAGAATGAAGCACTGTAATCTGAAAGCACAAGTATTTAAGAGCATAGCCATTAATAATATTAAACCTATGATTCAGCCTCTGTTGTTCTACTCTGAGTTGTACTGGTGGCAGTCCTATTTTTTTGACTTCCTCACTGACAATATGAGTAAGAGGGGATGCATTTAACAAACAGCATATAACATTATTTTGTATAACATGGCAAAGGGGTCACTACAGTTGGCTTTCATGAAATTATAAACAAAATGTTTGTGTCAAAGAGAACCTCCAGCTGTGCGTACCAGGAGGAAAATTCAAACTACCATCAGGAGACACTGACAGACACATGAGAGACGGTCACAGACACAGAAGACAAAGAGAAAAAGAGGAGCTGAAAGCTGTTTTGAAGGAGCTGAGGAAGAGGATCAGGGAGGGGAAGAACTGCTACAAGTTTCAACGGTTTCTGGAGGGATCTGAAAACCATCTCTGGCTACAAGAAAGAGTTCCAGGCTGCAGGGGACCAGAAGTGGGCAAATGATCTGAACCTGTTCTCCAACCTGTTTGATCAGGCACCTGCAGTGGACTGTGATTTATAAAGGTTACATTGCCTTCAGGTGTGTATGTGTGCTTGGTTTTGTAAATGTAAAAAAGGTTTGCACTTGCGCACCGTTTATAAATGAGGCCCCAGGTTTGAGAAGTGAAACTCACTGTACAGCAGTACGGGACTGCAGTCAAACCAGCCTCTACTCTGACACTCTTGGTCAAACTTGCCCCCACTCATTTAACGTAGTGCATTGTTTCTAAGCATTTAGTTACAGGCGTTCAAAATACAATGACCTTCCTATACATTTGTTAAGTCTGTGAATGCATGAATAGATTAATGAGGTAAAAAAGTGAATATATTCTAACATGATATATAATTAAATTCATGCAATAAATTAACAGACTTTCATTGCGAAACTACCTGTTTCACAGTTCACCACCTCGTCACCTTGTCTCCCAGACAATATCAGGACAAGCTGATGTAGAATTTCAAAGTAAAAGCCCTTGAAAATATATATTATTTTTATATGGGGCACTGCCCCACCAGATCCAACCCTGTTGTGAAGAAAGTTCAATACATCTGTACTTTGTGGCAAAATATATTTTATTTAATTTTTTATGCAAAGTAGCGTGATGTGTGTGTGTGTATAAACTTGACTCACAAGCATTATGGCCTGGTTTTGGAGTAATTTGATTTGTGTGTGTGTCTGTCTGTGTGCTTGCTCTGTGAAAAGCTTCTCTCTTGAAGTCCGTTTCTGCTCTGGGGGCAACGGCCCAAGCTTAAGACTGTTGCCATGGAAACACCAATGAGCGAACCACACAGGCCAAAGTTAAGATTGGGAGTTGGGGCACTTTCAGATGTCCCCCACGAAATCTGCCTAGCAACTCAACTCGCATAATGCGAAACCCGACTCCAGCTTCTACCCTAGCCACAGACTCTAGCCAAGTCTGTGGAGAGGTTTCACTCACATAGCGGATGAATAATATGGTTTTATCTTCGGTGTGTTCTCCTGACAGAGAAGCTAAAGACGTCTGCGCTCCCGTTTCTGTGGTAAGTCAAGTTTAGTATTGTATTTATGTGTTAGTGATTAGCAGGTACCTGTACATGGCTTTTTAGTTTAGCTCCGCTAGCCTGCAGGCGATGCTAACGGGACCGTACAGAGTTATTGACCCGACATGAACCGACATGATCCGGTTGATGAGGATGAGTGTGATTGGCGAATAAGCTCCACCACGTAAGACATCTAATGGTATGTAAAGTTGTTTCACTCGCCAACCCATCTGACTTGACTACGCTTCACAGATTATTATTCTGCAGAAACAGATTTACTGTGATCAACTGAAACGTGAGTATTTAAAGTCACATCTGAATTTTAAGAGCAGCTGTTTAAAGTAGCATTACGTCTCCTAAAGCTCTTTATTCAGAGTATTGCTGTTGACGTTGATGTGAAGCTATGTGTCTGTCTAATCTATTAACTTTGTTGCAATCATTTTACTTTAATGCTGTATTATAGGCAACATCTTTGTGTTGAGCTGAGGGCTAAAGCATGTGATTTGTATTTGAAATAGGATTTCTACTCCCTGCTGGCACTCAAAATGCAGCCCATAGTATATCTTACTGGTCTTTATAGGCCTACTGCTTATAATAATCAGCTACCTCTATTTTTGTGACGTGACATGACGTCATACAAAATTGCCCCACCAGAAATTTCAGGCTAAAATTGCCACTGGAGAGGATATTGTTATGGCACTTGACAAAGATCACGTCATTGAAAAGATATCAGAGGGTAGTGAGTTATCAGTCTACTAGTCTGGTTAACATTACAAAAAATAGGGTTAGCCTACAAAATTATAGGTCTGGTGCTTTGATTGACAAGGGTGGCCTGGAGAGTAGTCAAATGTACAGCCTGAATTATTGTCCCAGTCCGCCCCTGGAAGGATCCCTCTAAATATGAGTACATCTGTCAGGAGCTCCACAAATTTGTAAGACTTAAGCGAAGATATACTTGCTGTTAACTACAAGTGCATGTGCGCATGTTGGCTGCCTCGTGTATCCTGCGTCCATTTGGAGTTTGTTGTGCACATACTCAAAAATGAACACCACGTGTTCGCCAGATGCAATATGCACTTGATCGATAGGGGCAGTGTAGTGGAAACTTTGTGAATGTCAGGCATATCATCAGCCGGCTAATCCAGCAGGGTCAAATCATCAAACGTCCTGGTGGACAATCTAAAATACCTGTGGCGTTTTTTATTAACAATTTCTCTCATTGGCAGGAGAAACAATAATCCCCATTGTCTCACCATGTTTGAATTAAGGGCTTTATAGACAATCTACGACAGCGCCGCGGTCCCTTTTTCTGCCGTGATCTCAGAGTGAACAAAATGGTATCCTCCATGAGTGTCGCCATGTTTACATAATGCAAATCCGAAAGTTCTATACAGTCAGATTTCTCTCCTGTACCCTCTAGTCGTAGCCTCCAGTAACACGCTTAGTACATCGGCAAGTAAGTGAACGACTACGTTCACGATGCAGCCGGTTTTCTACACGAACGCGTGTTTAAACATACCTGTATATCTCCATTCTTAGACTGACACCATGCAGGGAATTCAAAATGTGCATGTGATTACCCAAACTGCAAACTACTCCCTTTGTTGGGACAAAAGATACGATATTGTATCCTTCTAACGGCCAAAGACAGTTACTGATAAGGTTAACCTAAATGCAGACTGGCTTACCACAAAGTGGACGGAACTTGTCTCACAGCTTTGACCATCAGACATGATTGTGTATTTTAACAAACTCTTCTTTCACAGATGATGTGCAACGTCTTCAACATCTTAAAAAAAATTGGCATCTGAGAACTTGGGAAAGCTGCCAACACCACAAACCTTTGGTGAACTTTGCAAAGATAATAATATTAAACCATAGAAGTGGAGGAGAGGTTTCAAAGATGCAACTAAAAAGTTTCCTCAGGAGGGACACAACTGCCCTATATACAATATTGCCATTGGCTTACGAAGTTTGAGTAAATCTCTGTAAACACTTCAGTTATGTGGAAATTAAGGCTAACCAAGGGCACACAGTTGCTGTGCTGCTAATACTAGACATGGTGGATGCCTGAATGTGCCCCAGAAACAAAATAGGAGATTGTGAAGCTCAAGAAGAAAAACAATTCCTGTTTGCAAGACCTCATTGTTCTTCTCCTATCACAGGAGAGATGTTAATGATGTTTCACATTCACTGTAAGGGATCAAATAACAAACAACTAAATCCATATAATTTACAAAAATAAAATAAAAACTACAAAATCTGGACCCAAACTTAAAGAGGTCAATTTAACAATAAAAAAAAGTATATTTTCAACATAAGTAACATTCCTCCTTTACAAATGACACACATGGGGTATATATACACAGGTAGACTAGTCCAGGCAGGCACACAGAGGAAACCTCATAAACATACATTAACTACCCAAATGAACTATCAAAATAGAAACATAAGCAACCTATCATAATACGTAGATACACAAATGAACAGGATTCACTTTAAACAAATAATAACCAAGACAAACAAAAAAGTCTAAATCTACCTCCCTTCCTCAATCATGCTTTGGCCCCCTCCACTTCCTGTGGGTTAGGGCTTAAAAGGCCACTTCCTGCAGGCTCAATACAGATATTTACATTTGTTGTTAGCTGAATTTTGTTGGTTTGTATCAAGGTTAGGATAAGAAGCATCCCTAGCCGGCATTTTTGCTAAACTATATTATTTACCTTTACAATATTCAGCCTAGCGACTTTGATTCATTAAAATATCCCAATAAAAATGTCTTTATTTTCTCATCAGATATGTTTTTTGTTAGATAATATAGATGAACCATGCTGGCAAAACTAAAGGCAGTGAGGCTAAGGAAGCAGATCCCTCCACACATATACAAACAAAGAAATAACAAAGATTCCTTAATTCATCATACTGAGTTTAGGGTGATGCACTTCAGATGTGTGTGACATTTCAGATATAGATACAGTATGAGCATGTGATATGTGGAATGGATAATGCAGTATAACACTGTTATGGAAAGTAGTTTTCCTCTCGTACATATCTGTATGTGTGTGCAGCTCTGTTCCTGCTGTTAATGTGGCATATCAAAAAACACTATCTTGTAATATGTGGTGAAAAAATGTAATTAAAATGGGAGACACCAAATAAATGAATTTTTTATTTCAGTTCTGTTGATCTGGGGGCATGGTTTGAACACTAAGTAATCAGCAAATGCTCAGTAAATTAGACTGGACGTAATCAATTTTCAGGGTAAAGAGATCCACCACTGCCTCTGTCCCTGGTCTCAGCGTTGACCCCTACTGGATTGCTCATGATCTGCGAGTTACATTATTTATGATGAACAAAAACACATGGCTTAAACGGTTTTTGCCATATATTCCAAGTCCTTGCAACCAATTTTAAACCCAAAGTACAGCATTTTCTATTAAATATGATAATGCTCAGGTAACCCTTAAATTAAATCTCTTAACTAATGTTGGATATCACAGATTGTGTAAAGAATCATATTATTAAACAAAATAAAGGGCATTTCCCTCCTCGGGCTTTAAAAATCTATTTCCTGTATGAATTTGCGCCGCAAGGATCATTATCAGAGGGACCTGTTTATTTAGATTAGCTATGCCAAGCACACAGGGCAGTCAGACTAACTGTGCCAGGCAAAACTGGAATTGAAATACCAATAGTATACAATTGGTCTATCATTAGACACCGTGAGAACCGAGGATATGTAAGGAGTGGTTCTCTGAGGGGGTTTGATACCCCACAGCTGCATGAATATTTAACACTGAGCACAAAGCCTCTCATGCATGCATTGTGATTCTGTTGGATAATGAGATAAATCACTTCCCCTCAAAATATTTATGCTTTTCAATATGATACTGCAGAATTTCACTGCTGCATGGGAAATGGGGAAAACTGAGATTGAACCGCCAACCTCATGGTTAGAGGATGACTCGCTCTTCCCCCTGAGCCGCACAAGAAAACAGGATACCTATTGAGGAGTGTTGTTAAACCAGTAGATGTCTAAGCCAGAGTGAATAGTTCCTGTCTCAAAATTCCAAATTTGTAAAGTTTGTTGATGCAGTGAATGATAGATTGTAAATAATTTGCCACTCAACAGACATATAACTTAAAGAAACTTGTAGTTAGAGCAGTCGTCCTCTAGAGCAGTCGTCCTCTAACCAGAAGATCGGTGGTTCGATCCCAGTCTTCCCCATTCGGAATGCCAAAGTGTCATTGGGCAAGATACTGAATCCCAATTTGTCCCTTCTTATTGTGAAAAGTGCTGCCCATAGTTGCACTTTTTGAGTGGGTGTGTGAATGCTAAAGTTTACTGCAAACCACTTTGAGTGGTCGTCTAGAATAGAAAAGTGGTAATATATAAATACAGACCATTTAACAGCTAGCAACTGGACGTTATTCAATGTGCTCCAGAAGCCAGAAATGTCCACACAATGGGGTATGTGAAGATGGCAGCAGGAGGTTCTCCAGTCAGGTGTGTTAAGAACAGACAAATCTCAGGAGTGTTCTACATTCTTTGGTCGCCATGGTTTTTGATTTCACTGTCCACAAAATTCCAGCTAAGCTGGAGAGGGAACTCCAAACTTCTCACAACCTGCACTGTGTGCATTTGTCATTCACCCAATGCATAATGGGAGCCTCTGCCTCAGTTCAGCTGCATTTTTGGACCAGTTGACAAAGGCAATAAGGGATTTGGTTGTTAGTAATAATCCCACCCTGCTTGCATAATTCAGGCAAATAAATGAATAAAGCCTCCATGTACATCCACTCAGAGTTGTATTGTGTGCTATGGTGGAGGAGGGCCTGTGACCTTGCTCCTGTTAGTAAAGGTGAGGAAACATGTGCTGTCTGCACATTTAATCCCACTCAGTATTCAGCAAGGACAAAACCCAGACAGGCCTACTTGTGTGGCCAGCAGAAATGACAGCAATTTTACCATTTGTAGCAATCAGAAGCTAATCAGAGGAGCTGCTGATTTGAACTGCAGCTAATCAGAGACACTCTATGAAACAGTCCCTTGATCTGCATTGAAGAAGGTCAAAGTGTCAAATTTTCTCTTGATGCAGTATGAAGAATCAAAGCCATTGTGAATTGGGACTCACTGGACTTGCTGCTGAATAAATAATTACGAAATGAATGAATGTAAATTCACTCATTATCTTCTCACCACTATGCCGGTTGAGGGGTGGCTGAAGTGTTTGAGTCCACAAAACACTTTCGGAGCTTCAGGGGTAAACAACGTTGCAGCCAAATGCAATACAATTGGAGTTAATGGCAACCACTTCTTCAAATGTAAAAAAAACACGGAAACAAACATAATATGCCTCCATACTGCTCCTGTGGTGTCATCCAAGGTTCCTGAAGAGAAGGGATGGGGTCAAGGGGGCAGGTGGTTAGGCCGGCGGAGGTTACCAGGGTAAGAACTTGACAGGGCGGCTGTGGCTGAGGGATGTAGCGGTCATCCTCCAACCTGAAGGGTCGGCAGTTCGATCCCCAGTCTTCCCCATCTGCATACCGAAGTGTCCTTGGGCAAGATGCTGAACCCCAAATTGCCCTTCATAGAACAACGTGCTGCTAATAGATACACTGTATCATGGTGAGTGTGAATGGGTGAATGTAAAACTGTACTGTAAAGAGCTTTGAGTGGTCATCCTCAGACTAGAAAAGTGCTGTATAAATACAAAACCATTTACCATTGGGACACCAGGGGTTGGAGTATGAGGACTGAAGTTTTGTCTGATAAAAATAACTTTTGGCAGCAGAAATAGAGGCAGAGAAGGTGGAGAGAAAAGACTAATATAGCAGGTCGTCAGAGTGTTTTGATTTCCACCATTTCCTTTCTGACAACCACAGAACTCTGGAAGACTTGCATACCTGCAGTGAAATAAGAGAAAAGAGAGAGGAGGAAAGAGTAGAAACGAGAGTATCTGTTGATGAGGTAAGATGCATCAGTGAAAAAGGGTCAGATAAAGGGAGGCCTCATAAAATGGATGGGGCCAGAGAGGAGGGATAGATGGAGCGAATGTTGCAATGTACAGATACAGAATCTGCTGATCAGATAGGGATGTCAGATTGGGAGAGTGGGAGAGAGTAGGAGATGAAGAAGTGGTTGGAGACGTGACGTTATAATGAGGTTGGAGGTAGAGCAGTTTCTTGTCATCATCACCATACAAGATGGCATGTTGATGGCATTTAATAGTGGCAAGAAACTGGGAGAAGCCTTTGCACAGGCTGGTGCTCAGTGTTTACTGTAGCTTCCCGGGAAATGTTCAAAGAAGCACTGGAAAGTTGCCATAGCAGGGCAAAACACTTACAGTTATTATTCAAAATGATTCAGTAGGCAGGGCCATTTTAAAAACTGGAATGACACTCACAGAGCATATACCTCCGCCAAGGATCCACAGTCCCCTCAAGAATCCACATTTAAATTCACTAGATCCCCCAAAAAGTTGGGGAAATCAGATTGTACACACTGATGAATATATAAAACACAACCTCCTTGGTGGACGTCATAAAGATGTAGTTTATCTCCAACACAGTCTCACAGCTTCTATGTTGACACAAATTTCACCTTTGTTTTTAAGTTTTCTTGTGCAAAACTCTAAAACTAATTTTGCAAACCAATGTCCCAACACTTGCTGTTTGGAGAGAACATTCAACAGTCAGAGTTGACCCAACAGTTTTCAGTGTACAACACAGTTACTTACAAAAACACACACAATTGCAGTGACAGCGTGTCAGTGAAAACAAACATTTTCTTTACATGTAGCTTGCATAATTTAATGACTTTTTTCAGACCAGATATCAAACATTCATGGAGTGAGGGCGCAACAGGCGGTTACTCACCTGAAAAATCTACCAATCTTCCATTAAATGTTGACACAAATTCAAACAAATGGGGGATCCAGGAATAGGATTTTTTTTTTCACAAATTTCCTGGGAAATAATTCATGGTAATTTATATACTTGTATATTGTCCACAGTGAATGAGGGACCGTGGTCGTAAACTGCTACAAGATCATTATCTCAAGAGCTGAGAATCTGTGTTGACACTGTTAACCAGAACTATAGGTTGCTGGTGAAGTGAGGCAAAATGCAGCAGCAGCAGCAACAGCAGCAACACAACCATTAGTCAAAGTCACACAGTGTATAACAACTGGTGAGCAGTGAAGTGGTTGCATGAGTGATTACACTTGAGCAGCAGCAGCATGGGCGCTTATGTTTAGCAAACAAAAGAGTGTTTCTAGAGTCAATGCTGGATGGGTACAACGACTCTCTCAGCCGACAGCTGCTCTTCAAGTTTGTGCATGAAGGGTTGAAACCTCTGCTGTGATGTGATTACGGCTGACCGACCTGTCGGATTTCCAGCAGGATGAAATATAACAGCTTTCCACTGCAGAGAATAAAAACATAATACTTCAGCTTGTGCCCTGACATGACTGGATAGACTCTGGAAACCAGTGTGCAAAGGAAACAAGGATGTATGTGTGACTCAGACTGAGATTACTCACACATAAACCCAGTCTTCACATCTGCTGGTTTTTAGACCACCTCAGAAAAAGTATTTCAGATTGTGTATATTTTACACTACTGACCACAATAATTGTTTAAAATTCTGTGGTGTACTGATCCAGGTTATAAGACAAAACAGTAAACAATAGTTCCTGTTAACAAGGTAACTAAATGCCTTTGAATTTGCTTCTACATGTGTTTTAGCTGTCTTGTAACTTTATTGGGAAACATGTTGTGGCTCATAGAACCTCTTAAATCAACCTAATAAATGATCTCTATCTATATAGCGCCTTTCTATCCTTGATGACCACTTAAAGCAAATTTCAATACAGTTTTACCATTCACCCATTCAAACACACATACAGTGCATCTGTGTGCTGCACTTTCTCTATTATACGTTACTCATACAATGCCCGGAGCTATCAAGATGTACAACTTCAGACTGTAGAGTCCTGGCATTTAGTTGAGTACATAGGGTACTTGTATTCAAGGAAAACCAGTGGTCGTACCAGAAACTCATGCAGCAGCTCTGCAGCAGACACACAGCAGACACACTCCCAGTGTGAACAACAGATGCCTGTGACTTGCGGCACATCAGCAACACAGCCGTCACACATGCTGCACATGCCCCCACTGTGGCCCAGGCATTAGTATCAACTATTTCTCACATGCCGTCTTCATCCTTTTCCCATCCTGTACAATATGGCACGCTGACAGATGTTGTCAACCCAAATGTATGGTTCCAAACAGTTCCAAATTAGTTGCATTCCCTTGGACAGTACCTGTTCCATGTTGGTTGGAAAAAGTTCTGACAAAAAGGATGGACTGATGGGTGAAACATAAGAAAGACACCCACATTAACTGTATCAGCAGGGACAGATACAACTTTTATTGATCCCCACAGGAAAACTGTTTTGATGCAAAACTCATAGTCAGGAGAGAGGGGGTTAATAAGTATAAATGGAAAAACTATTGTAAAATAAGAACAATAAATGTAGTGAAAAGAAAGAAATGTGTACATTTACAAAAAAGTAGTGTGCGAGATACAGTAGAATCTCCAGGCCTATTCAGCATTAACATACAGCAAGTCCAGGGTCTTGTCTGCTGTGTGATTCATGGTATGCACATAGCCTCACAGTTAACACTTCCATCCTGAATGACATAAACCAAAAAAAGGAGAAAAAGACAAGAACAACCTGCATGTACACAATACAGGAATAATTATACAGTATATACTTGTAAGTAACACAAGTTGCACTGCTTTTTCAAACACGTCACGTATTTCACATGGAAATCATGAAATCTCATGGTAGACAAAAGTAATAGGGGGAAGAAAGCTCTGACCAGACAAATATATTTAAATATTTTCAACTTAACATTTCTGGCCACAGACATGGGACTGTTTCCCTTTACTGGCCCCCAGCCATCTGATATGTGCTGTTGAGTCCCAACCAGACAAGCAAAATGGTTGATAAACACTGGTTTAATTTACCACCACACAACAACGCTGTTAACAATTAAGACTTCTTGTCGAAGCCAGGCCCTAGCCTACGCGTTGACGTATACCCTACAGTACCCTGACGCAATGCAGTATGCAATAGCTGTGATTGGTCCGCTTTGTAGCATCGCATTTCTGGCAGAGTCACTGCCAATTTGTTAATTAAGTTGAAAGAACTAACACAGACAATTTCTTTCTTTTCTTTATCGCATTTCTGTAAGAAAAAGCAATTGCTAGTCAACATCTTTTAACTCCAACTCTAACACAATCTTCTTAGTAACACTCGCCATCGTTTTGATGTAAATAGAGACACGAGAGAATTTGAAAAGAAGTGGACAAGAGACCAGAAGATACTCAACAACGTGCCTTTCGTTTGGGAGTAGTTTCGACACAGAATCATTCAATGGGCTGTTAAATCTAAGTAACAGTGAACACAGCAACACAATGGAGCCGAGGCTGACCTGTGTAAAGAACCTGGATAAACACTGCCATCAAGTGGGCCAACACTGCAGTTACAGAGTAACAGTACAGTGACAACTTCAGAAATTGTCAAAGACATTGTCATACAGTTTACTGTAGTGTTATACTGTCACTTTCTAACTGACTGGAACATAAATAGGCTTCAGAGATAGAAAGTGAAGGCTCTGTAACCATATTGCGAATAACCACAAACAAATTCAAATGAAGAAGCCGCTAAACCCATCAGCTATATGCTGGAGCTCTTCATTAGTTGATTTTGAAGGATTGCACAGACTCAACGCCCAATGTTAGAATACATGACCTTGTATTCTAGTGGGTAGATATATATGTTAAAGGACCCATATTTTTCACCTTTTGGGAACTTAATTTGAGGTATTAGTACCCATAAGATGATATATCAGTGGTTTAAAGTAGAAAAAACTGTTGCAATGTGTATTTCCATGCCTACTGTTCTGCCTCTCTCTTGAGCTGCAGACAGATCTGGCTGTTTTCGCCTGCCTCTGATTGGCTGACTGCACTTTGAGTGACTCACGTCCAGGCCTATCAACAGTCTCATTATGGGGCAATGACGATCTCTCTGTTAAACACAGCTGCAAGTGATGTTGGTATGTTTGCAGCTATAGAAGACCAGCAACATATTTACAGTCGGTTACAACAGGATGTTTCTGAACAGTAAGTTACACCGTCCTCATGTTTGTTCAAGTTTTGACAGTCGAACAATGTAGGAGTAATGTCCCGAGTTACAATGAGGAGTTTCACAACAGAGTTTCAATACTGAGCACACCGACATTAGCCTGATGTTGTCAGACTCACAATTCTAGTCAGAATGTGAGTCTGAGACCGCTCCATTGGGCTGTGATTATGGGGCGTGTTTCAACTGACCAGGAAATAAAATTCCTCTTCGCTCAATTGGATAGACCTACAACCAATCAGAGCAACGTAGTATGTGACGTATGTTAAACAACGCATTTTGAGTTATTTACTAACGCCGGGTTCACACCGGACGCTGAAGCGATGCCGAAGCGACCCTTCAGCCCAGCATCCGGTGTGAAAAGCCAAGCGCCGGCGCGATAGGGATTAGCGCGGTGCTTTGGCGTCGCCTCCACGTTCTCTGTTCCTCTTTCAAAATGAATGCGCTGTCGATGTCTTGTAAAACAGACTCAATGGCAGCATCTACACATCTCAGCTCTCCAGCGGCAGGCATGTTTGTTGAAAACGAATTCAACCCAAGGGCACTTTGATGACGTGGTTGATCACGTTACCGTTGATCATCTGTCCATCATCGTATAAAGCCCGCCCTGACAATCTGATTGGTCCGGATGATTCGAACCGGGCATAATTTCTCCCCAACGGAGCGACTCCAGACCGAACTTCCCGACCTCAAATGTTGTGGGCGGGGCTAAATTCGTCTGGCATCCAGGCTACACCGACATATCACAACTGAAGAAATAAAGCGTAACTGTTGGTTTCGAACAGTAACATTCTTAAGAGGAATATCTTGGACACATTCTCTTCCTTGCATCCTTCCACGCTGCAGTGTTTCTTCTGCGTTGTTTGTTGTGGTTAGCCAGTGTTGAGTTTGAGGTGGATTGGTGGTGGTGGGGAGCAGGGGTGATGGGTTTGGAGGCTGGACTGGTACCGACTGGGTGGAGCTGAATGACGTGGGCGATCCCGAATGACATCACACGGGGAGGAAGTACGAAATGAGTAATTACAGAAGGTAAAAACCCAGGAAATTTACTTTACACAATATGCCCCCTTTAACTATATATATGACTTGGTGAGGTAAACCAAATTTGTAAAATGATCGAATCGTGGCCTAGAGGTTCTAGTGTTCCTGATTTTAACGTCCACAGGGTTGCAAACGGAATAATCAGGCTCAAAACTAAGGACATCTGATGTTGATCATCAGATGATCTTCAAATAATTGCACTGGATTTAAACATCTTACTGTCTTTGCATTATTTGCCAGGGTTGTGGCAACTGCGGAGCCAAAGCCATTTGTCAATGGGCGAGAGGAAGTGTTCCCTCACATAGACGGAGAATATGCCATCTAACAGGCCAAACAGGTTTGACTGGGATTTAAATTTTACTCTGAGGCCACTGAACTAACCACCACATCAATGTGCTGCCAGTCAGTGTTTCTTTAACAGGAAGCTGTTCTGTTTTGATCAGATGCATCAGGCATCCAGCAATGTCAGTTCCTTGAAATATTTATTGGAAGGTTGGTGTTGATGCCAGAGTTATAAGAAAATAGCCCTTATCATGTTTAAAGTACCAACTGAAGGATATTGTGTTCTATGGGATGTTTGATAGCTCTGAATGTCCCTGTCACACTCAGCACACATTACACAGAGACAGTGAGAAGATGTGCAGTTGCAGCCTGTTCTGGGATTAAAAAGGAATTTGACATCATGAAAACCAAGTGCTGTTAAAAGGCTCTGAAAGTGCATCAAGCTGATGGAGTGAAGGTTGTTTCTTGCTCTACCATTTTCTGCCAGAAATGGAGAAACACTTGAGCCGGTGGAAGAGGCACTGGGGCCAGAGAAAGGAGATGGTCAGTGAAATGACAAAATTAATGATGCTCCTCTGTCCAATAACTCTAACATTGATAAATTGTATGTAAATTATGAACCTATCATCAGTGACAAACACAAAAAATAATGCATCATTTTGTAGTCGTACTTTGCCTCTGAAATCATGACGATGGTGACAAGTGTTTGCTTCCTCTTCATCTTTTTAATGAACTTTAATAATAAACGTAGTAGCAGAACAACACAAAGCACATACACACTGACATAACAAACAAATAAAAAATATACAAGGCCAGGGGTTATAACAGTTTCAAATGAACAAATACAAACTGACAGCGATAAAGTAAAAATATATAATAAATAAATTAACAATATTAACAATAATATTAATAGAAAAAATATTTTTTCATATATTGAATTTAAGGCAAGGACTCAATGTTTTAACTGCTATTATATTACAGGAGGTAGACAATGAACCAATATGGAACTCGTCCTCCTTCATAAAAAGAAGGCTACAATTTTTGTACTTTACATTCATTGATGTGAAAGTTGGCCATTAATATGATGAGGTTGCAAAGAAAAGAACATTTCTAATTCTCTCTTGTAATGTGTGAAACCAAACAAAGCTTCAAACAAAGAGTCCGAGTCTTGTCCTGATCAAGTTTCTGCTTCATGACGCAGTCGCCCTCTGTGACGTCACTGCGTCACAATTGCGCATGTGTGTTTCACAGGAGATAAACAAACCTGCACGAGCCTCGATCTGTTGACGTCTTCTGAACCAACAGTCCCATTCAGGTAATGCTTCACCCGTTTCATTGAAATATCACTGTTTGTCTCACCTTGTCCATCTGCTTCACATGGATACCCTGCAGCTGCATGCAACTACCTAGATAAGTTGCGTTATTGGTCATGGCTGAAATTCGTTTTCGAGCGTATGCTAGTTGTCAATTAGCTAGCGAGCTAACCGGTGTTCCTGTTTAACTGGGGAACATGGCAACATATGTTGTTTGTCGGTTGCAGATTCGTCATTTTCACAAAGCGATACTCTGAAGGTCTCGTTGAAATAAACATCAAACAAAAAACCATCACGAGTTCATATGATATGTCCGTGTCAACATCAGGTTTAGACAAAGTGCTTTTGTTTGATGCTGGTGATCATTACGATGCACACACACCGAGCACGAGTCATATACAAACCTCCCTCACATCAACGAGGTGGAAGCTTGTGCGCTGTTTTGTTAGTAAAGTTGGCGATCGTGATTTTATCGGATGTGTTCGGCTGCATGTGTCCTCTTCCTGTCGCTGCTGGCCGAAGTCAGCTGACGGGATTTTAAAAGATGTGCTCGATGATGAGCTTCAGTCATCTGAGAACGAAAATCAACCAACCGCTCATCATAGTTTTTTGTAGTGTCTGTCATGCAAGTGCTATTTATCCGTGTGTTATCAACAGATGATGTGTCTGAAGTCTGTTGAGTGTGTTGTCAACATGACACATGTGTGGCGAGGCAAGGGCAAATCTGGAAAACTAACTTTATGTCTTCATTGTCATACAACGTGTTGTGTATTTCTTCACTTCTGTCAGAGGACACTGTGCTTTGTAGGAACTGTGTCGGTCGCATGAGTGAGTGAAGTACCCCGTGCAAATAGTACAACTCTGGCTGAGTGGATTCACTGATTGTGTATTTCATGTTGATACGGATTGTGGTCGTGTTGTTGGATAAGTCTCCTTGTGATGGAAATAACATGTTCAGTGTAGAAGAGGAAATGCTCTTCCACACTTAAACCCTTTGAAACATAAGATATTCAAACCCCTTGTAATGGACAACATGGGTCAAAAAAGACCTGTATTCATTCCCTGTGTTATTTCATGCATGGCTGGGTGCTTTATTTGCTATCTTCATTTAGGAGAAGGCTCTTTTGATGACATTGGAGACTCATCTTCTATTGAAGGAGCCTTCTTTATTTATGCAAGCTGGATTCCAAGACACACCCACAACTCCAGCTTGATCCTGTAGAATAAAGTCTAGGTCCTCATTTTCCTAATCCTGTTCTTCATACAGTATCTTTATGAACACATTTAAAGCAAGCCTGAAAAGTTTGTGCCCAACCATACATACACTCTGGATAGAGTGTCTTATTTCAAATATACATACAGACATGAAATAACACAGGAAATGAATAAGGGTAATTTCTGACCAATGTTGTGTATCAAAGGGATAAAATCTTGTCTGCTGATTTTAGCCAGCAGGGACAGGTGGACACGTGAATCTTAACACATTCAATAAAATCACGTTCACTAACTTTACTCACAAAAACACTGCAGGAGTTTCTACCTCATTGATGTGAGGTTTGTGTTATGTGCATTGTAATGATCACAAGCGTCAAACAAAAGCACTTTGCGTGGAGTTGATTTATATTGTTGTCTAAAGTGATGTTGGCACGGACATATTATATTATCTCGTGATGGGTTTTTGTTTGATGATTATTTCAACGAGACCTTAAAAAATGACGAATCTGCGACAAAGTCTGCAACCGACCGACAACATCTTGAATAAAGACAACAAATCAACGGTTGCCATGATCCCCAGTTAAACTAGATCCCCGGCTTGTTGTTATTCAAGTGGGATGTGTCTGTAACAGGTCATTTAGCCTGATTGGTCTCATTTTGTGATCTAACGTTACACCCCCATTGACAGTAACTTCTTCCCTGACAGCATATTACAGGACACCAGTTCAAACTGTACGTTTTCAGGCCTGAACTGAGCTAGCGGTTGGAGCTAATTGAAGAACGGACATGCTAACGCCCAATAAGCTAATCCACTTTGTTTGGTAAACAGAGCCTGAAGTAGCTCCTCATTATGAACATCCGAACGTGTTGACCTGTGGATTTACTGACACGGCAGATAACACACTGTGGGAAAGCATCTTATTTACTTTTCATTGACGAACTGATCAGATGACAGAACAGATCCCAGCATCTGAATGATTTACTACTGTCAGTCAATAAATATAATAACTTTATTTGCCACTTATCTCTAAAGAAAATGTGGAAAAACTGCAAAGTGAAACTAAAAAGCTGTTGAGTAGAATCGTATGGCAGACGTGTCATTAAAGTTGAGCTATTTGACCAATAGTTTGTTTGGAGATGAAAGAAGATATTTCTAACTATCCTGTGACACGGGATGTAAAATAGGCTATAGTTGCACCTTGGTCGTTATTTCCTAACAGATGACAGTGACTCATTAGTGTGTGCAGTCTGTGGTTCAGGACAGGAATATGGTAGAAGTGTGCACCTTCACTATCAATCATCAATAAAATTTTATTTGTATAGCCCATATTCACAATTTGTCTCATAGGGCTTTAACATGGTGTTGCATCCTCTGTCCTTAACCCTCAACAAGAGTAAGGAAAAACTATTTAAAGGAACACTATTACCCTTTTAACAGTGTACAAATACGTAGAAACCTCCTCACCCCCACACCCCCTCCCCAGTCATCCTCTACCCCCTCTCTATAACTGATGATCAGGTGAGAAGCCAACTCAAGAAGATCAAGGCAAGGAAGGCCCCGGTATCAGCCCAAGACTGCTCAAGGACTGTGCTGACCAGCTCTGTGGTGTGATCAGGCTTTTGTTCAATCTAAGCCTGAGCCTGGAGAAAGTCCCAGCCCTGTGGAAGACCTCCTGTGTGGTCCCGGTGCCGAAGACGCCGCGCCCCAAGGAGCCAAACCACTTCAGGCCAGTTGCCTTGACTTCTCACCTGATGAAGACGATGGAGAGGATTATCCTGAGACACCTACGACTGCTGGTGGGCACACAGCTGAACCCCCTGCAGTTTGCTTACCAGCCTGGGATTGGGGTGGACGACTCAGTTACCTACCTGCTGCACAGATCCCTGCTACACCTGGAGGACAGCAGGAACACTGTGAGGGTCATGTTTTTTGACTTCTCAAGTGTATTCAACTCCATCCAGCCTTCACTGCTCAAAGTGAAGATGGAGAACGTGGGAGTGGACCAACACCTGGCTGCATGGACAACAGACTACCTCACCAAGAGACCACAGTATGTGAGGCTCCATCAATGTGTGTCTGACGTGGTGCTCTGCAGCACAGGTGCCCCTCAGGGTACGGTGCTCTCCCCTTTCCTCTTCACCCTCTACACCTCCGACTTCACCCACAACACCACACACTGCCACATCCAGAAGTTCTCTGATGACACAGCCATCGTTGGATGTGTTCCTGAGGGGAATGACCTGGAGTACAGGGCGGTCATCACAGACTTCGTCAGCTGGAGTGAGCTGAACCAGCTTCAGCTGAACACCAGCAAGACGAAGGAGATGATCGTGAACTTCCGGAAAAAAGCATCCAACTTAACACCAGTGAACATCAAGGGATTGGACATAGAGGTGGTGGAGAACTACAAATTCCTGGGGGTTCACCTCAACAACAAACTGGACTGGTCTGAAAACACACATGCCCTCTATAAGAAGGGCCAGAGCCGCCTCCATCTGCTGAGGAGGCTGAGGTCCTTCGGAGTGTGCAGGGCTCTCCTAAGGACTTTTTATGACTCTGTGGTGGCCTCAGCCATCTTCTCGGCTGTGGTCTGCTGGAGGGGGGGTAGCACGGACAGAGACAGGAGCAGGCTCAACAGACTGATAAGAAGAGCGAGCTCTGTCCTGGACTGTCCTCTGGACTCCATTGAGGAAGTGGGGGACAGAAGGATGTTAGCCAAGCTGGCGTCCATCATGGGCAACACCTCTCTCCCCCTACATGACATTGTGGGGTCCCTGAGCAGCTCCTTCAGCAGCAGACTGTTACACCCACGTTGTAAGAAGGAGAGGTTCCGCAGGTCCTTCATCCCGGCTGCAGTCAGGCTCTACAACACCAGCACCACCTGATAATGTTATAGTCCCTGTCTATTATCTCTATCTCCACTAAACCTCTCATCATAGCTGTATTTGTATTTTTCTTATTTATGTTTGTATTTTTCTATCTATATTTATATCATGGTCACTTAAAATGGTTACATTGCAATATTTATATTTCCAGTATGCTATCTTGTAGTATTATTTATATTATGGTCACTTACTTTTTAATTATTTTTAATTATTTTCTGTATCATGGTCATTACTGTTGCATATTTTAGTTTTTATTACAATAACACTTAACATCATTCCACTTTATCCCCAGCACCTGCTTTTGCACAGTGTCTGTTTTGCAGGTTGTTTGTTTCTGTACTCTTATTATGTGTAGTTTTAGTAGTAGTGTACATATTGTCATCTTTTTTTTTATTGTGCTTCGGCACTGTTACTTTAATTCTGTTTTTCTATTATTGCTGTAACAAGTTAATTTCCCCATTGTGTGGATAAATAAAGAAATCTAATCTAATAGATCCACATGTGAGGGATCCCTCTCCCAGGACAGACAGAAGTGCAATAGATGTCATGGTTAAAGGAGAACATCATCAAGATTAAGTTTTTAGCCTCATGATTCGATTTTATGATTCAGCAGTTTAGACTTTAGACAGGTGTGGCCTAGTCTAGACGCCACCTGGCCCCAGATTGCCCCCCTGAGCAGCACTACTGCACTGGGGCCCATTACTTAGCAGGTCAACAAGTGACTCGGCTCCTCCGTTGTTTTCCAATCACTGACATTTTGACCTGGTCTTTATAAAAACTGCTGAGCTCATATTTATGTTCCTGGATAAACAAGGCGTTGCTTCTTCTGCATCAATGAAGTTAAAACATTGCGTTGCTTCACGCTCTGCGGGAAGAAACTTCTGTCTGCTCGTCTTTGTCCCTCTTCACGTCCAAAAATTTACATGTATTTAGTTCACTTTAATCCTGATGTCCTGATTGTGCCTGTCATGTTACGTCCATTGTTGTGTAGCAGGTTTAAACATGTGTTTTATAAACTTGAGAGCCAAATCAAACAAACACAAAGTAAAGCTCAGCCTGTACGTGTCTTAATAACTTCTGATCTATTAATTGTTAAAGTGTAAAGCGAGGGCAGGTCAGAGGGGGAGTGAGGAGGAAGCAGACTCTGACAATAGACTGACACAGGACGAACGGACCTTTTTATTTTGGGTCTGTCCTGATCCTGTAGCAGCACTGGTTATAGTTATTTAGCAGTGAAACAAAGAATAGAGCGGAAAACATTAATCAATTTTGTTTTGGTTTAAAGCATTACTAAGCCCAGGTGTGGGCAACGTTGTAATATTAAGGTTTACTGCGAACCACACACTTCATTTGTTTGCCTTCCTTGTTTTCTAGGAGTGACTATGGGGAAGTCAATTTCCCACCTCACCAAGCAGACAAGCGATGACGAGGACCGGCTCTCCTCTCCTGAGGACGATCAAACTGAGGATGGCAAGGACGGAGACGTCTCCCAGTTTCCTTACGTGGAGTTCACAGGAAGGGACAGTGTGACATGTCCCACATGTCAGGGAACAGGGAGGATACCCAGAGGTAACACACCTGTGTGCACAGCCTGGGTTGAGAAAGTCAAGCTCTTATAGAAGCAGAATGAAGACTGAAAAGTGTGCTGTCTTACATGGCCTGGTCCAACATAATTAGACAGTAACCAGTAGAGATGAGCCGGATACTCGGCTGAAACGAGTAACCGGTACGGATAAAGCACTTTTGCCGAGCACGAGTATTATACGAGTAATACGAGTCAACATCTGTGCTCGGACTGAATGCATATCCTCACACAGCGTCACAGCGCTCCTCCCCTTCACACACCGCTCTGCTCACTCACTCACAGAACAGCTCTCTGTCTCTCAGTCACTCAGGTTCGCGGGTCTTTAAGTTTGTTTTTATTTCAGTTTGTACTTACTTATTAACCAGTAGAGGTCTGTTAAACGTGGGTTCGTTCAGACGTGGTGCTGGTAGAAAGGGACTCGCGTTGCGTCTTGGCCTGTCGGAGATTTTTTTTTTTTTTTTACTTCACGCATTGAGTGTCTGACTACTCTCTAGCGTCTGGCTACTCTCTCTCTCTCTCTCTCCCTCTCTCTCCCTGCCGGTCGTTGGAGTTTTTTTTTTTTTTTTTAAACCGTCAGTTGGCTCTAACCAGTTTTATTTTACTTCACGCACTGAGTGTCTGACACATTCTAGGTAGAAGTGGTATAAAAAATATTACAAATTAAGCTACACACACACACACTCCCCCTCTCTCTCTCTGTCTCTCTCTTACTCACTCATACGCACACTCACACCCACACTCCCGGGTTAAATCACACCCACTTCCGGGTTAGGCCCCGCCCACTCCGAGTACGGATACGGATACAGATAATTCATATATGGTTAACAGATACAGATACAGATACAGATAATGCTGTACTCGCTCGTCCCTAGTAACCAGTGATAACCCAGAGATAAACCAGGGGGATGTTGTAAAATAGGCGGTAATTGTGCCATGGACTCAGTTTCTTCACAGCTAGTAGTAACTCATCAGTGTTTGTTCTCTGTTTTCAGGACAAGAAAATCAATTGGTGGCATTGATTCCATACAGTGACCAAAGGCTACGGCCCAGGAGGACGTAAGTACTTGCATCTGTGTGTGTGTGTGTCATTTGTAGAGAACAACCCACATTATTTAAGATTTGAACAATTTCTACATCACAATCAACAGTTTAATGCATGAATAGAGATTGCAGAATTAAAGCTACACGGCTAATGCAAGCAATATAATAATTTCTCTGTTTTTATCATAATTTTTTATTAACTACATTTTTTAACTTGTAAATGTGCTTTACTTTGGCATTGGCCACAAGAAACACATTTTAAAAGCAAAAAATTAAGAACTGAATTAATGGTTCTCACTATGGTTCAACAGAAAGCTTGATTAGATGGTATCACAGTATTAGCTTATTGCCCAGGGCAGCGGTCGGCAACCTGCGGCTCCGGAGCTGCATGCGGCTCTTAAGCCCCTCTGCAGTGGCTCCCTGTACAGTGCATGTTGCGCATATTTTTCACGAACGGTGAACTTAACGAATCAGTTTTAATATGATGAACGTGAGTGAACGTCACGTTGACGTTAATTTTTTAAATAATCATCGTATCAGGCCATCATGAAATACCAGGAGCGGGTGAATGTGTGTGCTTGTGTGTGTGTGTTTGCGCGCTCCCAGATAGCCGACACACGCAGAGCCAGGGCTCCGCCCCCCGCCCTGATCCCCGCTCACTCGCTCAGAGAGACACAGTGAGATCGGAGCTCGTTCACATGGAGCAGCCTCTCAGTGACTGACCGGCTGCTTCACAACAGTGGAAACAGTGAAAACATCGAGTTTCTCTGGTCTCACCTGATCAGAGATCAGCGCAGCAGCTTCTTGATCAGAGCAGAAGCTGCAGGTGGTTTGTACCGATCTGCAGTTTCTGTGTCGGCCTCCAGTCTGACCTGCTCTCACGTTTTTTCAGCAACTAAAATATGCGTCACATCCTGTTACGTCCCGGCGCTCTTCCCTGCAGGTCGCTAATTTATAGTTACGACCCCCGGCCTCGGTAAACTAATCATGGATAAGTCCCAGAAAATAAAAGTCTGGGAGGAAAATAGAGTTTAATTCTGCGTGGACAAATTAATTTTGCTTTTACTGCCACCGATGCTGTCTTACATGTATGCTTGATATGTGGCGAGGAATTAGCAAACAATAAGAAATGTAATGTTGAAAGATATTTCCAGAGCAAGCACATAGCATCTGCTGAAAAATTCTGTGTTTAATTTATTCCAAAGTAGGCCCACACATGTATTTTGTTCTCCAATTCATAAGAGTTTGGTGTTTTCCTATTTTGTAACAGGTTAAAATAGCAGTAAAATGTCAACAGTTTTTTTTGTCGCTCTATTATTTAATAAATGCAACCAACCAACGTTTTTATAAATATTGTATAACTATATATATATATATAACTTTATAACCTGTGTTATCAAATATGTTGTACGGCTCCAGACAGATTTAATTTGGGGGAAGAGGGGGCGAAATGGCTCTTTCGATAGTAAAGGTTGCCTACCCCTGGCCCAGGGCTATTGTCCTTCTTGATATTTCTTGAGTGGCGCAATTAGTACCTGGACTTAATAACTGTTGGACAATGAGAGCAACATAATAACAAAAAAGTGTGCACATTTCAAATGAAACTCGTCTCACAAATTTGTTATCACTGTGTGATTAGGAAGGAAATTAAGCAGTTGTCTATGTCTCCTACAGGAAGTTGTATGTCTCAGCGTCAGTGGTGGTCTGCCTGTTACTGTCCAGTCTGGCCGTGTTCTTCCTCTTCCCTCGTTCCATCGACGTCTCCTATGTTGGGGTGAAGTCTGTTTTTGTCAGCTACGACCAAGACAAGCGCAGCGTCTATCTCAACATCACAGTGAGTTTTTCCATTCCTGAAACTGCTTAAATCTGCAGTGTGATTCACGCCTGTGCAGAAAACCTCCTGCTGTGTTGTGCATGTGTGAAACGCAAACTGCCTGTAGGGCCGTACACAATTCTCCAGACCCTACCGGAAAACGTCTATGTGCGGCCCAGAAAAATCAATCAATCAATCAAATTTTATTTGTATAGCCCATATTCACAAATTACAATTCATCTCATAGGGCTTTAACAGGGTGTGACATCCTCTGTCCTTAACCCTCAGCAAGCGTAAGGAAAAACTACAAAAAAACCCTTTTAACAGGGTAAAAATATGTAGAAACCTCAGAGAGAGCCACATGTGAGGGATCCCTCTCCCAGGACGGACAGAAGTGCAATAGATGCCACGTGCAGGAGAACATCAGCAATAATCAAAGTCTCTAGCAGCATTGATGAAGCACAGTCCATGCTCAGCAACCATCTAGACCACGATCCACCATCCAGACCAGACGCCACTTCAGTCCTCAGTCACCGTCCACCGCCGCCCACCAGGAGGACCCATCACAAGCCACCACTGCGGTCCTGGTCCACCGCCCGTGCCCAATGCCAACGCGACACAGGGTCCGCCACCAGCACCACGATCAGCCCACATGACTCAGAATCCGCCACACTGGATCCAACACCGCGACCCCCGGTGCGCGATCCACAAACCGTAATCCATGGTGCGGCCACAGAGGCCCTGGATCTGCGGGTGATAAAGCAAAGGGATTCCGGGGAAGGGGGATAGGGATGGAGAAGAGGAAGGAGAAGCTGGAAAGAGAAGCTCCGTGTGTCATGTGTCATAAAATAGAACAAGTAACGTTCTGGCGCACTAATTAGCTCTAACTATAAGCTTTATCAAAAAGAAAGGTTTTGAGCCTACTTTTAAACGAACAGATGGTGACTGCCTCCCGAACTGAAAGTGGTAGATTATTCCACAGCCGAGGGGCTTGATGGCTAAAAGCTCTGGCTCCTACTCTACTTTTAGAGAATTTAGGGACGACAAGTAGGCTTGAATTCTGGGAGCGGAGTGCTCTAGTGGGTTTATAAGGTATTAACAGCTCTTTAAGGTATAAAGGCGCTATATTATTAAGGGCCTTGAAGGTGAGGAGGAGAATTTTAAATTCTATTCTAGATTTAACTGGAAGCCAGTGTAGTGATGCTAATATTGGAGAAATGTGCTCTCTTCTCTTTGTTCTCGTCAGGACACGTGCTGCAGCATTTTGGACAAGCTGTAGAGTCTTTAACGACTTCCTGCTGGAGCCTGATAATAATGAATTACAATAGTCCAGTCTCGATGTAACAAAGGCGTGGACTAGTTTTTCTGCATCTTTTTGTGAAAGGACATGTCTAATTTTTGAAATATTACGCAAGTGGAAAAAAGCGGTCCTAGAAATTTGTTTTAAGTGACTATTAAAGGATAAATCAGGATCGAAGATCACTCCCAAGTTCCTGACTGTTTCATTGGAAGCAAGGGCAATGTCGTCTAGCGCAGCTATATCATTAGATAATGCATCTCTAAGGTGTTTGGGGCCAAGTATTATAACCTCTGTTTTGTCTGAGTTTAATAAGAGAAAATTGCGGGTCATCCAGGTTTTTATGTCCTTGAGACATGTTCGAAGTTTAGTTAATTGATTACTTTGTTCAGGTTTTATTGACAAATATAACTGGGTGTCATCCGCATAGCAGTGGAAATTTACCGAGTGTGTCCTGATAATGTTTCCTAGTGGAAGCATATATAATGAGAATAAAATTGGGCCGAGCACAGAGCCCTGTGGAACACCATGATTAACTTTGGTGCGCACAGATGACTCATCATTAATTTGCACAAATTGGGAGCGATCAGAAAAATACGATTTAAACCAGTTAAGGGCGGTTCCATTAATGTTAATTAACTGTTTTAGTCTTTGTAATAAAATTTGATGGTCAATTGTGTCGAATGCTGCACTGAGATCTAACAGAACGAGGACAGACACAAGTCCCTGATCTGAGGCTATTAAAAGGTCATTAGTGACTTTTGCCAAGGCTGTCTCTGTACTGTGATTGGCTCTAAACCCCGATTGAAAGTCTTCATATATATTATTTTCCTGGAGAAACTCACACAGCTGATTGGCTAAAAAGGATGTGAAGACATTTTTCTGATGTATCAGAATGATCACAAATTTAAAACTGTAAACATGAGTGATGCTGGAGTCCGTTGAGTAATAATGTACCAAATGAGGTGGTGAAAAACACAAGAGTAGTACCCTCCCCATTTGCAAACATCATGTGTTAGTGTTTCTTTTTTGCCGACTGTCGCTATCTGCACGGTCGATGCCAACAAAGATGAACTCTGGACTGATGCATGCGGGAATTTTTACAATCTGCTGTCTTCAGTTGAAGTGAATAGCAGGTAGGAGCAAACATTTGTAAGAAATATAATGTTAGGACACCTTTACAAGGGGAAAAAAGAGCACCCAGACACTATTACGACTAGTATGCTTGGAGTTTCTAGATGACCACCAGTTGCACCAGATATATTCAGGCATTGATCTACTTAAACGATTCTGAGTAGGTGGTGAGCTTAAGATAGAGACAAGTGTTAAAGAGCAGTTATGTGTCAGAGCTTTAAAAGGGGTGGGAGTAGTATTTTAAATCTAACCATAGCTGGGGTCATGACGTCCAGACTGGCTTTAATAAAAATGAGTCAAGTGAACACTTGAGTCTCGCTTTAGTACAGATCAAGAATGAGCCTTTCGGTCAAACTCCAGTCAACTGCTGTAAGATAAGATTTCATCCAACTACAAACAAATGATAATACTGAGAGCAACAAAATAAAAACGACAACACATCCAGACATGAAAGAGGTTAAAACAATGAAGTCTGAAAAGAAAAAAGATCTTTAGCAAGGGCGGGTTGATGTAAAAAATGTGTGTCATTGACGTAGACGACAGAGACAAAGATGTCTGGAGAGTTTGAGCCGATGAGGTGTCAGGGTGTAAACATGAGCACATGATTTATGCAGCAGAGTTAATACGTCACTTCCTGCCTCTGTCTGCTTCCCCCCCCCTGCTGCCCCACCTCTCGCCTGAATAACATTGAGGATTTGTTGCTATTTTAACTCGTCTGTGCAGAGAACCTCCCATAACATATTTTGTGCAATGTGAGATGATTTTCATAATTTCTTAGATTTCTCAGAGAACAATTCATGGATCATGACAAAAAGATTATACATGTTTAGGGCATTGACATTTATGAATGTGTAAAATATCAAATCTAATGTAAAATCTAGTGAATTTAAATGTGGATTCATAAAGGGACTTTTGGTGGAGGTATGCACTCTACTGACCGTTCTAGTTTGAAAACGGAAATTGAATTTGTCTTAAAGGTTCAGTGTGTAGAAATAAGTGACATCTAGTTGTAAAGTGTTACGTTGCAGCTGAATACCCCTCACCTTACCCTCCCCTAACAAGAGAAAATGTGGTAGCAGTAAAGTTGTCATAAAAACTCAAACATAAAAATTTGTTTAGTTTTGTCCAGTTTGTGCTACTTTAAAAACATGGCGGCCTCCGTAGAGAGGACCCGCTCCCGATTTTAATATAAAGTAGTTTCTAGGGTAAATAAACAAGTTTCTGCCAATAGATCCCTTTTACCTAAATCTTAAACACTGGACCTTTTAAACCTTTCTGCTACTTCTCCTTTCAGAACACTCTCAACATTACAAACAACAACTACTACTCAGTGGAGGTGGCCAACATCACAGCCCAGGTGCAGTTTGCAAAGACAGTAATCGGTAAAACCCGCATCAAAAACATCATTGCCATCAGCCCTCTGGACAAGAAACAGGTACAGCCCAGTGTTTGTTCACCAAGTCACCACCTGTCCCTGTGGATACAACTCTACAGCGCAGTTATTATTAACTGCTTTTCTTTTTCTAGACTGATTATATGGTTCCCACCATCATCGCAGATGAGATGAGCTACATGTTGTAAGTATTGTGTGTGCAGAGCATGGGAAGTAATGTTGATTTTTAATTTTTTTTTAAGCTCAGCACCTCTGGCTGTTAAGTAAATAGGGGAGGAAATAGATAATTTTTTTCAAGCATCTTCCTGTCAGTAATGTGCTGTCATTAGCTATTATTTTCTTCTGTTTAAGAGATTCTTACCAAAACATAGCCAGTTGAATAATAGTAAAATATCTTTTATAAGCAAATCAGTAGAAATTATTTTTATATTTGCAGGTTCAACTCTAACCACATGGTTGCAGTACCAGCTTTTCATAAAAATCACTCGAAAAACTAGAGCATTGCTCATTGTAAATGGGATATCATTATTTACCTAACTAGTGTTATGTTTTCATACAATGCATGATGACTACTTCAGAAGTCCGGCCTTTAAGCTTAAGGTCACAACTCACAACTGCCAAACAGGAGGAAATTCTATGAATGTTGCAATGACATCAGCACCTAATCTAAAATCAATTATCAAAATGATGTGGCTGCAAATTTGACCCGAGGTTTGACCCAGTTACCGACCACTGCTTTAGTTTATCTAGGGTTGTTGAAGAAGAATTGTTCAACTTTTTCAGTAGACTGGAGGCGCACTGGCTTGCCCCCACTGACTTCTAGTTTCTTGTTTATTCAAATTGTTTTAATATTGAAGGTACAACATGTTCAAACTCTGCACTTCACTTCCTTGGGCAATTCACATTTCACATTTTAAGTGTAAAGTACTGCTGGGCGATATATGGAATATACTCAATATATCGCGGCTTTTATCAGGTGCGATGTATAAAATTACATCAGCCCGATCGAGTGTAAATTGTCACATGAATGTTTTAAGCAGCATGAAATTCTCCTTGAGTTACGCTTTTCTCTTCTCTCTTCTCATGCTCCTCTCACGCAGACTGCTCACTCGCTGGATGTTCGGGGGAGTGAACTTTTTGTATCAGGAGGGAAAGGACTCAGAGCATGAGAGAGCGAAAGTGAAGAGTCCCAATGAGTTGACGATAGTTAAGAGACGGTTATTGACAGTTTGTTCATATTCTTTGTGAACGCTGAACCAAACAAATGAGTTTACAAATGATGAGCATGAACGGCGTTCACTCCAGCGAAAGTGATACGTGAAGCAGCCTGTTAGTGACTTTGTTCAAGAACATTAGAAACAAACAGTGAAAACACAGAGTTTATGATAACATTATATATTAATATCAGCTGCTCAATTATCAGAAGACCCCGACATTTATATTTGACTCGTAACAATGTCATTTACACCTTGTTTTAAGCCTAAACGCTTAAATAGCTGCCTGGCGAGGTGCATTCAGGGACTGTCGGAAAGGCTAACGTCTGCTAGCTTAGCCACTTCTTGTGGACTTTTATGAATTCTACCTTTGTACAGTGATTTAGAGGAGATTTCAAAATATCAAGATTTATATTGTGTTTTAGGCCATATCGCCCAGCCCTAGTGTAAAGGTTAGACGATTAGATAAAGAGTTTGTAAGATATGCTTTCCACATACAGTCAGACAGGCACGTCTAGTAAATCAGTAGGCAGATATATAATAAATGCTCAGAAAGTAGTGCAGGAACCGATTTCAATTTGCACTTTCGTTCTCCTCGCACTTGTCTCTGCAAGGGTTTAACCTTTTGTAAGCATCAGTGTGATGTGTAAGAGTTGATCTTATGTAAGAGTTTCTACAGTCTTATGGCCTCTTTTCACACCCCCACCATTTAAAGTACCTCTATTAAGATAGATAAGTAGAACCTTACAGAGCTGCCAGCATGGCTGTTCTTGTGTCCCTCACAGCAGTTGTTAAACAATGTTTAGTAATTAGGTAAAAATATTGTATTGCTGGAATGCAGCTGAAATTATGATTCAGACATTTTTTGTTAAATATCAGTGTTATTATATGATGTGACCCCACCCTGAATTTGAGAGACCCACCTTAGCTGTGACTTTTAATCTTTACTGTTATTAATCCACTCAGACGTCACATGTTTTTGCAGTTTCTCCCTGCTTGAAAACATTATCAGTCATTTTCTAATTGCTCCACTATGCACAAGTACTAATATTTGTTTTGTTTCCCAGTGACTACTGCACCCTGCAAACCATCAGGGTTCACAACATTGTCGTCATGATGCAGTAAGTTGTGTCGATCCTCCTTCATTTATTCTAATCAAATCTGCACCATTGAGTTGACTGTGTAAGCTCCAACCTGTGCCTTACCACCCTCTGCAGAGTCACTGTCACAACAACGTACTTTGGCCATGTGGAGCAGGTGTCTCAGGAGATGTACCAGTATGTGGACTGTGGAGGGAACACAACCTCTGTCAGAGGGATGCCCCAGCCCTTTAACATCCCACACCCTGCTGAGTAACCCCCACCTGTGTGTTCCTCACTGGCCCTGACTCAGGCCCTGGATGGTCACCTTAGGTGCTTTGCGGTGTTCCCTCTTCTTCCTACCTGCAGGGTCTAACAATCTGCTGTTGACATGAAAGTGTGGAGTGGAATTCAAAACCAACACAAACAAAGTCTACACTGAAATGAGAATTGCACCCAGAAAATTTTGCAAAGCAAAAGTGTTGACTTGTGTGTGGAGGATCACTGCATTCAGCAAAGAAAGCAAATCAACAGGAGTGCTTTGCTAATTAAGAGATCTGTATCCAAAAGATGTTTTTGAAACAATTACAAGTGAACTGTTTTTTAATTAAGAGCTCCTTATCTACTAAGTACAAAGTTTCTCTTAACTCGTGTTTGAAATAATACAAAGGTGTTTCATACATACAAGATCCCTGACTCGTAATTATAAGAAAACAATTAAGCAAAAATAATACTTGTAGTTATGAAAAGACCACTGCAGTAAGTAGTAAACAGTGCAATTGCAGATACACGTGTCATAACTACCAGACCTGTATTTGACCGTTGGGAGAAAAAATATCTATAATAATCAAGTTTTTGCAGAAAAACCCAATCCCAAAATAAAAAAAAATCTTTTAAAATTTCAAAATCATTACCTTGAAATTAAGAGAGGAGAATTTGCTACACTTTAGTATAAATAGATTTAGTTTAAGAATTATATCGATAATTCATAGATTAAACAAAATATTTTTTTAACTCTGGGATCCATATTTTTTAATATGAATCATTATGAGATGCTAATATATGATTCTAGCGAATGTGGCAAATCTTTTTCTCTTTTAAGAGTGCAGTGTGCACTCCACAATGTTGACTGGTTTAGGTGGCCCGCTATTCAGCTGCAAATGTGGGTGGGTGTGTGTTTGATGGTCCAGTTTCAGCTCGGACTTTTCAGTTTCACTTTTCCACCTCTTGTGTGTTGTAGTGTATGAGAATGTGAGGCGATCTCAAAGCTGAGAGCAGTTCATTGTTTCACTAACAAAAAGTTTTTTCGCTGCTTCATTAAGTTGTCTTCTTTTGTTTATGTAGGCCTGCTGATTTTATCTCTAATATAAGTGCCAACATGATACCTGAATTTCAATCCCAACTTTGTTTTACGATATCTTTGTTTGCAGTGTTGAGGTTTGATGCCAGCACCAATTTCAATATAAGAAGTGGTGGCACATCTGTCGTTTCCATGATGTAAGATTAGGTTTATAGTTACATGAGTCACCATCATATCTCAACTGTAGTTATATCCAGAGTATCTAGTAGCCTAAAGGGTTGCTCTGTTTTCCTGCCTGACATGCTGAAAGTAAGGTATTGGATTCAATGCTTTCTAATGTCTGCTGAAATATAACATCTGTTATCATGACAATGCTCTTAAATAATCTTGGATTTTCAGAAAAGGGCGTATGTTAGAAAAATAAGCTGAAAAACTTCATTATTATTTATACCATTTAAACCATAATGCACTACATAGGTCTATTTAAAGGGCACATTTTATTATAGGTCTCAAGATCTCTAAAACATGCCTATAGTAGCTTTTGGCTGTCAGGTGCTCAGTATTGGTTTGTTGCTAAAATGGAGGCTTTCCTTTTTTCCAATTTAAAGTTTGAGGTGAACATTCTGATGGGGGCAGGTGGTGACAATTTCTGATGTGTTAGCTCTCTAACTTTTAAGAGAAAGTCTGTTTTGTTTTTTTATCATTCCACTGTCGGGATAGATGTTTTTAATCTAATGTTTGCAAATTAAAGAGTTATGGCTTCTTTACACCAGAATTCAAAATAACATTTGGAGTAAAGTTGGTTAATTTCAGTGAAATCAATAGAATCCCTCAGCTGGGAGGAAGTTAATTTCATCACATCTTGCACATCATCTTCAACTTTGGGAAACTTTGAGATATTTCAGCCAGTAAACAAAAGCAAAAGTCCTTAGGTGATCAGGGGCCTCATTTGTTAAACAGTGAGTGAGATTCATTCGAATTTATAAAATCGTGCCCATGCTGACCTGAACCATTGCTCACTTTATAATTCACTGTCTGGCCGTGAATGTGGATCTGCTGCTATGTCGGCCTTGTACAAGCCCACATTCACCATAAATGGTCAATACAAAGCACCTCATGAATATTAAATTATCCTGCTGATCAAAGGGTTTCCAGCATGAGTCATGACCGTCACGGCATCAAGCGATGAGAAGAGGAAGCTAAACTTTCTGACACTAACATCGAGGTGTTTGTTAGTGAGGTGGAGGTGAAGAGAGATTATATGGGAAAGCGGTGATGTCACTAATAAAGAAAGTGCACTAATACGCTGCAGCTGCTGTTGTTATAATAGTACTTGAGAGTGAGCACGATAGATTGAATCGAGCCTGAATTAAAAAAAGATCCAATTCAAAGGTGCAGTCAAAAGAAAAACACTATCAGAATGTGAGGGGACTACTGTTCATATTTCAATCATCCAAAACTGCAGGATTATTAAATTCAGAGACAGATGTGATGTCCTCAATCTATAGAATTTAACAGAATTTTTATTGTATGCCTGTGTTTGTACTGGGATTGTTGGGTTCGGGTGGTCTGTGTCATACTGAACTAACGCCATCGTCATGGTTACAAAACTCTGATTGCTGAACCCAAGTTTCCTCATCCATTCATTCACGCACAGTGTTAGAGGACATTATTAAAACCTACTAATGACTCGGCTCTGCTACTCCACTGTTTATATGTCTAAACTTGATTTGCTGGTTGGAGTTTGTCGTCTTCTTCAATTAAGTGAAAGTTAGTTTTAGTGTTAATGGTGAAGTGGGTCATTAATATGGCTTCAGTTCACCACCAAGAGCATTGAGTTTATTCTGTCTTCATTCCTAATAGGTTGAGGAGAATAAACTACATATTTTGTTCCAATATAGAAAAGCACACTTGAATTGTTATTAATCCAAAATGCACCTGTAACAATCCCCATGAAAACTTTACTGTAGTAGTAGTATTTATTTAGGACTCCTAACATAGACCTTTAACAACCCACTTGAACAATAACTTTTAAAAAACATGACTCCTACCTCTTCTGACATGTTGTTGCTATGTATTTGTTTTGAGTAAAGTTTTACAATCAAGGAGTGAGGTGTTGTTTTTTTTACATCTTCTAACCGCACCCTACTAAATTGTAAAAGGCAAACGGACTTTTACTGTTTCTCAATTAATAACAGATTGTTATCAACGGCTCATAGGGCTCCACACACTACGTGTTCACAGTTTACTGTACCCATCATACATCTTTCACGCACAAAGATGCCCCAGATTATTGCACTTTGATGTCCCCCTCCACTCCCCCCTGCACAATCGTACATGTTTGGTGTCAGCTAAGGCTAAATGGCCTTACCTCTATAATGACATTATTCCAAATCTGCTCTCAAGCATTTCTGTTTTATCTTTATGATTAGATATGATTTTAAAAAACCTAAAACCTAATTTATTATCATACTCAAAACACTGATAACATCACTTCTTTGTATGTGAATTGTAAATCAACTGAAATAGTGCAGTGCTGAGATTGGTGCAATTTGGAAAAACGATACAATCAATGTAAATAATTGAATAAATAAGTGACCATTGGAAAGGACATTTCAGCCTGAGAAACAGAAAAACAGCAAAGGCACAGTAAAAGCACAACATCCCTTTTGTTGCTATAATGTTCCATCTTGATTTTAATTACAGAGCTTTTAATTTTAAAAGTGGACTAGAGATGTGTAACAGACCACTGACATAGCATACATGAAATGTATGGAAAATACCAGCAGATCTGTAAATCATTGAAGTTATATGAGCCACACACGGTGATAAAGTAAAAATGTTATGGAAAATAGAGATTATATAATGTTCATTACAGATTCCCCTCATCCTTTACTGGTTCTCAATTACTGGCTACAGCTCTAGTCGCATCAGAGAAATAGTAAGAAAAGTGGAAAATTAGAGTAAAAAATAATCATCTTTCTGGCAACAAGGTTCGCCTCAATGTCATCTGGTCAGTCTCCAGCTGAGGAAGAATCCGAGAGCTATGCCGGCGAAGAAGGGGATGATAAGGCCTCCTCTGTGAGAGCTCATGGATGACGCGGTCTGCATGGACGCCACCGCCAGTTCAGAGAAACTGCAGATCCATCCTCCTCGTCCCAGAATCCAGCCCAAGAGATCACGTTTGAAAAAGTCCACGGTCCACTCCAGGATCTCCATCACTGACTGAGGCAGATGAGCCTCCACCATTCTGATTGCCAACCTGCCGGCAACATAGAAGAGAACAGCAATCCTCTCCCAGGTGATCCCCTGCTCAAACACCTTGTTTGCCATTTCCTTAAATCTGTCCCACTTGAAGCCTCGAGCAAGCCCATCTATTGCATCTTGGATCTCCACGTCGTCCTTTATTTTGTCACCAATTTTGCGGACCAATGTGCTCAGCTGGTCCACACACTTGTGCTCCTGCTCATTCTTTAGTTCCACAGCAGGGAGGGTGGGGGACGGGACTTCCTCTGAGGGTCTGTGTTTCAGCTCCTCCTCAATGACCCCCCTGATCAGGGCCTCTCCTATCCTCTCATCAGACACGCTGGTACTTTCGCACGCCATGGTTAAAAAGTTAAAACCTACTATTAAAAACTTCAGGAGAAACTTCGTCAGAGACTCTGCTTCTGTTCAGTGCACTTCCTCTTCTCGACGGTTCAGTAGGCGGAGCTTTGCGTGTGTGTGTGTGTTTGTGTCAGAAGTGGAGTTGCTAGTAGATGAGTCAAAACGCCGGGTTCACACCTAACGCGGAAGCCCCCCTCCGATTCTCTTTTTATATTTATGGCTGGTGTGGCTGTAGTGGATGGGCAGAGGGAGACATATAATAATGTCATTGGTAAAATTAAGACCCCAGGACAACAGTTTAAAATCCTTTTTCAATGTGTTTCCTGGCGCTATACGCTCGCTGCCAGCGAAAAAAATAGACAGAAACGATCGCTTCACGGCGCGGCGCTTCCGCGCAGGGGCGGTTCTGGGTAATTTGAGGCCCTGGGCAAAGAACAATTTTGAGCCCCCCCCCCCCCCCCCAAAAAAGAAACAAACAGAAACAATCCCCTCCAACCCCACACCCACCCAGACACACACACATTTAATAAGCCATGTTATGTGAAACTGACATTTATTGTGAACAGAAACAACTAAACAATTATTTACTTCATAATGATTAACTTTACAGCAAAACGGCTGACTTTAACAGCTATTTTGACTGTGTGTGTGTGTGAGAGGGAGAGAAAGAGAGAGAGAGAAGTGAGTGAATTAGTGTGAGTGAAAGGGAGACGTGTGTGTTTGTGTGTCTGTGTGTGAGAGAAAAACGGAGACGAATGAGTGAGTGAGTGAGTCAGTGAAAGGGAGACAAGTGGATGTGAATGAATGAGTGCGTGTGTGTGTGAGTGTCTGTACACATTTGATTCAAATCAATCAATCAATCAAATTTGATTTGTATAGCCCATATTCACAAATTACAATTCATCTCATAGGGCTTTAACAGGGTGTGACATCCTCTGTCCTTAACCCTCAGCAAGAGTAAGGAAAAACTACAAAAAAAACCCTTTTAACAGGGTAAAAATATGTAGAAACCTCAGAGAGAGCCACATGTGAGGGATCCCTCTCCCAGGACGGACAGAAGTGCAATAGATGCCACGTGCAGGACAACATCATCAATAATCAAAGTCTCTAGCAGCATTGATGAGGGTAGACATCCCGAAGGACAACCCCAACATGACATGCCAAGCAGTCCCGCTGCAAGCACAGTCCATGCTCAGCAACCATCTAGACCACGATCCACCATCCAGACCAGACGCCACTCCAGTCCTCAGTCACCGTCCATCGCCGCCCACCAGGAGGACCCATCACAAGCCACCACCGCGGTCCTGGTCCACCGCCCGTGCCCAATGCCAACGCGACACAGGGTCCGCCACCAGCACCACGATCAGCCCACATGACTCAGAATCCGCCACACTGGATCCAACACCGCGACCCCCGGTGCGCGATCCACAAACCGTAATCCATGGTGCGGCCACAGAGGCCCTGGATCTGCGGGTGATAAAGCAAAGGGATTCCGGGGAAGGGGGATAGGGATGGAGAAGAGGAAGGAGAAGCTGGAAAGAGAAGCTCCGTGTGTCATGTGTCACAAAATAGAACAAGTAACGTTCTGGCGCACTAATTAGCTCTAACTATAAGCTTTATCAAAAAGGAAGGTTTTGAGCCTACTTTTAAACGAAAAGATGGTGACTGCCTCCCGAACTGAAGGTGGTAGATTATTCCACAGCCGAGGGCTTGATGGCTATAAGCTCTGGCTCCTACTCTACTTTTAGAGAATTTAGGGACGACAAGTAGGCTTGAATTCTGGGAGCGGAGTGCTCTAGTGGGTTTATAAGGTATTAACAGCTCTTTAAGGTATAAAGGCGCTATATTATTAAGGGCCTTGAAGGTGAGGAGGAGAATTTTAAATTCTATTCTAGATTTAACTGGAAGCCAGTGTAGCGATGCTAATATTGGAGAAATGTGCTCTCTTCTCTTTGTTCTCGTCAGGAAACGTGCTGCGGCATTTTGGACAAGCTGTAGAGTCTTTAACGACTTACTGCTGGAGCCTGATAATAATGAATTACAATAGTCCAGTCTCGATGTAACAAAGGCATGGACTAGTTTTTCTGCATCTTTTTGTGAAAGGACATGTCTAATTTTTGAAATATTACGCAAGTGGAAAAAAGCGGTCCTAGAAATTTGTTTTAAGTGACTATTAAAGGATAAATCAGGATCGAAGATCACTCCCAAGTTCCTGACTGTTTCATTGGAAGCAAGGGCAATGTCGTCTAGCGCAGCTATATCATTAGATAATGCATCTCTAAGGTGTTTGGGGCCAAGTATTATAACCTCTGTTTTGTCTGAGTTTAATAAGAGAAAATTGCGGGTCATCCAGGTTTTTATGTCCTTGAGACATGTTCGAAGTTTAGTTAATTGATTTCTTTGTTCAGGTTTTATTGACAAATATAACTGGGTGTCATCCGCATAGCAGTGGAAATTTACAGAGTGTGTCCTGATAATGTTTCCTAGTGGAAGCATATATAATGAGAATAAAATTGGGCCGAGCACAGAGCCCTGTGGAACACCATGATTAACTTTGGTGCGCACAGATGACTCATCATTAATTTGCACAAATTGGGAGCGATCAGAAAAATACGATTTAAACCAGTTAAGGGCGGTTCCATTAATGTTAATTAACTGTTTTAGTCTTTGTAATAAAATTTGATGGTCAATTGTGTCGAATGCTGCACTGAGATCTAACAGAACGAGGACAGACACAAGTCCCTGATCTGAGGCTATTAAAAGGTCATTAGTGACTTTTGCCAAGGCTGTCTCTGTACTGTGATTGGCTCTAAACCCCGACTGAAAGTCTTCATATATATTATTTTCCTGGAGAAACTCACACAGCTGATTGGCTACCACTTTTTCTAAGATTTTAGAAATGAAGGGGAGGTTAGATATTGGTCTGTAATTGGCTAAAACCTCTGGGTCTAGGGTGGGTTTTTTGAGTAGGGGTTTGATGACAGCTATTTTAAAAGACTGTGGTACATAACCTGATGATAATGACAGATTGATAATGTTAAGTAACGAACTATCAATTAGGGGCAGAATTTCTTTAAGTAATTTGGTAGGAATGGGATCTAAGATACAGGTTGTTGGTTTAGAACCTGAGATTAATTTGGTAAACTGATCACGGGTGATCAGAGAGAAGCTGTCTAAGTAATGGGTAGGATTCTCAGCCGTTTCTGAGATCTCTGTTGTTGGGAGGGTATTAGTGCCAATTGAGGGAAGGAGATGGTTGATTTTATTTCTAATAGTTTGAATTTTATCATTAAAAAAGGTCATAAAGATATTGCTATTTAGGGATCGAGGAATACTGGGTTCTGTGGAGGTGTGACTCTCTGTCAGCCTGGCTACAGTGCTGAAGAGAAACCTGGGGTTGTTTTTATTCTCTTCTATTAGTTTTGAATAGTAGGCGGCTCTTGCCGCCTACTATCAAATTCAGTCTTTGTATGTGGGGTTCGGTGAAAAGAGTGGGCCAAGGTGGGGATGGAGTCGGAGGGCAAAGGAGGTGCAGCTCCCCATTCTTCAATCTGCACAGGAGGCGAGCAAATACCTGAAGAAGCAGACAAAAAGAGAGAAGGAGCATATAAGTTAGCATTCAGTATAGCATTTTAATGAAAATGGCATGAATTGAAAGGAGTTATAACTGCCACTTACTGTGTGTGAGTGTTGAGTGCAGGATTAAATCCTGATTCTTCGTGCTTTAGCATTGGCAAATGCAGTGATGACATGTTCCAAGTCTAGCTTTCTCCTCACATATTGATCAATGGATATTAATGCCAGATCTGACAGTCGCTCCTGAGCCATGGTGGACCTCAGATATGTCATGATTAGTTTCAAGGCAGAAAAACTCCTTTCCCCAGAAGCAACAGTGACAGGCAGTGTGAGAAGTAATCGGAGTGCAATGGTTAGGTTGGGGTAACAATCCAGTTAGTTCTCCTTGTATATGTAATCAAGCATTTCTGAAGGGGAGGAGATGCAGTCTAGAAAGGCTTTAACGGCAGCCCTTATCTCGTGGGGGGCGGCACGAGCACTTAAAAAAAAAAAAAACGCGAAGCTGTTTTCTATTATTTATCATATCACTGTGTGGGGAATTGGCAACTGCAGGCGCCCATGCTTGATGCTGTGTGAGAAGGGGGAAGGGGAGGGGGCGTGGGGGACAGTTCACCTCTGGGTCTCCCAAATGCAGTGATTCTCAAACTGTGTCGCGCCCACAGGTGGGGCGCGTGACCGGAGGGGAAATGTGAGGTGGATCAGGATGTCTTCAGGACAAAGGGTAGTGAAAATATGATTGTTTTTAAAAAAGTGGTCTTGTGTCTCAATTTACCCCAGCTTAGGGGTCTCTGGTCTGTCAACTTAAGTGACAGACCAGAGACATCAAGGGTTAAAGTTATCCACTTACTTTTCCACTTTAAAACTACCATAACAACATATGTTGTAATAGTTAAAATCCAGACAGCTAGATTGACAACCACACATTCCAAAACTAATATCGGACTAGTAACAGAATCCTGGGGATTGATCAATTAAGCACATTTATGATTATTATGATTCATGTGATCTCTCGCACACCCTAGCTTAACTGCACATTGATTATCTGTCCAATTGGCAGGGACAGGGAAATTGTTTTTCTCTGCGTATTCAAATGCCAGTTCAAGGCACTTAATTGGGGTAAGGCCATGGAACTGGTCGGCTAGTTGTTTAAAGTGTTTGGCAAGTTCCTCCTCCATCCCATCTGTGAATATTCTCTTTGCCTCAGCTACTGCACCCCAGGCTACTGATTTTACTTCCCCTTTCTCTTTTTTCTTTATGAATCTTTTGAGGGTGTCTTATCAATATTTCTATCCTTTCAAGCTTTTCTTAAGGACTTCTTTCCTTGCATGACCTCAGCGGCTGCACTCTCCATCTCTGCGAGGGGTGTTTGGCCCCAGGTTGTCTTCCTGCTGTAGTTTCTTGGCATGATGGCTTTTCTACAATGTTTATGACATTAAAAATAAAACATACTACATACCCCCTGTATCGTTGCCTAGATACAGGGGTGTCTCACATTACCCAATGTAAGTGTTGGAGTTTACCCCGGTAGACGAGAGGGTTGCCTCCCTGCGCCTAAGGGTTGTAGGGGGGAAAACTCTGACTGTTGTTTGTGCGTATGCACCAAACAGCAGCTCAGAGTACTCGGCCTTCTTGGAGACCCTGAATGGAGTCCTGTATGGGGCTCCAGTAGGGGACTTCAACGCCCACGTGGGCAACGATGGAGACACCTGGAGAGGCGTGGTGGGGAGGAACGGCCTCCCTGATCTAAACCCGAGCGGTCGTTTGTTATTGGACTTCTGTGCTAGTCATGGATTATCCATAACAAACACCATGTTCGAACATAAGGGTGCTCATAAGTGTACCTGGTACCAGAGTACCCTAGGCCGAAGATCAATGATCGATTTTGTGATTGTGTCATCTGATCTGAGGCCACATGTTTTGGACACTCGGGTAAAGAGAGGGGCGGAACTGTCAACCGACCACCATCTGGTTGTGAGTTGGATCAGGGAATGGGGGAAATTTCCGGATAGACCTGGTAAGCCCAAACGAGTAGTGCGGGTGAACTGGGAACGTCTGGAGGAGGCCCCCGTCCTAGGTATCTTCAACTCACAACTCCGGCGGAGTTTTTCTGGCATTCCTGTGGAGGTTGGGGGCATTGAGCCGGAGTGGGCGGTGTTCAAAGCCTCCATTGCTGAAGCTGCGGTGGCTAGCTGTGGCCTCAGGGTCTTAGGCTCCTCAAGGGGCGGGAACCCTCGGACACCGTGGTGGACACCGGTGGTCAGGGAAGCCGTCCGATTGAAGAAGGAGGACTTCCGGGATATGATATCCTGGAGGACTCCGGACTCGGTTGCAGGGTACCGACAGGCCCGAAGGGCTGCAGCTGCTGCCGTGTCGGAGGCTAAGCAGCGGGTGTTGGAGAAGTTCGGAGAGGCCATGGAGAAGGACTTTCGGTCGGCACCAAAGTGTTTCTGGAAGACTATCCGGCACCTCAGGAGGGGGAAACGGGGAACCATCCAAGCTGTGTACAGTAAGGATGGGACTCTGTTGACCTCAACGGACGTTGGAAGGAACACTTTGAGGAACTCCTGAATCCGAATAACACGCCCTCTATGTTGGAGGCAGAGCTCGAGGTTGATGGTGTTTCGTCGTCAATTTCCCTGGTGGAGGTCACTGAGGTAGTCAAACATCTCCGCAGTGGCAAAGCCCCAGGGATTGATGAGATCCAGCCAGAAATGCTAAAGGCTCTGGGTGTTGAGGGGCTGTCATGGTTGACACGCCTATTCAACATCGCGTGGGAGTCGGGTACAGTGCCAAAGGAGTGGCAAACCGGGGTAGTGGTTCCCCTGTTCAAAAAGGGGGACCAGAGAGTGTGTACCAATTACCGGGGTATCACACTTCTCAGCCTCCCTGGTAAAGTCTACTCCAAGGTGCTGGAAAGGAGGGTTCGGCCGATCGTCGAACCTCAGATTGAAGAGGAACAATGCGGTTTTCGCCCCGGACGTGGAACTACGGACCAGCTCTTCACTCTCGCAAGGATCCTGGAGGGGGCCTGGGAGTATGCCCATCCGGTCCACTTGTGTTTTGTGGATCTGGAGAAGGCGTATGACCGGGTCCCCCGGGAGAAACTGTGGGAGGTGCTGCGGGAGTATGGGGTAAGGGGGTCTCTCCTCAGGGCCATCCAATCTCTGTACTCCCAAAGCGAGAGCTGTGTTCGGGTCCTCGGCAGCCAGTCAGTCTCGTTCTCAGTGGGTGCTGGTCTCCGCCAGGGCTGCGCCTTGTCACCAATCCTGTTTGTGATATACATGGACAGGATATCGAGGCGTAGTCGTGGTGGGGAGGGGTTGCAGGTCGGTGGTCTGAGGATCTCGTCACTGCTTTTTGCGGATGATGTGGTCCTCATTGGATCATCGGCTTGTGACCTTCAGCACTCACTGGATCGGCTGGCGGCCGAGTGTGAAGCGGCTGGGATGAGGATCAGCACCGCTAAATCTGAGGCCATGACTCTTAGCAGGAAACCGATGGATTGCTTACTCCGGGTAGGAAATGAGTCCTTAGCCCAAGTGAAGGAGTTCAAGTACCTCTGGGTCTTGTTCGCGAGTGAGGGTACTATGGAGCGTGAGATTGGCCGGAGAATCGAAGCAGCGGGGGCGGTATTGCGTTCGCTTTACCGCACCGTTGTAACGAAAAGAGAGCTGAGCCGCAAGGCTAAGCTCTCGATCTACCGGTCGATCTTCGTTCCTATCCTCACCTATGGTCATGAGGGCTGGGTGATGACCGAAAGGACGAGATCGCGGGTACAAGCGGCCGAGATGAGTTTTCTCAGAAGGGTGGCTGGCGTCTCCCTTAGGGATAGGGTGAGAAGCTCAGTCATCCGTGAGGAACTCGGATTAGAGCCGCTGCTCCTTTACTTAGAAAGGAGTCAGCTGAGGTGGTTCGGGCATCTGGTAAGGATGCCCACTGGGCGCCTCCCTTGGGAGGTTTTCCAGGCACGTCCAGTGGGGAGGAGACCTCGGGGAAGACCCAGGACTAGGTGGAGAGATTGTATCTCAACACTGGCCTGGGAACGCCTCGGGATCCCCCTGTCAGAGCTGGTCAATGTGGCCCGGGAAAGGGAAGTCTGGGGCCCCCTGCTTGAGCTGCTCCCCCCGCGACCCGACCCCGGATAAGCGGATGACGATGAGATGAGAGATGACCCTCCCAACAACAGAGATCTCAGAAACGGCTGAGAATCCTACCAATTACCTAGACAGCTTCTCTCTGATCACCTGTGATCAGCTTACCAAATTAATCTCAGGTTCTAAACCAAAAACCTCTATCTTAAATCCCATTCCTACAAAATTACTTAAAGAAATTCTGCCCCTAATTGATACTTTGTTGCTTAACATTATCAATCTGTCATTATCATCAGGTTATGTACCACAGTCTTTTAAAAAAGCTGTAATCAAACCCCTACTCAAAAAACCCACTCTAGACCCAGAGGTTTTAGCCAATTACAGACCAATATCTAATCTCCCCTTCATGTCTAAAATCGTAGAAAAAGTGGTAGCCAATCAGCTGTGTGAGTTTCTCCAGGAAAATAATATATATGAAAACGTTCAGTCGGGGTTTAGAGCCAATCAACGTACAGAGACAGCCTTGGCAAAAGTCACTAATGACCTTTTAATAGCCTCAGATCAGGGACTTGTGTCTGTCCTCGTTCTGTTAGATCTCAGTGCAGCATTCGACACAATTGACCTTCAAATTCTATTACAAAGACTCAAACAGTTAATTAACATTAATGGAACCGCCCTTAACTGGTTTAAATCGTACTTTTCTGATCGCTCCCAATTCGTGCAAATTAATGATGAGTCATCTGTGCGCACCAAAGTAAACCATGGTGTTCCCCAGGGCTCTGTGCTCGGCCCAATTTTATTCTCATTATATATGTTTCCACTAGGAAACATTATCAGGACACACTCTGTAAATTTCCACTGCTATGCGGATAACACCCAGTTATATTTATCAATAAAACCTGAACAAAGTAATCAATTAACTAAACTTCGAGCATGTCTCAAGGACATAAAAACCTGGATGACCCGCAATTTTCTCTTATTAAACTCAGACAAAACAGAGGTTATAATACTTGGCCCCAAACACCTTAGAGATACATTATCTAATGATATAGCTGCGCTAGACTACATTGCCCTTGCTTCCAACAAAACAGTCAGGAACTTGGGAGTGATCTCCGATCCTGATTTATCCTTTAATAGTCACTTAAAACACATTTCTAGAATCGCCTTTTTCCACTTGCGTAATATCTAAAAAATCCGACATGTCCTTTCGAAAAAACATGCAGAAAAACTAGTCCACGCCTTTGTTACATCAAGACTGGACTATTGTAATTCATTATTATCAGGCTCCAGCAGTAAGTCGTTAAAGACTCTACAGCTTGTCCAAAATGCCGCAGCACGTGTCCTGACGAGAACAAAGAAAAGAGAGCACATTTCTCCTGTGTTAGCATCGCTACACTGGCTTCCAGTTAAATCCAGAATAGAATTTAAAATTCTCCTCCTCACCTTCAAGGCCCTTAATAATATGGCGCCATTTTACCTTAAAGAGCTGTTAGTACCTTATAAACCCACTAGAGCACTCCGCTCCCAGAATTCAAGCCTACTTGTCGTCCCTAAAGTCTTTAAAAGTAGAGTAGGAGCCAGAGCTTTTAGCCATCAAGCTCCTCTGCTGTGGAATAAACTACCACTTTCAGTTCGGGAGGCAGACACCATCTGTTCGTTTAAGAGTAGGCTCAAAACCTGCCTTTTTGATAAAGCTTATAGTTAGAGCTAATTAGTGTGGCAGAACGTTACTTGTTCTGTTTCATGACACATGACACACGGAGCTTCTTTTTCCAGCTTCTCCTTCCTCTTCTCCATCCCTATCCCCCTTCGCCGGAATCCCTCTGCTTTATCACCCGCAGATCCAGGGCCTCTGTGGCCGCATCATGGATTGCGGTTTGTTGATCGCGCACAGGGGGTCGCGGTGGTGGATCCAGTGTGGCGTAATCTGTGTCGTGTGGGCTGATCGTGGTGGTGGTGGCGGACCCTGTATCGCGTTGGCATCGGGTACGGGCATTGGACCAGGACCGCGGCGGCGGCTCGTGGTGGGTGGCGGTGGACGGTGACTGAGGACTGGAGTGGCGTTCTGGTCTGGATGGTGGATTCTGGTCCTGCTGGTTGCTGACCATGGACTGTGATTGCAGCGGGACTGCTTGGCATGTCATGTTTGGGTTGTCCTTCGGGATGCTTACCCTCATCAAATGCTGCTAGAGACTTTAATCTTTAATCTTGAAGACTTTAATCTTGATGATGTTTTACTGCAAGTGGCATCTATTGCACTTCTGTCTGTCCTGGGAGAGGGATCCCTCACATGTGGCTCTCTCTGAGGTTTCTACGTATTTTTACCCTGTTAAAAGGGTTTTTAGTAGTTTTTCCTTACTCTTGCTGAGGGTTAAGGACAGAGGATGTCACACCCTGTTAAAGCCCTATGAGATGAATTGTAATTTGTGAATATGGAATATACAAATAAAATTTGATTGATTGATATATATGTGAAGAACTGTTAAGTGTAGTTTGTGATGCAAGTATTACCTTTTGCTGATTGAGTTCTGAAGACATGTATTCATCTGTACTTGTCCTTCTTCCAGATGATGAGCCAGAAGTGCAGCCAGTTTGTGAGAAGTCTATCTCACCTGGGCTTGTGCAGCCTGAAGCCCCCGTGGAGAGACCGGAAGCTCAGTCTACTCCTTATGCAATTGAACCAGAGCTTCACCTCCCCTCCACGCTCAGCACACCTATCAATCTCCCACTCCGGGAGTTCAGGACTGAGCTGGAGACAGCGCCTCATGAGCCATCTCTCATGCCCCCCTGCTGCACTCCCGCCCCAGGCCTCTAGTCCTGCTGACAGAGAAGCCTCCCCTGAAACTGTGCCTTCTGACATGAGGCCACAGGTTCCCACTCTTCCTCAGATATCAAACTCTGACGCCAGGAGAACTCTGGAAAGGTATGAGATGACAACGCTGTCTGATTTTAAGGATTCAGATGGTGTTAGGTTTCTCTGAAACATGAGGAGTGTATCTCTGTGATTCTGATATTTATCTCTCCTGTTAGCAGGATATTTATAACTCTGATTAACTAGTGTCCATAGACTTAAAAGAAATTATATTTGTTGTTAGGTTTTTTTTCACGTCTGTTTAAGTCAGTGATAATAATTTGTAGTAGGTTCCAAATTGGGTGAAAAGCTTGATATTCATAGTTTCTCATTTACACTGACATCCTTCCTGACTCTTTGTTTATTTGGGGAAACAGTTCAGAGGAATGCTGCAGAGTCCAACCCCACAGAGTGTCACCCAGGACCCACCTGAGCCAGAGACTAGCAGAGCTCCAGAGCCTGGTGAGATCCAGCTGGCTGCCCAACACCGGACAGACAGGACGATAATACTGACACATTCACTCTCTGCCATTCATCACACTGTTGTGACTGTGGTTGTTTATTTCTCATGTTAAAGGAGAAATTACCAGTCAAAGTCAGAGTACCCCTTAATAATAAACTTGGAAAGCCCACATCGCCATTAATTAGGAGGCTTGTTGAACTTGAAGTTGTCACAGTCACAAAATCTCACAGCTTGTAAACAGATTTATATTTTTTCATTACATTACATATATATCTGAAGAACTGTTAAGTGTAGTTTGTGATGCAAATATTACCTTTTGGTGATTGATTTCTGAAGACATGTATTCATCTATACTTTTCCTTCTTCCAGATAATGAGCCAGAAGTGCAGCCAGTTGGTGAGAAGTTTTCCTCACCTAGGCTTGTGCAACCTGAAGCCCTCGTGGAGAGACCGGAAGCTCAGTCCACTCCTCCTGCAATTGAACCGGAGCTTCACCTCCCCTCCACGCTCAGCACACCTATCAATCTCCCACTCCGGGAGTCCCGGACTGAGCTGGAGACAGCGGCCCATGAGCCATCTCTCATGCCCCCTGCTGCACTCCAGACCCAGGCTTCTAGTCCTCCTGACAGAGAATCCTCCCCTGAAACTGTGCTTTCTGAGGCCACAGGTTCCCACTCCTCCTCAGATATCAAACTCTGATGCCAGGAGAACTCTGGAAAGGAGCAAATGGGGTTTATATTTTGATCTGTAGATGGATAGAAATTATCTGAATACTGCTAAAGTTATTTCTATTTCACTTTATTGATCTATTTATATTTACATTTCAAATGAGTGATTATAAATATATAAAAAACCCAGTTAAGATGAATTTGTGCATTTAAAAATGAATTGATATTTAAAGCAGTTAAAAATGGTTTCATATATTTAGAACAGAATTCATGAAAATATGCTCAGACATTGAAAAGTATTAATAATATTTATATATTTATAAGTATTTAAATGCATATATGAAAAACATGTTTGTATTGACTATTTCATTCTGCACTGCATTTACTGTAGTTATTTTTGGTTTCTTTAAAGGTTTTTTACCTTGCAGTATACCTAGCAGTTTACCACTTGCAACCCACTTACAACTGTACCCACAATACCTACCTGCTACAACTTACCTGTACCTGTGAAAATACAAAAAGAAAAGTAAAGAGGAGTTAAAGAAGGAAAAGGGTGTGGTCATTGCATGAGTGGAACCCAGTTAAACCTCCTACGGTCTGTACCAATCCCTTTCAAGCAGGGAAGCTGCACAAACACTAGATAGCTTGACAGTAAAAAACCGCTGTAAGCTGGAAAAGCAAGACAGTGACCTGGAAAAAAAAGCACCCTGCAAACAGCAGTTGGACCCAAAACATCCAACATGGCTGAAACCATTGAGCAGCTCAAAAGTGAGCGGACAGTAGCCAAACGATCCTTCACACGACTAAGGAACAATATCATCAGAACTCACGACAGCATGTCAGAAGACCAGCTCCGAGATAGCTTCAGTAAAATCACCATTGCAGCCGAGAAAGTCATGGAAACCAATGACGAAGTCATGGCAGGTGTCATTGAAGAAGAGGAGGTAAAGCTGGATTAAGGAGGATCAGTTAAGCTGGAGGATCAGTTAAGCTGACCGAACAGCAAAGCGCTGACATAGCTAAGACCATCAATTAATGTAATCAGAAGCTGAAGGAAGTTGAAGATCTACTTGGAAAAGCACTCTGGACAAAGTTTGGAGATGAACTGCGCACAGCTGTAGAACTAGCAGAAGCTGAAGCTGAGCGTGTTGGTAGAGTACATACCGACAGCAACCTTGACGCCTATGAATTTAGGCTCACTCACCTGAAAACACTTATGGTTTCCGCAAAGGAAGCGCACTGCAAATGGCAGCAGTGGGTTCCGGTGGAAGACCAACGAGAGTTCCGTGGTCGGCTGAAAGAGCTGGAACACCAGTCAACCAGGCTGGTCTCTAGAAAGGCTGACTTCATAACGGCAAGACTACCGGAAAACACAACTGACACTGCCAGCAATCACAACTTTACTCCAACCATTAGGCTGAAACCCATAGCTCTCCCGAGATTCTCTGGCTACAAGCGTGATTTTCACAGGTGGAGAAGGGACTGGGAGTCGCTCCAAAAACAGGGAGAAGTTCGATGACAAGTTCAAAAAAGACTTTCGCCTGACCACCTATAACACTGCAGATGAGATTCTCCGCGTCTTGGAGAACCGCTATGGAAATCGAACGGCTATCGCCATTGAAATAGTGGAAGACCTACAGAAGATGCCATCTGTCAAAAGTAGTTAACCAAGGAAAATTGTGGAGTTGATTCAAGCCGTGGAGAAAGCACTCGGGGACCTGAGTGACCTCGGAGACACAGGCGCCATAAAGAATCCCCTTGTAACAAAAGCAATCGAGAGTAAACTCCCTGATTCCCTCAAAAAAGAGTGGCTTGTCTATGTAGCCGATCCAAATAATGGAGTAACGCCAGACAAACGGTTTGATCATCTCTTGGCATTCCTCCAGAAGCAAGAAGCTATCTATGAGGAGCTTGAGCAGCTACGAGATGAGGAGCCAAGTAAGCCAAGTTGGAGAGACAACAGGATTGAGCAGAAAAGTGCAAGAACCAAGTCTACAAAGTCAGCAACAAGAGAAAACTCTACTTCTGCAAGCAATTCAAGGCTCTGACTGCAGCCGAAAGGAAGTCTTCAGTAAAGAAGTTGGGAGCGTGTACAAGATGCCTTGAGGTTCACGATGTCCGGTCATCCTGCAAACCTGGCTTTCTATGCAAAAATCAAGACTGCAGAGAAGAACAGGCTGAGCATCACTTCTACCTCTCACCTAAATCTATGTCAAAGAAGTCTGACAAGTCGGAAAAGGATAAAGGCAGCAAGAAGTACACAGAGGGTCAAGAGGATTTCATCAAAAATCTCCCACCCGACCTAGCAAAGCAGTTCAGGGAGGTCTTCTCAAACGTTGCCTCCAAAGTCTTCACAACTTCAAATGACCAGCAAGGTCTACTTGAAAAAAACGGGATGCAGGAGCTTCCAGTGATCACGATGCTACTCGTCGTCACAGCTAACGCCGGAGAGAAAGTCGGAACACTCATCGACTTAGCATCTGACACCAATTACATCACTCACAGAGCAGCAAGCCGTCTGAATCTGAAGAGTGAAGACATCATACTCATTGTCCATGGAGTAGCCGGAAAGAAGGTCCAAGTAAAGACAAAGCGCTATCTCCGTGTAAAATCCGTGTATCCACTTCCAAGGACACACTGAGAGCACATCAATTGGTTTGCTATGGGCTTGAGAACATCGCAGATGTCCACAAAAGTGTAACACCTGGACAACTGCAGCCATTCTTCCCAGATGTACCTCTTGATGAGCTTGTGAGGCCCAAAGAGGTGGAGCTTCTCATTAGCCACAGAGAAGGCCGGCTAGCTCCACAGAGAGTCAAAGTTGTGGGGGACCTTGTACTGTGGGATGGACCCCTCGGGAAAACGGTTGGAGGAACCCACCCCAAACTGTGCGAGGAGGTTGAAGTGTCAGCCCACATGTCAAAGACGCATTTTGCAAGATCAATGAGAGCGGCAGCTGTGAAATATGAAGAGCTCACGTACAGTCCAGAACAGAACATCTCAAACAAAGAAGTATTCGAAACACAAGGATCAACCGCTTCAACCAGCAAACAAAGCTTCCTGGAGTGGTGGCACTGGGATAGCATTGGCGCCGCATGCGAGCCCAGATGCGGCGGCTGACGTTGCGGAAATTGCCAGCCCGGTGGCAAAGAAATGACCCTTGCAGAAGAAAGGGAGCTTGAGGTGGTAAAAGAAGGACTCACGTATGTCATGAGCGATGATCACAGCAGACAACCACATTGGCACGCAAAGTATCCCTGGCTAGAGGATCCAGCCTCACTGCCGAACAACAGAGGAGCAGTGGAAGCAACATTCCTGAGGACCGAGAAGCAGCTAGCCAAAGCACCAGAGTGGAAGTCTGCTTACAAAGCTCAGGTGCATGACATGGTGGAAAGAGGAGCTGCAGTCAAGTTGACTGAAGAACAGATCATTACCTGGAAGGGACCAGTATGGTTTGTAAGTCACCTTATAGCACCAAACCCACACTCTGTAACAACCCCGGTAAGACTCGTCTGGAATAGCAGTCAAAAGTTCAAAGGATCCAGCATGAACGACCTACTGATGAAGGGGCCAGACGTCCTCAACCAGATACGTGCTGTCCTCCTGAGGTTCAGAGGGGGAACCAACGCTGCCTTAGGGGACATCACAAAAATGTACAACTCAGTATGGTTGGAAGACCGTGAGATGCACCTCCACAGGTTCCTCTGGTGAGACTCAGAAGAGGAGGAGATGGAGGAGTACGCTATTACCAGAGTCAACATTAGTGATAAACCGGCAGGCTGCATTGCACAGCTCGCCATGCGAGAAACAGCCAACCTACCTTCCTTTGCCCACCTCGAAGAGGAGCGAGGAGTACTTCAGAATGACAGCTATGTCGACGACATCCTAACATCTCACAATGACCTTGAGAAACTGAAAACCATCACAGCGAATGTGGAGCTAATCCTGAAAGCTGGAGGTTTCCTGATGAAGCCTTGGGTCTTCTCAGGCCAAAGTGGGAGGAAGGTGAAAGACGATGCGAGCAAGACCAAAGGTAACAACATGGTTCTCCCGAATCAAATGAGGGATGACGAGAACAAAGCACTTGGTCTAGGTTACCTCGTGGAAGAGGATAAGCTCCATGTCATGTCATCCATAAACTTCTCAAAGAGAAAGCAGAAGATGCGACTTGGCCAAGACCTTCGACTAGACCAAGTAAGAGCGCAAACCCCCAACCCTTTGACAAGAAGGGACCTCCTGAGTCAAGTTTCAGGGTTATATGATCCAGTTGGCCTGGTGACTCCTGCCAAGCAAAAGGGTGCCATCCTTGTGCGGAGAGCATTCCAGGAGGCAAAGCGTGTCAACTGCCCTGTCAAAGACACCTGGGACACAGCATTATCAGACAGCCTCAGAGAAGATGCAGTCCGGCTCTTCGAGGAGTATGTGCAACTCGGGTGGATTACATTCACCAGGGCCATAATGCCTCCAAGCTTCAGTGGAGAACCTTGGGCAGTAATATTCTCAGATGGAAGCGACCAGGCCTACGGCGCAGTGATGTACCTCCGGTGGAACACTGAGCAGGGCCCAGTCGTCACTCTAGTGGAGTCCAAGGCAAAGCTAACTCCTTAAGACCACAAAGGTGATGCTGTCAAAGCAGAGATGTGCGGAGCAGTGTTTGCCTCACAGCTCAAAAAGTACTTCGAACAGCACAGCAAGAGCCGAGTTGACAAGTGGTTCCATATCATTGACAGCCAAACAGTTCTCGGTGCAATCCAAAGAGAGAGCTATGGTTATCAAACCTTCTTTGCAAACAGGATCGGCGAGATCCAGAACACAACAGCAACCCGAGATTGGTGGTGGATTCCTGGTCCTCTCAATATTGCTGATATCATAACCAGAGGGGCCAGTCCTCAAGACCTGGATGAAAGTTCAGAATGGCAGAACGGACCAACATTCTTGAAGCTACCAGTGGATGAGTGGCCAGTTAAATCTGCCAAAGAGTTGGTGATGGCTGCCAGAGAGGGTGTCAACAGATTACAGAAGAAAGCGTTTGTTGCTGCACTGACCCGAGCACAAGCCAAGGCACAACTGCTGCCGGATCCAAAGGATACTGACACGCAGAAGCCTTCTGAACTAAAGCAAGACCAGGAACCAACTCAGACCAAAACACAACCAAAGAGGCCACCAGCAGGATCAACTGTCCAAGAACTGGTGGATGTCAAGCGGTTCAGTAACCTAAGCCGACTTGTCAAAACAGTCGCCTGGATCCGGAGAGCAGCAAGGATGTTCATGAAAGGGAACAAGCGAACTGCAAACAATCCAAAGTGGGAGGCAGTGTCGTTTTCAAAAGTCATCTCAGTGACAGAGAGGGAAGACGCCCTTAAAGACATCTTCCTTGCGGCACAGCAAAGTGCATCCTTCCCAAGCACAACCACAGACAGGCTGGTGGTGTACAGAGACCAAGAGACCCGGATTGTTGGTCTGTGGGGGTCGTGTGCAGATCTTCAAGGAAGATAAAGTTGCTGTCCCCATCTTGCCTTACGAAGCCTGGGTGTCGACACTGTTAGCACGAGAAGCCCACGAGGAGAACCACGATGGAGTGGCCGGGACCTTGCTCAAGATCAGAAGAAGAGCATGGGTCGTGAAAGGTCGGAGAATTGCTCAAAAAGCGGTCGAAAACTGCATGTTCTGCAGGAAAACTAAAGCAAAAAGATGCCAGCAAATAATGGGTGATCTACCTCCAGAGAGGACAGAACCAGCTGCCCCATTCCACTACACAACAGTCGACCTCTTCGGACCCTACCAAGTCAGGGATGATGTAAAGAAAAGAGTGTCACTGAAGGTTTGGGGAATTGTGTTTTGTTGCATGGCCTCCAGAGCTATTCACACCGAGCTGGTGAACTCTCAGTCCACAGAGAGTTGTCTGTTTGCCTACCAGAGGTTCACAGCACTAAGAGGTCATCCAAAGAAAATCTGGTCAGATCCTGGGACCAACTTCATTGGGGCTAAGCCAGTCCTAGAAGAACAGTACCGATTCCTTGCCAATCTTGACAAAGCTACCCTGGAGGAGAGAGCTGCCAAGGATGGCACAGAATGGTCGTGGAAGATTCATCCAGCCGATTCTCCACACCGGAATGGTGCAGCAGAAGCTGCTGTGCGCATTGTCAAGAGAGCACTGCAGAGTCTTGGAGGAGAGTCCGGCCTAAGTTGGAGTGAATTCCAAACAACTCTCTACATGGCTGCCAATCTTGCAAATGAAAGACCAATTGACGCCAGGACACAGAGCCGAGAAGACAGCGTCCAGTTCATCACTCCTAACTGTCTCCTGCTCGGACGAGCATCACAGGGTGTAGATGTCCCTACAAAAGGCTTAAAGAAATGCAAGCGCAAGTTAACAAGTTCTGGAGGAACTGGAGTCAACTTGCTGGTCCTAACTTATTCGTAAGGAACAAATGGCATACCGCCAAGAGAAATGTCGCAGTCGGGGACATCGTCTGGATGGCGGACCAAAACGCCCTTAGGGGTCAGTTCAGGATTGCAAGAGTGGTTAGCGTCAACTCGGACAGCAAAGGAGTTGTGAGGGACGTCAATGTCAGAACCTTCCCAAGCTACCCCGTTCCTGTCACAAGGCCTACCGGAGCAAAAGTAAATCACCGAACATCTAAGAAATTCAAAGAAAAGATCCCAGCAGCAGTTCTTCACAGAGACGTAAGGCGACTAGTGGTCTTGCTTCCCACCGAAGAACAGAACTAAAGATCTGACCCAAGTTGCACCGTAACATGCGACCTCCCAGGTGTCTCCACTGGAAGGTCGAGTGGGAGGTGTGAAGTCAACTTGGAAAATCCCCGCTGGATATGAAGGGGTTAATATGCAGCGCCGACTGACAGCTGGGGGAATCCCTCCTCAGAGAAACCTGCTCAGTCTGCTGAAATGATGGAGAGACTCCTGCTGGAGGACATGGCCAGTGAAAAAGAGATCTTCAACTGTGTGAAGGTACGAAAAGTGACATTAACCAGTCTCTGCGAGTTACTGGAGTGCAGTAAAAATCCTGAATGGCAGACGGAGTGGGGCTGAGTTACACCTCGTTGTAAAATAACGGAATGTACTTATATTTCGGACCTTGAAGCTAATGTTGGTCCACGACTGCTGGTAAGATCTCATCAATACAATTCCTGGATCCACCTGTGCTCCAAAACTTTACGGTTTCCTCCCTGGGTCCACAAACGTTCATGGAAATTACTTCAGTAGTTTTTGATGAATCCTGCTGACAAACTAACTAAACAAATGAAAACATAAGCTCCAGTTTAAGATCAGAAATAGGTTAATTGCACATCTACATACTTTGAACTTGCACCAATATCAGGTAATATAAATAATAAATAAAACCAGAAGCACTCAGTAGAGCACATACCTCCTCCGAGGCCCAACAGTCTCCCTAAATTCAAACAAGCTCCACCAAATTACACACATTTTAACAAACAAACAACAAAGATGTTTGTGGTGATGAGAGCCAATGACACTGTCGGCACATGATCATGTGATTTCTGCAGCGTAGTTAATTCGTCACTTCCTGTCTCTGCCTGCTGCACCTGGCTGCTCCACCTCTCGCCTGAATAATGCGGAGGATAAGTTGTCGAGGCGCCTGTGCAGAGAACCTTTGGCAGGGTTGTGCATGTGGGGAAGGCCATTCGGTTCAGGTCCTGTCTGAAAAGGGCTTTGTGTTTACTGCTTTTCAGTGTCATCACTTCTGAGCAGATTCTTGTGAATTTGACAGACGCTGTGTTTTTACGCCTCCTCCTCTGTTCTCCGTTTCTCAGGAGAAGCTTTATAGTTCTCAGCTGAGCTCGTCTCCCTACCTGAGGGCGTTGATGACGGCTGTGTGTAAGGCAGCAGCGAAAGGTAAACTCTCCACCAGCCGGAGCAGAGACTCCTCTGCTCAAATCGCACCGCTGATTATAATACTTTCTCTCTGCCGAGCGAATTAATTTACTCTGCCTCCTGCTTCACTGTGCAGAAAACCCCAACTGTCGCGCGCACACGGCCCTCATTCAGAAGAGATTGCCTTTATATCTCAACTACCGTGACTCAGTGAGCAGCAAGCGCTTCAGGAACTGATCGTCACCCTCGATCGGCCTCCAAGAAAGTTCTGCGTCAGAGTTCACTCCAAATGAAACTCACACATGATCCTTCATTTCTTAAGAATAAACTGTGTAACAAGTTCTCAGTTGTGATCAAACCAGTGGAACAGTTCAATCCCACTACAAGGTCCATTTAGTAGCTTATCTGGAGCTTTGCTTCTTGTCACATGATTCTCATCAGCAGAAGAACTTCGCCTTGATATATGGAATTGTAGATTTTCATATTTCCGTTTATTTTTTAAGCTCTTTAAGGACATTTGGAACAAATGGATTTAAACTTTGAATCTCAAATTTGTTCTCAACTCACATTAACTGGATTTGTTCATTTGGGGAGCATCACTCCGACTCCAAATCCCTTTTGCAGAACACAATGCCGTCTTCAGTAATTTCTAAACCAATATTGTTTTTTTCTTATCTAGATAGAAATCGCGTTCATTTAATTGATAACATTAGGAATTGGTCTCACCTCCGTTTTCACAGCTGAAATAATGACTGACATGTATTTGTTCTCCAGACCTCCTCCGGATTTTCTTTGACTGTCTGAAACACCAGGATGTCATCTCCGAGGACGCGTCCTTCAGGTGGGGGACGAGCAAAGACCCGGCCAAGCAGCTGGGTATGGGCGTGGCCCTTAAGACCGTCACGGCCTTCTTCACCTGGTTGCGGGAGGCAGAGTCCCAAGACAATTGACGAGGGGAGACCCCCGGGGAACATAGCATAGTGTCCCCCGAAATATGCTGCCATTTTGAGTTTGGATTCCAACAGCGTAACCACTAAATACCTGTAACAGACACAGAAAATATTTTTGTTTACTTTTCTTTTGCAACTTTACAAGAAGAAACTTGAAAGATACATGGGTTCCGACTCTTTCATTTATTGTTTTTTAAGGACTGCAAATATTGTAATGCAAAAACATTAAAGACAATAAAAAGTATTTAAAAATGCTTGTTCTCATGATTTGTTCTTTCCATGGTTTGGTGCTTATAGGGGATATGACTCAGTGTGTGTGTGTGTGTCTGTGTGTGATGAACTGACAGTTGTATTGTGTTGGACGTTGCCGTAGCATCGTCAGAAGACCTGTGTGATCAGACCAGGAGGAGCAGCCTCATATATTTCCTATTTGTACCATCTTTTGTATGTGTGTATCTAGATTGTGTGTTTTTGTAGTCATGACATGTTTGACTGTTGTCCAGCATAATGTGGTCACGTGACCACCAGATTGCCCAAAACACACCCTCTCTTAACATGGATACCGGAGACGTATTGGTTGACTGATGATTAAATTTATTGGCAATTATTTAGGTAATGTCCAAGCAATAATCTCTTATTGTTAAATATGAATTTATATAATTGTTTGACAAGTATTTTCCAGAACTGAAGATTAGACCCAAAACCCTGAAATATTCACTTTACAATTAAATATGACAGAAAAGTGGTAAAAGGCTGAAATATGCTAATATTGTACAAATGTTTTTTTATTGTCACTCATCTTTCAGGATATGAGTTCTCTATTCAGTGTGTCTGTGTGTGTGATCTCATTTGTCGATATTCACGAATATTGATTCAGTTCATATATGTCTTGATTTTATTTTATCGACAAAGAAGACAAGATAAAATAAAACATTATATAATGATATATATTTATATAGACAGTGAGATCAGAACTGAGGCAAACCTATAAAACCGGTCTGTAAATAAGGGAATCTGTTAATCTCCCCCTAAAACAACTAAAAGATAAACGACCACACAACCTTGCTGCTTGCTCACTCGTGGATGTGCTCGGTTATAACATATTAGATTACCCTAGGACACACTGTTGGTCTATTTGTATTTTTTGTACATAAATATAAAAATGAAAGTGAAACTGAAGTGTAGTTATATTTGATTTATTCTGAATGTTATAGACGGAAGTGTTTCCTGTTGGTTAACTTTACGCAGCTGCACCTCTCTCACCTGTACAGAACTCCACACCTCCTCTCGCCCGCAGCTGCACTCGCTCCCCAGCAGCAGCAGCCTGTAGTCGGACTCCTCTCCTCATGGCCCTCTGCTCCCCTCTGCTCCACACACCATGAGTAAGTCCAGCTTGCTCAAAGTCAAGAGTCTATTTCCGGGACGGTACCCACCAGCCCGGGTCCCCTCAGCCCTGGAGACGGCGTCACGCTGCCCGAACATTGCGCCCGTTTCCCCGAAAGACAAGAAGAAACGACGGCTGCTGTCGTTCAGGCTGACACGGAAGAAATCCAATTGCAAAACAGATCAAGTTCATTTATTCATCTCTGTTCCGCTTCTAGGGCTGACGTTCAATAAACAGCAGCTGAAGTCTTAACAGAGAACATCATAGTAGTTACACCGACTCATATTGTTGTTAACGCGAGTGTTTTGAGAAAGGGATGGGACCCTGGTCTCTCCTCACTCCCTGGACCCCCTTTGCCTATTTTTGTTGCAAAGGAAAGGTCTTTTGATTTTTAAAATAAGTCCTTTACTTTGTGGGAAGTTGAAGAGATTGAATGTGAAATGCAAATTAACCCCATTCTGCTTAGGTGCCCTTTAGCAAGGCACTTGCAATTTAGGTAGCAGACATCTACTTGGACTGTGACCACTACTTGTCCCTGATTGGTTGTTAGATGGGATGCATCTGTGGTCAGCGTGTCAGTTTGAACGTTGTTTCTGTTTCAAATGAGGAAATGGATTACCCGGTTGATATTGTTGTTTTTGTTGCCACTGTAATATTATTATGGTGTTACTACCAGCATCACCAACACCGGGGGCAGTACTCCACACACTAGTTCAATTCCTCCAAATCTACAAGTAATCCTGCACACCGCCTTGGTTCTTCTTCTGTTGATGATGCTGTCTGAACTTCCGGCCACTCCTCCGAAAAGCAGAACTCTCCCAAAAAAATGTCTTCACGAACCAGGGTTTGTTTGATCTGGATCAGACCAGATAAAGTTGGTGTGAAAGCGCCCTTTAAAGTCTGACTAAGACAAGATGTAAAATGTGAAAGGGAAAAACCTTTTAGTCTAGTTTTAGTGGAAGAAGGAGCTCTTCAGCAAACTGCTTTTCAAATTAGATTTCATGACAACTGATTGTAACTGTGGACTGATGCAACATTGGAAGAATCCAGAATGGTTAACTCTTTGGAGTGGTTAACTCTTTGGAAGGGAATCAGAGAACTTAACCCTGCACAACAGCGCTGAGACAATCCATTTATTGGTGAGTTGTGCCAGGAAGGTGTTGATTTTGTTCTATTAATTTTGTCGGCCTCGGTGTCTGTGTTGCACTAGACCTCATAGTGGAAGTGTTTGTAATAGGCGGCATACTAGCATTTAAAACCATTTGTAAAAACAACATTTGAAACCTCTTTTCACACAAAGCCAGCAGACTATTAGACACCTACAGTGACTTCTGCCCAACAGTGTTCCACATTACAAGCTGTGCCTTTTAAATACCCAGCTGTAGATGCTGCATGTCCGTGTTTGTAATATAACTGTAAACGTTCAGTTGGTGATTGTGTATAATGAGATTATATAAATGTGCCTAGTGTCAAAGATTAGGCCTTTTACTCTAAATATTGCAGAAACTCTCCCTTTAATACTGTGCGGACAACACTGTGGGTCAACATCTAAATGATGAAGAAGACATTCCAACGTTTAGTATTATTTTATATTTAGTTTTTTAGTCTTTTTAATTTCTCATCGTTCATCGTGTGTTCTCAATTGTCTTTCTTCCTTTTCACAATTGTCATTTCTCGTTCAAAGTATTTTTTCTTTTGGTTAAGTAAGCAACAGCAGAGGAGAATCCGCTTCCTGTTTACACTGGCATGCAGTGTATGTGAAAGGTCACTTGAAATTGGCTTTGAGGTTGACAAGTTAGGAATGGGATTGGGACTGATACAAAGCTTTAACACGTGTACATTTTGTTTAGAAGCAAAAACACATTCATATGGAATTTACCTCACAATTTGTGTATTTGTGTACACAGGACTATACTTTTATACAAGTAAAGTCATATTTGTGGCCATAATCAAGACAAAGCCTGAGTTAAAACATTGTTCCACTGAAGCAGCTCCTCTGCAGAACATATGGCTGAACTGAGAAGCTAAATATTATGCATTGGACAGATGCTGTAAATATGAATCAATATGAATGTGAATATTGTGAATTGAGTAGATAAAGTTAAACGCTTTTCTTAACGATTTGTTAACTGCTGGTTATTGCAATACCTTTCCAGTATCAGTATAAAGTGCAACACTAGCAGGAGTATAAGGCAGACCGTAAACCAACCCAACAGTGTGTGTATACTATAATCCACCAATGACACAAAACCATGAATAAATTAATGCTTAATTAATGCTTAATTGCAATGTTAAGGGCAAAACTCGGACACTCAAATTGTAGGTCAATATCAGTCAGCAGAGTAAAAACCACAAGGTGAGATGATAAACAACTTTTTTTGATCTCAGAAACCTACCAGGCATGTTTCTGCTCTATTGACTTTCTTGGTGATTTCTTCACCCAGCTCACCCTCCTGCACTTTAAGATAATGTTTGGTATCATCTTCCTTCATGCACATCAAGTTACTGTCCTGGACACAGACAACCTGAATGTGCCATTAGAAAAGGGGAAACGTTTAAAACATTTACATCGTCGCTTAAAAAGTAAATAAAGTTAGAGAACACTAATGACTAACCAGTACCAGTAAAGTAGCTTAACAAAAGAGGCTCCGTCACGTGACCTCTGGGGACCTTAACTACTAAACTGAGAATATCGATCCTAAACCATGTCAAAACAACCAACATTGATGAGCAGACTTGTTGTAAAATTATCACAAGGTCCCTGCATTCATTACAAATGCAGCTGACCCCCCGAGGACCATCAGTTACAACAAGAGCTCAGACAAGGTCCTCTTACCACGTACCGATTCCTTAATACACGTGGGACATCCAAGTTATGGTTAGTTGGGAAGATATCTTCATGTGTCTTCCCAGTAAAGATGTCAAGTCCAACAAGGTGAATCTGTGAAAACACCACAACTAATAAGATTCAGCCCTGGGCCAAGTAAGCATCGGGGGTCACTCATTAAACTGGGCAAGATCAAACTAATGCGAAAGTAACTAATTGCGAATCCGCATTCTCAACACTTAACATTATCAAAGCCAAATACCTTTTAAGAATAACATTCTTTTACATTTACATTCCTGTTTGAAAATGAAACAGTCATTCAGTTCAACCTAAAGCACTTTATATTTGTCTTTGAGGATGTTACATCTTTGACAAAAATAACCCTGTGCAATAAAAATGATTAAGATGATTTAGTCAGAGCCCATAATTGTATGTCTCTAATTATCCGGACCCCAGAACGGGAGGAGGGTTGATGTCTGGGCCTCATGCATTTTTTTTTTAAAACCCCTGGTCTAGTGTGTAAGATTTAGGGTACAAGGGATCTATGGGCAGAAATTGAATAAAAAATAATCAGGCAGATTTTTTCACTTGTGTGTTTCATCTAAATTGTATGAATTGTTGTTTTTTCAAACCTAGAATGGGCCTTTATATTTAAATATTACATTACATTACATGTCATTTGGCTGACACTTTTGTCCAAAGCGACTTACAATTAGTACACTCAACATTTATGAGTGGCCATTTAGGGGTTCAGTATCTTGCCAAGGACACTTTGGCCCCGTAGGCCACACCACCCCTTAATACTTTCTATTACAGCTCCAGGGCTCTCCCTGTTGTTGCCTCACTGGATTCCAGCATCCCCATACCAGAGTACTAGTCCAGTGAGTTGGGGTCTTGCAGACGATTTTTGCTCCAGTGCTCTCTCGTGTTCTATCATAAATCCTGCATATACAATTCTGATCGAGTTAAAATAGCTTTTGTCATGAGATCTCCTCTCGGATCAGGCAGCTCAGTGGGCCACAGCATTCTCGCCACGGAGAGAGGCTGGGATACAGAGGGTTTTTTCCCAGGGTCTACTAGAAAATAAGAAAGATGAGCTAGCTGTCGAGGTTTCTGAATCAATGGATGGATTGATTTCCTTAGCCACTATACGAGACAATCGCATTAGAAAGAGAAAGCGAGAGAGAGCATGTTGCCTGCAAACCCCAGTTTCACTGTCTCGAACCCCACTATGTTCACTGACCCCTGATTCAGTAACCTGCTCTACCTCTAACGAACCCATTGAGAAGCCCATGCAACTAGGGAGGACTCGGCTCACGGCAACTGAATGACAGTTAAGATTCAGGGAACGTCTCTGCCTTTACCGCGGCCAAATTGGCCAAACTCTTGTCCGGTGCCGTAGCTGGCCCATCAATTAGGCTCATCAGTCAGAGGAGGAACCCTGTTGAGGCATACACAATCCACCAGTCACGGAACACTGTCCAGAACTTGGCTAAATACCAACCTTGTTTCAAATTCTCCTTCTCTCCTCCTCAAGGCCATGGTGTATTCGTTGTCCTACGAGAATTTCATAGACTCAAATCTGGTGTCGCATACCAACATTCCCCTCAACCCACTCTCAAAACCCAGAGAGGTGAGTGCCGTATATGGCAGACACATGGCTAGAATTACCAACCAAACCCTAACGATTACCCTGATCACTTCTGGCAATCAATTCTGGTAATCCTCCAATTCCTGTTCATCACCTCACCCAACTCTTCCCTGGGGCAGCCCTTGTCATAGCTACACTATCCTCACGCTGATTGTAGATGCAGCATAGTGATAGGTCGGAGTGTTCATTGTCATTCAAACTGCCTTAGATCAGCCTGCCCGTCTCCAGGTCTCCATCCTGTACCTTATTCCAAACCACTGGACCTATCTCATGTTCCTCCAGCTTATTACGACCTGAGGGAGGTGTTTTGTAAATTCAAGGCCCTTACAATACCCCCATCCATCCTATGGTTCTGCCATTACACTCTTTCCTGATCACACACTTGCCTCCAGCAAGTTGTTTAATTTATCTAAACCCGAAAAGGAAGTCTTTATAGTAATACATTTTATTTATTGGTGCCTTTCAGAGCACCCTAGGTCACCTTTTAAACAAGCAAATAGTCCTATTTGTAGCCATAATACATGCAAAGACTATGCAAATACATTGTGCTGCAGTAGCAGCTCCTCTGCAAAATATATTGTTGAACTGAGAAGCTAAATATTGTACATTGAAAATATAAAGTTGCATAACTGATTTTCTTTGTGTATATTTATGCTCGTACATTCAGCATTTTACAGAAATTATAAAAGTAATAAACATGACCCTTGTAAGACTGGTTTTTGGAAGATGTCAGGGTGGTAGATCTTGGTTTGGGGTTGGGATTAAAAAGTGATCTAATGCTTGAAAAGGTTGGTGACCACTGCTTTAGACAATCTTCATCCCCTGTGGGGGCCAGTTTCTTCTTTGTTAAAAAGAAAGATGGCTCCCTGCGACCCTGTATTGACCTTCGAGCCCTCAACAATATCACGGTTAAAAATAAGTATCCACATCCCCTGATTGATTCAGCATTTGGTTCCCTGCATGAAGCCTGTATCTTCCCCAAATTAGACCTCCGCAATGCCTATCACCTGGTCGGGATCAAGGCGGGCGATGAGTGGAAAATGGCCTTCAATACCCCCCTGGGACACTTTGAGATCCGGGTGATGCCGTTCAGCCTCACAAATGCCCTTGCTGTTTTCCAAAATCTTGTAAATGGTGTTCTCCGTGATATGCTTAATCAATTTGTGTATATGTTTATATAGACAACAGGTCAGGTTGGTGCTTCAGAGACTGTTGGAGAACAGATTGTTTATTAAAGCAGAGAAATGCTCTTTCCATACACAGTCTAAGGGAAGACCCCATCAAAGTGAAGAATGTGATGGAAATGCCAATTCCTGAGACCAGAAAACAATTACAATGCTTCCTGGGATTTGCAAATTTCTAACGTAGATTAATCAGAGATTACAGTAAGGTGACCAAACCCCTCACAAGACTCACCTCCTCACAGTAATTTTCACATTGACACTGATGCAAATTTTAAAAGACACAAAACTCTGTTCTCCACCACTCCAGTTCTTGTTCACCCAGAACATTCTTTACAGTTTCGATCCTGCGGCCTTCTTCGAACTGCTCAGCAATGCTACGCCTGCCGCAAAATGTGTCTAAATGACTGTGGCAACAAGCCCTTTGCATTTTTCAGAGGGAATACTGGTCTCATACTCATACAGCAAACAGGTGAAGCAATAAAAGACAACGCTTATACCACATCCATTTTGCCACCTCTGTTTCTTATAATAAGAGCAGGTGAAGCTCCGGGTTCAAGCTCATCCCTGATCACCTGCTGCAGATTCTGTTAATCTGGTGGATTCTGTAAATCTGGTTGATCCGGATCAAGTTACCTTTTTTCTTAAGGCCAATTCATGCTTCTCCGTTGTGACGGACACAGACAGATAGGACCGCCTTCTTTGCCGTGGGACCCCTTCTCCGGGCTCCGTGGAGAGCTTTTCGTGCAGCTCAGATTTTTCTAACTACACCTCGGCATGGCGAAGAGCCTACGGCTAGCCATTGGCTGTGATTGGTCCGCTAACGACAGTATTTCGGAACAACATCATTTCCGGACCTCAAACTTCCTGTCTCATTTCCTATATCACAATAAACCCAAACACTTGGTAGTAGTTAGTATCGGGAGTCCCTGCTGACTGTGTGTGGAAGCTGGGGGGGTGGGAGCTAGCTGCCTCCGGGTAGCTTCAAGCTGCTGAATTAGCAACTCAGTTCGGAAACAAGACCGGGGAACCGCTGCGCTAAGAAACGATAACATCAGCATTTTGACCCGCTTGGTGTCACTTTATTTTATTGAGGTGTCATCGTAGACTGTGTGTGTGAAAAGCCGGGGGCAGGTAAATAATGAACCTGGACTTCTTCTGAGAACTCATGAGGTAGGCTTCTCTAAGCTCGTCTTTCGTTGCGCCACCTACTGTTCTGGCGCCCAATTGTTTTCAGCAACTATAAATCAAAAGGTGTCCGTCCGATCCGTCCGTAACGGACTCAGAGAAGCATACATTGGCCTTTAGTGTGAGTCTCTTGTGAAAAGGTGTTTTTGTAAAGAAATTACAGAATTCGGTGCAGCTCCACCTGAAATGGCCGTAGCTTTGCTGGTCAGCTCGTAGCAGAAGTAACTCAGTGATATCATATGTATCTGATACGGTGTCAAGGGTTGACCAATCACATTAGATAAAAAAAAAAGTAAGTCAATACCAATTCGCCATAAATAAAAGTGGATGTCTGTCTCATACTAAGCAGTTTGAACAGGGTTAATGATGCACACACTTGAACTATTACATGTCAGTCTATGCTGTCAAACATCCATGTTTCTCCAAGTTTTCATGGCAAACAATTTTTGAGAAAACGTATTTGACTTGTAATTTTTAGTTTGGTGGAGGGTTTATGACCTATACTGCAGCCAACCGCCAGGGGTGATTAAGATGTTTTAATTTTACTTCTTGGAGTCAGCATAAATGATTTAATTTAAAGGTAATAGCTGTTGTCAAGGTTATAATCATTGCTGCTACACTCATGTGGCTCCAAATAAAATCTTTAATCATTACATGTTGGCTCCTTAGACAGCTTTGGATGCATATCATTTATTATGTTCTGATTATATACATTATAAACAAATTAAAATAAATAAATTCACTATAAGAATAAAAACTAATTTAGTTGATAATAAATTTGACCTCAGCAAATCAATGGTAGTTGTATAAGTGCTTGTGCTTATAAAAATCTCAATTCATGAATCTGTATATGAGGAAGCTGGTGTGTGTATTTTGGCAGGCAGTAGACACACCCAGTGTGTGTGTGTAAAGGCACGGAGAAACACTCCCACTACAGACTCAGTCTGTCAGTCCTCAGGAAACAGAGCAGCAGTGTGTTCCCTTTCCTCTCACCCTCCTCTCTCCTCAACAGGGATCCTCACTCGTCCTCAGAGCCTTATAGCAGCGGCAGACATGGTGCTCCACCACAAAGAGTTCACCAGTGCAGGCAAGGCAACCGGGCTGCAAATTTGGAGGATCGAAAACCTAGAGCTGGTCCCTGTGTCGGAGAGCTTACATGGGAACTTTTACACCGGAGATGCTTATGTGATTCTCAGCACTGTTGCACAGAGAAACAGCTTCTCCTACAACCTGCACTACTGGCTGGGTAAGTGTCCCTGGACCTTCTCTTCTGGGTCCACTTCTTTTTTTTCCAGAAGTGAAATGAGTGACACTCAGACCAAAAAGCGTTTAAGGCCATTTGGATGCAATGGGAGCAAGTGGTTTGGAAAAAGTCCTACAGGTTGAGAGAGACAGTGGCTTCCCAACACTAATCCAAAGAAATGCAACATGGAGATAGTGTGACCAGGAAGAAATGATCTTCATGCAGTCCTGCTGGAGTGTATCTTCAGTGACTCTGTTTGAAATTTCTACCAAGAAGTGATGTCTGCAGCTAAGGCAAACTTTGGTGTCTGCTTTTCCAGTTTGACTGCACCCTCACTGATCCTTGTGATGCAGTCAGGGTGACACAACAACACACTGACAAGTGTCCTGTGAGCTGTTTTTACAGTTAGCTTACTTTGAAAGCAAATCAACTCCGGGTCTGTGTGTTAGAACAAGTGCAGACTGTTTGTACTGTGTGACTCTCAGTGGAAAAGTACTCACCTCAGTTATTTGCATTACAAAACAAAACAAAAAATGACTTATTGTATATACGGAAAAAGTTTTGAGAATAAAACCTACGAAATTTCAAAATATTTCCAACCTGACTTTGCACCAGTTTGGTAGAATGGCCAATAAAGATCATGCACATGTAATACAATTTTATTTGTTTTCACCTCTTGGAGAATAACATCAATAAAGCCAAGATGTTCGTTTGCTCTTGTCTTTAGTCTAAGAACCCATCAGCATCAATCAATAACCATCATGCAAATGGAAATGCACCCTTACTTCCTGTGTCAAGTCCCACAGGAAGACCAAACACTTTGCCCACAGCTGGTGTAAATGCATAGTGACTGGGAGAAAAAGCGGAACTGTGCTGAAACAGCAGTCACCCACAACCCACTAGCATCGTGGGCAATAGTTTCTGCATCATCATTTCTCCTTTTGTCTCATAAAACTTCAGATGAGTGAATCTCACACAACATATTATTCACAATTATAAAGATGCTTTCATTACATCAAATTACTTTTCAACAAGTAATTTAAAGCTAGTTATTTTAAATGTATTTGTATACTCTTTAGTTGATAGAATATGATCCCTAAGATAGTTCTCGAAAGAAGATAAAAAAAGAGGTATCCCTCAGCTTTACAATGACCACTGTAAACACACCCATCCCATCCTACCCCAGTCTCAACATCTCAAATTGATAACACTAAATTGGAAAAATAGATTTAATAGTCATTGAGAATTCTTGAGTTTTTCCCTTGAGCAGGAATATTATATTCACAGCACCAGTGTGTATGGGATTTAGTGAAATCCATTGGTGAGGTAGCATATTGCAAATATCTGAATACCTCACTCTCCCCATTAGTGTATGCCTTCAAATCTACGGTGGCCTGCAGGGGCAATTAAAAGGTAACTGTCTAAATCTTACACACTGATCCTTTAAAATTATGTTTTCTAGATTCATTTAGTTTTTTAATGGAAGTCTAATTGCAGCTGCAGCCTCTGCCATGAATTAAGCCTTAGAGGTTGTGTGTAAGATTCAGGTGACAGCCATGTTTTTTACTGTAGGCCAAACTGGACAAACTAAAAACCTTTTGAATTTGTATTACAACTGGAAGCTACAACGTGTTCTCTCTCATGTTTGGAAGGGGAAGGTGAGGTGAGGGGTAATCAGCTGCAACATACAAATTTAAAATTCAATTCTACACACTATATCTTTAACTCAGGTTTTCCAGGTACCAGAGAACTGTTAACCAGATAGGTCACCTTAGTAACATATTCTACCTGACTAACCTCCCCCCAACTTCAGAAGATTCACATTAAAATCTGACAACAGCCTGATGATTGACTATATCAGATCAATGGAAAAAACGCATCATCATTCCTATAAAAAAAGTTAACAATAATGTGCAACATATATCTTTTTAATGGATAAGTTGAATGGTTTCCATATGTCCACTAACAAACTGAGGGAGAGTTTATCATACTCATAAAGACAGTTAATTGGAAATTAAGTAATTTTGGCATATCATTTAATCTTTTTTTTCAAATATGTTAATATTCTGAAGGAAGCCTTTTGGGTACACATGCACCCATTGACCACCCATCACAACGCCCCATCCCCATGTATGTTTTTCTTATTGACTAGAAAATAGATACAGCATTGTATTTGGTTTTTTTTGGCGGTGGTGGTAGGTTTTTAAGCTTTGGACTGAATCTGATGCTGCATGGTCAGCACATAGCTCAATAACGTCTTTGTGTTTAAGGAAGTAACTAAGTGCAGTGGTTACCAAATATTGAGACATATATGTTTCCGTTTTAATTTATGGTTTTGTCACGCTGACAATGTTCCTGTTATTTCACTCCCATATGACAGTGCAGCTTTGTCAAACCCTGTTCGGTTTCTCAATTAGTGTGTGACCAATTCATCTGTTAATGCTGCTTGAACACCAGATGTTATTATTCCTACCAAAAGTAACAAAGTTTTGTGTCTTGTCTCCAAAAAATACAAGAAATTAGGTCAGTGCACAAGCTCAAGATCAGCTTCTCATAAACACTGCATCTCAAGCGGAATCTGATTATTGTCCTCAGTTTCTGAGTGAGCCTGTGTTTGGTCTTTAAAGGAAAAGAGTGCAGTCAGGATGAGAGCACTGCTGCAGCCATCTTCACTGTGCAGCTGGACGACTACCTGGGTGGAAAGGCGGTGCAGTACAGAGAACTGCAGGGTGTGGAATCCACGGCCTTCACCAGCTACTTCAGGGGAGGAATCACTTACCAAGTATGGATCCAATTTTTTCCTAAAATCGTGTCAACTGAGAAGTGTGTTTAGCTGTGACTGAACCTTTTTACCTATAAGGCTAATGCCCCACTTGAACAGATACAATGTTCATCGCATTTCATATTACAAGTTTCAGGGTACACACTTAACCTTTTTATGGCAATCCGTCCATTGCATCTGAAATACTCCAAGATTCGTGTCTGATGGTGTTGTTAAAGGAAAGGTCATAGGATTGCCATCACATCAGGAATACTTCTTTTTCATTCTCACACAAAATGTGGCTGCCTAGACATTAGTTACTGAGAAATTGTCCTCATGATCAAAGTTTGTGTAAAACTGCACAGATTCAGATCTTGTCAACTTAAGTGGGACTGTATTTTATTCCACAAATATTGAGGGACTGAACATACTCATGAAGACTCATGAAATCCTTAGCTTACCTTTCTGACTAGATGCAGTATGCAGCAACACACCTGTTGGCCTCACAAGTACAAGCAGGTTCAAGGGTTTGTCAGTCCTCCACTCTGATCTCTCAAAAAACATAAAACGAATCATAAACAATCACAACACCGTCAGGATAAATAGCAAAAGTTTGGGGTTAGCCCAAATTCTACTATACTTCCATTATCAGATTCAAATTTAAGTTTGTCCTTTGGTTGATGACAACCTGCAAAATAAATGTTCATTCCAGTGCCTGCTGTAATCTGTGTTTAGTACAAATAAGCAAATATTAGGATGCTAAGCAAGTTTAAGCAGAATAATTAAGTTCATAAAACACCACAAATTAATAACTATCTTCATCTTAAATGCAAAAATCCTTAACATTATGTTTATTAAAGTTTGAATCAAGGTTGAATCAAAGCTTTTCCCCTCCATTAATCCCATTACAGCATCATACTTGACTAGAGGGAACAGTGACTCATGGGCCATGAGGGGAAGTTGGAGTCTAAGTGTCTGGGAGAAACTGAAAGATTTTTTTTTTTCTTCCCCTCAGACAGGAGGTGTTGCCTCAGGATTCCACCATGTGGTCACCAATGACCTTTCAGCTCAGAGACTCCTCCACATCAAGGGCCGGCGCGTGGTCAGGGCCACCCAGGTTCCCTTCAGCTGGGCCAGCTTTAATAGTGGAGACTGCTTCATTGTTGACCTTGGAAATGTCAGGACACAGTGTTAAATATAAAATTGTAACATGTTTTTATGTTTGTTGATCTAAATGATTTTTAGTTAATGTTAATGTTAATGTTTTTAGTGATTCCCTGTCTACCTGTGCAATTATATCCCTTTAGAAGATATATCAATGGTGTGGGTCCAAGTGTAACCACTTTGAAAGACTGAAGGCAGTACAAGTGGCCAGAGGAATCCGTGACAACGAGAGAAATGGCCGCCCAGAAGTGATGGTCATAGAAGAGGGAAGTGAACCGTCCACATTAACTGATGTGAGTCTAATTTCACTCTGTCGTAAGTTCAGAGACAGGACTCTGAATATTGGAAGTGAAAGGTATTGACCTCAGCCACATCTCAGGCTTCCTCAGCAGATTGAGTTCTGTTTGACCGAAATACTCTTAAAAGGTTAATTTAAGCTTTTGTTGACTCAATCCACTGAGGAAGACCATCAGATCTGGAAGATGCTAAATGTTAGTTTTCGAAAAACCAGAGAGACGACCCAAAGGACCATGCTCTGTTCCTAAGGTTTAATTTAACAATGTCTTTAGCGAAAACTCTGAAGCGGATTGTCGAACTAAACATTTAAATATACATTAGCCAGTGTCGAAATAGTTTTTAGAATAACCAGTGTGGTATTAGATACTGTTGTTTGGTTGCATAATATATTTTTTCTACATTTCTACTTCTGTATAGATTAAGTACAAAATGTATGTGTTCATATGTCTTTAGACTTCAATGAGAGCAAGGCTCGCACTACAGCCTAAGGTTCCCTGCCTCAAGTCCTCAGCTAGGCTAACCACATCCTGAATTTCAAATGCAGCTCATAGAAGTTGTCTACATCTTTATTTTTCCTAAGCATCCTTTAAATCCTACCTTATCTTATGCCATTCACAACAAACTGTAGAGTGACGGCTGACTCTGTTTTTACAAATCAGCACTACGGCGAATTTCTTTATTAACCAAATATTTTTCATTTGGCATTGTGGTGTTCTTCATAGTGACCACTGCTGTAATATATTCTGTGTCAATGTATTTAACGGGTTGACTTAGATGGATTAATGTCTTATGATAAGTTATGATTTGTCACAACAGGTCCTTGGAGTCAAGCCAGAGCTGGCAGAGGGAGATGATGATGATGTGGCTGACATGTCCAACAGGAAAATGGCTAAACTTTACATGGTATAAAGTACACACACACACACACACACACACAAACACACACATACACATTTAACTAAAGAATCTTGGCACAACAATCTTCCTTAATAATAACACTTCCTACATTTGTCAGGTAATATAAAGTGATTCACCCTATCAAGTCAAATGAAAACCTATAAACCATTGTTTGCTCCGACAGGTCTGGACTATTCATAGCTGTCATTCAGATCACTCATATATGCCTCTCAATATCAAACGTTGTGGAGATGTCAGATGTTTTTACAGGTGGTTCTCGAATGAGCTCACTGTCGTGTTTGTCAGATATCAGATGCATCAGGATCCATGAAAGTTACAGCTGTGAGAGAAGAAAACCCATTTGACCAGAGTGACTTGCTATCAGATGAATGCTTCATCCTGGATCATGGCAAAAACAAGATGATATTTGTATGGAAAGGTGATCGGACATTTTCACTCTCTCCTTCCCTTTGAATGGCTTGATGACCTTGTGACTGCAGATTGGCTGTTTGGGTTTGTCATATCAACAATGATCTCACCTCATGTATCTCCACAGGGCATAACGCCAACCCCAGTGAAAGAAAAGAGGCCATGAAAACAGCTGAGGGCTTCATCAAGCAGATGGGCTACCCCGCAAACACACAGGTTCACTTATCGACTGTATTTCTATTATTTCACCATGTTTCCTTTTTGTGAAATTTACAGCATTAAAAGTGTCGCTGCTGATGGTCTTACAGATCCAGGTTCTGCCAGAGGGAGGTGAGACTCCCCTGTTCAAGCAGTTCTTCCTGGTCTGGAAGGACAAAGATCAAAGTGAGGGTTTCGGGAAGGTGTCTGTCAAGGAAAGAATCGCAAAGATCCAGCAGGTGGCGTTTGATGCCTCTAAGCTCCATGAGTCCCACCAAATGGCAGCCAAGTACAACATGGTGGATAATGGGAGTGGAGACACACAGGTCAGAACCGTGCCAATGCTGTGTGGTTGACGTTGCTACATTTAATGACATTCTGGTGAATAGATAGCAGGATAGAGTGGTCGTCCTGAACCTGAACCCCAAAATTGCCTCTATTCTCATAGAGAAAGTGCTGCTTATAGATGCACTATATGAATGTGTGTGTGAATAGGTGAATGGTATGGAACTGTAGAGTCTTTTGAGTGGTCATCAAGACTAAGCTTTTATAATTACGGAACATTTACCATCTATGACTTGCAGTCATGACTGACACAAGGCTCTCTGTGTCGAGGGTTCAGAGCAGCCACTGCTGCAAGGACTTTATTGAATTACAATAATTTTTGCGCATGATTGTGCCCAATTGACTCAAAAGTTCAGCCCTTCGGCAAGTTTTTATCAAAATATATGAAAATCATTGGGCATATGTCTCATGCCAAGACTGGATTAAGTGGTCATTTTTGGCAATTCACACACATTTTTTCAGCGGGCGTGTCCCTGGTGGGGCATCGTATTTCAATGTTTCTGCGTGCAACAGGTCGTTGTTTGACCTGTTACAAACATTTCTATTAAGTACCTTAAATCGAACAGGAAGTTGCCCATTTTATTTCTAATGTACAATTCCTGCTAGGTTTTGGCTATTTGCTGGTATTCTATTTACGTGAACTCCTCCTACAGAATAATCTCATAAATTTAGTGCAATCGAAAGACATTTAAGATGTAAGTGGGATAATGTTGAAGTTTAATTAGTGAAATTTGTGCGAATCTTATGTTTTCCTTCAACAGAATGTCAATGGTCATATTGAGATGAAAGAGGAAGTCCCACTAATTTGACCATACAAACATCCAATCCTTACATGTAAACATGAACTGGTTTAACCACAATTACTGTAAATAACAACATTTTACATATCATAACACCACCCGTAGGAACAGGATGCAAACCTCAACAGGATGTGAAATTTAACTCCTTTATGCACTGTGCAAACACATAACGGAATACCAAGACAGGTAAACAAACCTACTACACTGAAGCCTAGCACAGCCTGACACGTGCTGACTGCGAGGGCCAGACCAACGCTGCTTGCGGCTTTAATTTATTAAGGTGTTGCTCTGAAGAAAATGTCCAATATTTACAATTTTGGACTAAATCAATCTCCTTTGAGCTCTGGTTGTGTCTCCACCAACTGCATGTTGATTAAGCTATACGCATTAGCCTCCAAGTCTCAGCCCTGTGATATCAATCCTGTACAGAGTGTATCCCATCTCTTGACATATGTCAGCTGAGATGGGCTCTCAAATATGCACTGATAAGCACTTTAGATCAGAGGTCTTCAACAGGGGGTCCGCGGAGGTACTGCAGGGGGGGTCGCGAAATGTTTGGTTGATTAGACAAATTGTTATAGTTTTTGAATATATGAACCTGTGTTATTTTTGAAAAGATTAGTTTTGAATGCACAATAACATGGTAGCTATGTTTATATATGGCACTAGGCCCAGTTTAATATAAAACACAATTTTATACAATATATATATATATATATATATATATATATATATATATATATCCCTGCTCCATCTTGACCTGAAAAATGTTGAAGACCCCTGCTTTAGATGATGGATGGATGTAAACCCTAGTCTGTTTAACTGATTATATCTCAGTGTCTGTGAGGTCAGCAGTACCTGAAGACTAGCTTGAAGAACATCTAGCCTCAGAGATAAGAACATTTAATCTTCCAACAACGATCAAAATAGTTTAGTGTTTTATGTCCTTATGTGATATGACCAGGTGACTACCACAACTAAATTTGACGTTATGCTTAATTTGTGCTTTTTGTTTCTTGCAGATCTGGAGGGTGGAGAGCAGTGGCAGAGTCCCAGTTGACCCAAAGAGCTACGGACAGTTCTACGGTGGAGACTGTTACATCCTCCTGTACACTTATGGGAAGAGGCAGATCATCTACACCTGGTACAACGCCACTAGATAAATACTGAGCTGGTTTGGTCAGAACCTTTATAATAATACAGTTTGTTAGAAAAAGGTGTCGCTATCAGTGAGAAACTCAGAGAGAATCATCATCAAATTTGCAGTTTTTATAATTTTTTGTTTGTTTTAATCTTAATTATTTGTTTTAACAAAACATAAACAAATTACTGGAGCCTTAAAACAGTACCACAGTTCGAATATTTAATAATGCTAATGGTTCAGCAGCCAGTTGGCCTTTTTTTTATATCTGCTGTTGGTCACTAACATCCGATAATGACAACTGGTGGTAGGCATTAATTGGTGTTGTAGAATATACCATAGATAATCTCCATCTTGTAAAAAGGGACAGTGTTTAGTTTAAAAAGGAATAGAGGTAAAGATGTCTGATCAACTGGGCTTTCATAGTATTCAGATTTACCTTTAGCCTCAGTGTACCCTTAAGTTCGGCCTGTATCATTGATTACAAGGCCAAAACAGTTGATGAGGCTAAGGAGCACAACTGTCCCTCACAGCCGCTAACCCCTGCTAACATCTAATGGCATTTGGTAACTTAAATTGTACAGAAGACCTTCAAACGTATAAGGGATATTCACTGAACTCTCCACTGTGTTCTCTAGGTAGTCGCCATCTTCATAAGCGGTATGGTGCTGTGCATGTAGTCTACAGTGAGCCTCTCAGAGTTTTTACGCCAAAAAAGCCCTGACAGCTCTTTTTAACTCTAACTGCAGCCTTAGGGATAATTATCTGGATTCTGCATGACAAGATACTCCTTTTACATTACAGATACTCACTTGACTCACTAATTATTTGAATTATTGATAAGTGCACTTGTAAAGTTTACTCCTGTGTGTTCTAAACATCCAGTATTAATGTCTCCTTGTGGCCTGTAGGCAGGGAGCCAGCTGCACTTTGGATGAGCTAACAGCCTCAGCGTTCCTGACTGTAGAACTGGATCGTTCACTTGGAGGGACTGCAGTTCAGGTACAACCTGTATGAAGTGAAAATGAACAGCACATGCAAAGGATGCCTGCTATCCCTTTTCTTGGCGAAGACTATGGAAACATATTGCTGCCTTTGCTGATTAACATAACAACCCAGTATTATGAGCATATTACACTATACAAATATATGTATCTTCTTATAATAGTATAGTGCTTGTCTTGTGTACTGGGGTCACTGAGCAATAATATGTAATTAACCATCCATTGTAACTTGATAAAGTTGAAATAAGTTAGCCGTTACTAAGTAACTACTGACTTTTGATCTAGTGCAAGGAACTTCCTATCAATCTTAGTTGTACTTTGGGTTGAGGGCTAATCAGCAAATATTATCATAATGATAAAGTTAATTTAAGCCAATGCTGCGATGAAAACAAACTTTTAGTCCGAGCATTTTTCAAGCAACGAAAAGGTTCTGGCAGACCATTGTTGTTCAACTGTGTTTCAACCACATTTTGATGAGGGGAGATAAGATACATGTAGTATGAACAACCAACAGCTCAAGATGATGCCCGTGATAAACACAACCGGCTAAACATCAGCATTTCGTAATGTTGCACAATGGGTATTTGGGCAATTTTAATTATTAAAAAAATGGACTGTCACAGAGATATTTGTTTTGCGGCTTCAGGTCAGAGTGTGCCAAGGTAAGGAGCCTCCCCATCTGCTCTGTCTCTTCAAAAACAAACCCCTCATTGTTTATAAGAATGGTACGTCCCGCCTCGGGGGCCAGGCCCCACCACCTCCAACCCGCCTTTTTCAGGTACGCCAGAATCTGGCAACCATCACCAGGATCGCTGAGGTGAGGATTTCCCTGCTGTATGGACTGTATTCACCACAGGCACCTGTAATTGAATTGAATCATGCTATAATTCATGTATTCTTCAGGTTGATGCCAGAGCGACGAGTCTCAACTCGAATGACGCCTTCCTCCTGAAGATGGCTGATGGTCGGGGCTACTTATGGAGGGGCAAAGGGTCCAGTGAAGAAGAAGTAAAAGGAGCCAAGTACATAGAAAAAGAGCTCAAGTGCAGCAGCAACAGCATCATGGAAGGGAGTGAACCAGGTCATAATCCACATTAGACTTGTGTTTGTCATGTATGTTGTCTGTTTACTTTATAAGGGATGGAACTACGTACCAATACTGAATCTGCATGTGAACAGGTGATACACAGACATGAATACAAAATAAGTACTTAGAATGTGACTGGTTTAACAGACAATTGTCTTCAGAGGACATTTTATTGACTTACATGATTTCCTACAGACCCTAACCTTAACCATTGCTACTACTAGCTTAACCCAAAACCTTACGCTAACCTAACCTAGACCTTTTTATTTTTACTTTAATATAACATGGAATATTTATAGTATCTTTTTCTGTCATTTCCGAAAGCCGTGTGTTTTGTCTCTTGCTCATCATCCCCTGCAGAAAATGGATCAAGTTTCAGACAACATCTGAAACTGCAGCAGTCACGTTTGCAGTTATATGGCCATCGGGTTATACAGCCTCCCTTTGACTCTGACTTCTAAAATGTCACATGGTGTATTTTTCTGTTGCAGATGAATTCTGGGATGTACTAGGGGGGAAGACAGAGTACCAGACCTCAGAAAGACTAGAGAGTCAGATTATGACTCACCCTCCTCGTCTGTTTGGATGCTCCAACAAGACGGGCAGGTTCATAGTAAGTATTTGAACCACATTACTCTCTCTTTACGTACAGTTATCCTCCATTTTGATGAATCTTGACCGTAACTGCTTTGATTTGCTGTTTCTGCTTTTCGTAATAATGGGATGTTAAATGTTTATTTTGAACACATTACAACCCGCTCTTAAAAACTTAACTTATGACTTATTTCTTTAATCATCACTCCCTCATCTAAATTACTGCTTCTTAACAGCTTATATTCTGCTAGCATGCGCCATTTCATTTGATTACCTGCAGTTCATCGCAGGCACAAATCCTTATTTTCAGGCACTTTTCTTCACAACATTGAAGTTACCTACTATACTCCTCATGTGAATCCAACTCCATCTGTGTAAGACACTACAGCAGTGTTAAATGGGATGTAGAGGGATAATATTGTAACCTGTGTCCTCGTGTTGTGTGCAGATTGACGAGGTTCCTGGAGAATTCACACAGGATGACCTGGCTGAAGATGATGTGATGCTGCTGGACGCCTGGGATCAGGTACTCAAGTTTGTAAGACATGTTGGACCAGTATTGTTGGGCACACTGATCTCTAACATGCAGATTCCCTGTTGCAGGTGTTTGTCTGGATTGGTAAGGACGCCAACGAGGTGGAGCAGAGTGAATCTGTCAAATCTGGTGAGAAGTTCAAAGTTTATCCTCTCTTTAGAATTGCATTAGGTTTAATAGTGTTTCTGTGAGCAACAGAAATTGATACTTCATACTTTCTTTTGGAATGAATGAATGTGTTTGTTTTAAAATCTCTGTGTGAAAATAATTCTGAGTCCTCCACAGTCTAAAATGTATATCATGGAAAGACATATCAGCCAAACCTGTTTACAGGATATCTGTACAGAATTTTAATTACCTGCTACCGCCACACGGGGTCACTACTAACACGTGAAACTGTGTCTCCTCTGCAGCCAAACAGTACATTGAGACTGACCCGAGTGGCCGCGACAACCTTACTTCTGTGGTGGTGGTGAGACAAGGCCATGAGCCCCCCACCTTCACAGGGTGGTTCCTGGCTTGGGACCCGTCCCACTGGGAATCAGTCACCTGGAGTTTGAAGTCTATGACCCTTTAATGCAGTTGTAGTGTTCCACCCAGAAACACTGAAATATCATCCTTTATGTAATCAGTGTGTCAAAAGCAATGAATGCAAGAATTAAAATTATCAATCTTTTGTTGGCAACTGTATTAAGAAATGATTAATTGCTGTTATAATGTGTGTTGATATATGATCACACACATGAACAAAAGCCTTGCAGTGAATTTTTCAACCTTTAATGAATTTAGTGCCTGTTCTAAATGTGCCTGTTTGCCTGGCTTGTGTTAATGCTTCACGGCTACTTCTGATTTATTCCTTGTTTTTTGTTAGTCCTTCTCAAACAGTTCTACAATATTCTCTCAGATCTTTTTTGTTGATGTTGTGTGCAGAGCTTTTTACAATTCTTTTTTTAATTAGTCATCTTACGTGGTTTACCTACATCTACCTTTTAGTTAAATTTATATAATGCAGCTGAATCTGTTTTAATATTGGTCATGTTATTACTCATATTGCACGTTGTCTATTTCAGAGGTCTGTTATGCAACTGACACAAACCTTAGATCCAAGTTCACAACATTTCAAAATTAATTTCATCTCTAAGTCAGATTACTATGCAGCATAGCAGCAACACATCTAAGTTGTGCTTTTACTTTGAAAATAATTGCTAAAGAGAAAGTGACACATCATTATTTGGAGGAGGAGGGGTCGTCTTTATGAGAAGAGGATTACATAAAAAGCTCTACATTTCACAATTTTGTGTTAGACCTCCTTACTGTGCTTGCACAATGCATAAACATTACATCCATGTATATTTGTTATATTGCTATTGATATAAGTTACATTAAGATAATCATTGATTTAGTTTTATTGCCCAGCCCTAATGACTGGGAGTCTTGAATAGAACAGAGCCAGACTTAGTGGAAACAGGAACAACTGGGTCTTTCCAGGGAAAAGTCAGAATGTCTGCCATGACGCTCACTGTATATGTACTTTATATAGGATCATGACAGTTTTGCATTAGTTTAAGAATGCTGTTGGTTACTGAATCTGTGTATGAGCAGATCATACAGCATACTGAGCCCCACACCAGTCTGCTTCACAACAACCCAAATTAGTTTCCCAGCTGAAGTCTCTTTCTTATCTAACTTCCAAACACATAAGGGATAGTTCACCCAAAAATGAAAATCCACTCATTATCTACTCAGCACTATGCCGATGGAGGGGTGGATGAAGTGTTTGAGTCCACAAAACACTTTTGGAGTTTGAGGGGAAAACAGCGTTGCAGCCAAATCCATTTAAACGTATAAAAACAGCGCCTTTTACACCGTGTCTTCAAAACCTAAATGTCAGCTGTTTTCTTCCTCCTAGTTACTGCTGCAGGTATCACAGGAACTTGTGAGTCTCGCGAGAACTTGTGATACTTCAGGTCTATTCCTTTAACCTACACCTCAGCTTGTTGAATTAGACACCAAACAAACAAAATGAACCTGTTTGCAGGCTGCACAGCTGATGAGCTGTTCGGCTGCAGCACTGTGTGAAGCAGGATAAAACCACAAGCTGGTATAGTCCTTACCCACCTACTGCGCATGACAGAGCAAGTTGGTTTACATGTGTCCACTGTGTAAAGGCTCATTTATGCTACCTTTAGTTTGAAACATCTTTGTGTATTATCTTTGCTCTGTGTCATGTTTGCCCCCAGTCTGTCTCTGTGTGTGTATTCTCCTGGACATGAGTACCCCCTCTCCCACTGTTTTAAAACTTCAAAGTTCTGCATTACAAACACTCGCCTCATTCACCAGACTTCCAGTCCAGACTGCAGATCGACCAGTCAGCAGTGACATACGGTAGTCAAGGCCAGTGTCTCTGCCTTTGATGGTTTGTTTCCTGCGATCATTTGTGTTTTAACTTTGCTTTCCTGTGCCTCTGGTCGTCTCCTCCAGTTCTACTGCTGTCAGACAATGTAAACAATAAAAGTTCACCATTCAGACAAGTGTTTTAGCTCCATATCAGAAATAATCTCTGTCTGCACGAACATGCTTGTTTTACAAGACCTTTCATGTTTATGCAGCAGATTGTCTCCTCTCCAGTTATTTGCTTAGTTGCAGAAAATTCAGCAATGGAAAAAATGGGCAGGGATTTCATGTTTTTGGCGCGACGACAAGATGGAACTATACTGACAGTGTTAGTTAGCTTAACGCTTGAGGCCAGCGGCATTTCCAAAAGTCTCAGTTTCAAGGGTTCGAAAACCTGTACAGGCCATTGTTTTAAACCAAAACTTTAGTGTAGACCAGTCCTCGGTTCTCACTCCTTCCCAGTTTGTGGATCTGCCTCCCGTTCTAATGAGCCATTGCCTCTTCTCAAATCAACCTTACTCAGCTGCCTCTTGGACTTAGTCCCTGCCTCTCACGTCGCACCCTTAGAACACACTCCCTGAATTACAATGAGTCCTTTGTTAATCATCTACTGTCTCTGTGGATTGAGTTTGCATTTAGTTTCGGAAACGGAACGGTTATAACCATTTCAAATAATGTGGCAATAAGTACTCTCCTACTTCTTCCATGTGACCTTTAAATTTAGGACTGTTAACTGTATTAGTGTAATAAGTGATGGCTTCACTCCTCGCCCCATCCTCCCCTACCTAGCATATAAGAGATTCAACAGTGCTCTTCAGATAACATAGACTCATAAAAGTTCCTTGATGAGGACCTAGCTGCTCCTAATGTCGATATAAAGGACTCATTCTCAGCTAATGAAAACGACCAATTTACTCAATTTATTATCAACTAATGTAAACATTATCAGGATTATTATATTCTGTGTCTACCAATAGAGCTCCATAAATACTACACACTGGCACTCTCAAAAAGGGAGGACTATTTCGCCTGACTCAACACCTACTTCTGTGAAAATATAGATCCATACATAAAATAGAAAACTCAGACTTCCGTGTCACGCACAATCAAATACATTTCTATTCTGAATCTATAGCCAGAGGTTCATAAAACCACCCTTATATATACCTTGTATAATGTCAACAATTTCTTCCAGTTGCTTTTTTTTCGGGTGGCCAAGTCTGAACCAAAATGAAAGTTTCTGAACATTCACAAGTCATATTACAAACACTTTCATTGTCTTGACCTCTTATTGCCACATGAGGTCACTGTGCAACATGAACATATTTCTCTGGTAAAAAAAATAAGCTGTTTTTGTGATATCAAGGCTAGTACCGTTTGTTTTAATCTCTTTGATTAACGATGGGGTTTTTGATGATTCTGTGATCTTTTAATTTCATCAAGTTATTTCAAAAACACATTTGCTGGTACTATGTGGGCTCTGTATGCAGACTGTGTATTGTGTCCCCTTTCATTCAATTGTCTAGGATTACTGTCTGAGAGATTTAGGGGTAACAGCCTATTTCCTGTGTTGATAGCACTTTAACAGTCTCTCTCAACAGGTGAGTGTCTCATCTGTCTGGGACTGGTCTGTAAAAGTCCAACATTAGACCAGTGTCAGTTCACATTTGATCCAACACCTGGTGAAGTTCTTCATCTGAAACAGCCTGGCTACAGAATAAATTAATAAAAAACACGTACCTAACCACAAATCCTTTTCACATTTCTGTCTAATGACATAACATCTTTTAATTGGTGGCAGCATTATAAGTACAGCTGGTGAGAATATTTTTGGATTGAAATAAATGTGTTATTAAAATAAACTGTTTGAAAATAGATAAGATTAAAAAAGGGTCTTGGTTTATTCCAGTGCTTTTTAGGAGGTTGTCGTGTTTTTGAGTGCGGGAAACAGGTGACTAGCGTGAGCGTGTGCTTGAATTGTGCGCGTGGCCGCGGCAGGCGTTGTCCACAAACCAATCAGACCACGAAATGTAGCTGCATCAAGTCAACCACTGTCAGGAACCGGAAAACTAATCATCGTTCCGTCACAATAAAAGCATATGATTTAAAAGCACATGGTGTCTACCACAATAAGTTATGGCACAGTTAGATTATATATTGAATTAAACAATGGAATCAAATATGGAATTCGGCCCACATCGTGGGACAAATGTGCTTGAGTCTTTTCCAGATTCAATTTAATCCAAAATTTAATTGGATTAGTGCAATATTTTATCGACAAATCAAGTTATTCAGTTGTGAGTTATTCCCGCACTCTTTTCACAGTAGTTTGACCAAACTACTAAATAATACGAGTAAAGGCATGGCAGTTTTATTTATAAACAGCATTTAATATAGAGTGCTGGATTCAAGACGCTTTACCGGGGCATTCAAAACAAAGAAGTAGAGAGAGTAATCGAGTATTTAGCTATGCATAGATCGTGCTTTATTTTGAAAAGCAGTGACGGAAGTGGTGGGTTGCCCTGTGCCAGCTGGACGCTGCTGTGGATTACAGAGTCTCCAGATGAGGAGCCTCAGTTGACGTGAGGACATGATTAGAGACACAACAGAGCCTGGACACTGTGAGTGTGTCATGGATTAACATCAATATCGTGCTGGTAAGTTTCCTGTGATGATAATTCTGAAATGTGCTTTCAGTGGAGGAAGCATGTCTGCTGTTAAAATATTTAATTAGTATATTTATATTTAAGCAGCTAGAATGAACTGTTCCTTTTATGAAACAAGCCGGTTGTCTGTGTTGTCATGTTGCTGTCACGCCTCATGTCATGAAATCTAGCTGTCACCAGCACTGGGCCCAGTAACGCCAATTTGACTGGCGTGGGCTTTTAACACTTGTTGGCATCACAGCCTCGAATGGAGCCTTAGCTCTGGTTTTAGCACAGAGCCAGGCTCCTAAATTAGGCGGCTTCATCCGTCGTGTTTTCTGTGAGTAGCACATTTGCTCCGTCGTTTAATTCGGTTACATATATTAGGCTACACAAATACACATTGATTTGTCTTTATTATTATTAAGTGTCCAGCTTCCACTTATTGTGGCAATTCACCTGTTAACGCAACCCTCGGGCTCCCTCCACAGACACGCAGCACACCAACGGAGAAAGTCGTTCATTTATTGCAGTTAAATGTTGATTATCATTATTTTTGTTGAATCATGATTTAACAAATGTGTGCGTCCGCAGAAAGGCAAGGATTTATTAATTTAAATAACATTCGCTTTATCCTCCCAGCATATAGAAGACAAGTCAGTGTGTGTTGCAGAGCAACATCTTTTTTTCCGTTTTAAAGCCACTGTATTCCTCCCCTTTTAGAGTGCTGTGCCACTGTTGTAAGAACAGCCCTCCTCTGATCTGTCCCTGAAGATTGGATGATCAACTCAATCTGAGATTCCAGTGAAATTCAAAAGCCTCCATCCTGTTGTTAAGTGATTCACAAGATGAATAGAAATTAGCCTATGAAATCCCTGGTGGCTGCTGTGGCGCTACATGTGCAAATGAGCTGTTATCCACCTTGCTGTTTTATTTCTCATTCATCTTTTATTTCTTATTCATCTCTCTGCCAGAATAATGTGAGGATGTGTAGTGTGAAGGGAGATGGGGGTTAGTTACTTGTGGGGTGCTTGGTCTTTTGTGAAGCAATGTTTGTGTGCTTTGACTCATTATGCATACTGTGTTGACCCCGCCAGGCTTGAGAGCTGCAGTCCCCCGAGGGAATAAAAGCTGGCGTGCTGAATATTTTGGTGGAGGCTTCTCCTGCTGTGTGTGCCAAGATGGGGAACGGATTATCGGCCCATCACTCTCTCCTCCCATGCCTCCCTTCCTTCAAGGCTCTTCACATTGTCATTTTAGGACTGGACTGTGCGGGAAAGACCACAGTGCTTTATCGTCTGCGTTTCAATGAGTTTGTGAACACTGTCCCAACCAAGGGTTTTAACACAGAGAAGATCAAAGTGTCAATCAAAGGCAGCCGGCGGACGGCGTCCTTCCACTTCTGGGATGTAGGTGGCCAGGAGAAGCTGCGGCCGCTCTGGCGGTCGTACACGCGCTGTGCAGATGGTATCGTGTTCGTGGTGGATTCTGTGGATGCGGAGCGCATAGAGGAGGCCAAGACGGAGCTGCACAAGATCACGCGGCTGGCAGAGAACCAGGGTGTGCCAGCTCTGGTGGTGGCTAACAAGCAGGATCTGAGGAACTCGCTCAGTCTGGCTGAGATGGAGAGTATGTTGGCTCTGGGCGAGCTCAGCACGGCCACACCCTGGCACCTACAGCCCGCCTGTGCTATCATTGGCGAGGGGCTGCAGGAAGGTCTGCAGAAGCTGCACGCCATGATCATGAAGAGGAGGAAGATGCTGCGGCAACAGAAGAAGAAGAAAAGATGATGTGCTGAGAGTGGGAACTACAACATGTGAGCAGGATTCTGAGGCAACATGACAAAAGTTGATTGTGTTTGCTAAGAAAAGAGACAAAACTATTCCTGTCCAGTTCGGCTTCCCCTCTCAAGTCTGCCAAACTGAGATTGAGCATTCCCGTGGAACTGTTGGAGTCAGCCATGGCTTGGCTCCCGAGGAGGACTGCGGGATTGATTTTTGTCCCGCAAACTAAAGACAGTACAGTATAATGCTATACAGAAGCAAACTATGAAGTTTACACTGAAAACTTAGTGATGGACAATGAGCTCTGACTTGTCTGTTTTATGTAATTTGTTAAAAGACATGCTGCTTCTCCAGTCTCTGAATTTGTATTTAGTCAAATCTTAAAGTAAAATTACAGATTGAGCCATATTTAAAAAGAAAAGAAAAAACATCAAAGTGGCAAATGCAGTGGACAGAGTACTGGATAATTGTACTTAAGTGAAAGTACTCATAACTTGTGTACTCAGATGTGGTAGCTCAGAGGGCCTTTAAAGAGCATTATAGCTTTAAGGTAGAACGGCATATGGACTGTTCCCTTATGAGAACAATACAAAGCCCTTATGATACATTCCTTCTTTAAAGACACAGATTACACCTTCTTATGGCCTTACTAGAATAATCCAGAAAACTCAGAATATAAATAAATAGTGATGATCAATAAAGAAAATAGATGGCAGGTTTCCATAAATCCAAGTAGAAACAGCAGAATAAAGCATCACTATGACCAAAAGCAATATTAACAATATAAGCTCTACAAACACATGTAAGAATAACAAAAAGAAAGTGCGCGCTGTCCTCCCAGGCTGTGAAGTACACACGCACACAGCGCCACATTGCTAAGCAGCATAGTGATCTATGGTCGCCTCTTGACAGGAAGCTATGAAGTCAGTGGATTTGTTGTTGTATTTACTTGTCTGAATGTCATTATTTGAGCCGCATTCACTGTGAAGTCCCAAAAGAATCAAGGTAGAATACTTAAGAACAACATTACCCAAAATACTTACACAGTACACAGCAAGTGACTTCTTGTCACAGTCATGGGAGTAAATGCTCATTACGCCCCTGCAGTAAAGTCACAGTATTTTGTATCCATGTTACAGTGTGAGTCCAGAAGTTTACATGAATATTGATGGTGTTGTACTAAATACAGTGATGCACAACAATTGACTAATCTGAGCAGAGCCACAGCCGAAAGTCTTCACAAGACATAGGTGTTAAATGTCAGGGTTTTGGTGTCAGTCCTTCAGAGTGAAGAAACACTTGTTTTTAAACTCGTCACTCAACTCCGACATGAAGTACACAGCAGTGAGGGAAGGAGAGTCTGTTTTATTTTCACTGACAGTTGCAACAAATGATCAGAGTGCAGTGCAGACACCCTGCTCAGTTTCTATTAGTACAAGGCTGCTGGTTGCTCTGTACCAGTCCATGACCTTAGTTGCGGTTGATGATTGAAAGTTACACAGTTTAAAATCATCAACATGGAAAGTCAGTTAGATGCCAAAGAATCTTGAAGTTGTTAATATATCACCTGATATATTATCAGGATTAAACTTGAAAACCTTAATTATTGCCCCTAAACATGTAGTATTGGTAGAGCCATGCTAGCGTGTGAATTAACATTGTTTTAGGGGTGTTAGCTGGCTAATTTTCAACATTACATAACTTGATCAAATGTTATATGTATTAAAATATGCAGTCATACTTTTGTTTTTCATAAATAAAAGACTAAAATGCTCCTAATGATGCTTAAATCAGAATCTATCTGCTGAAAGATTGAGTAGTATGAATTTAACATTCAGCAGCCTGGATTTGAAACCACTTATTGATAATTTGCAATACATTTAGTAAAATAAGTTAGTGCGCTAACATTAGTTGGCCGTCCCTGCAAGTCAACATTCCTTAGCTAACAATAGTGAGCTCACCATATAACATTGGTATAACCTACCACTGCTGTTTACAGTGATTCTGCATTAATGCTTGGTAGTTAGCTATCATTATCCATCAGTCTAATTTATTATAACCGCATTTGTCAATCATAGATTCCGCTTCCCTTATTTCCCTCTGTCATCGTATATGATTCAGTTTTTAAGTCATGTAAATAATGAATAACAAACAATTATAAACTCTGATGAAAGATTTTGTAACTGAATAATTAGATAAATGAATAACAGGTCAATACAAAATAGAGGAATTTAAAAACAGTGGCTGTAACAGGAGAGAATGATGGAGAAGATGTGACTTCATCACCAACACTGCTCCATGTACGTGTGTCTTGTGGATTTGTAAACGTGTTGATCGACAGGCTCAGCTGGCCCAGCAGGAATAATCCCCTGTTCAGTGTCCGTCCCCAGATACAGGCTGGTGTCCGAGCCAGTCTCACCTATCTGACCACGCCGAGCCCGCGCCTGAATGCACTTTAGTGGTCCTTGTCCCGAACCTCAAATGGACACTGACGAGAATTATGATTCTAGAAGTGAAAGAGGTTAAAATATTGCTTCAAAGGAAGCGTTTTACACATCTTACTGTTCCCATATTTCACTCCCTCACTCTGTTTGTAAGGGGTTTGATATTTATGTGTTTTGATCCACTTTGTTCACTTGGAATAAAAGCAACAACAGGTTGGTGACACAGGGACTGTTTTTTTTTTCTTTAACTCACCGGTGCTCTTGATCAGCTCAGAGTACACCAGGCTCCAGGTTTCCTCTCCACATGTTGGTTTATGTGTAACTGACACAGCAAAAGAGTCAGGGCTGCTTTCTAAGGAAAACGAGGTCACTTTCTCCTACACTGTGCATCACTTTATCCTCCCAGTGCCCGGGAACATAAGCTTGTTGCAATATGAATATTCAAACGAAAGCTAATGAGGTACAAAACACTGCATCTATTTATATTAGCTGCTAATCCTTAGAGATTTAAGACATTGTTGCTTAAAAGCCAAATGTTCAATAATTTACCGCCACGGTCGCTAAAAGAAATAAATCAAGATAATTGTTTGGATTGTGGTTAAAACATTTTGATGCAATTTTGTTGAACCTCTTGGATCAAGTAATCCATTCGAATTGAGCCTTTATCTCTGGATTTTGAAATGAGCGTTTTAACCAGAATAAAAATATCTAAACTCAAGGTCTGCCTATGAGTTTTTCTGAATATAACATTTTGTCATTACTATCAGTAGACTGATTTTGATTAGTAAAAAGTAAGTGGACCTTGAGCAAATGTGCTCAAAAGGAACTTTTAAGAATCCTATCTACTTTGCCTAATCTGGAATTTGTTTCTGTTTTGTATAGACAGATTGAAACATAATAATCCATAATATATACCAACACCTGAAAAAACATGACTCTGCCCTTTTCAGGAGCCAGTGGCATTTGAATTGTTGCTGAACTCAGGTTTTTGGAGTTGGTTCAGAAACATAACCTGTGATAATTGACTTTGACATTCACCAGCACTGTTTAGCTGTAATCTCTGCAATGGTTTGTTTCACTGTTGTTTGCCAAAACCCCCAAATCTCACTTAAACCCTACAATAATTGTATTTCATGACAAACTATTAAATCCAGACTATATGAAGCCAAAACAATGTTTCAACACTATTCCCATAAATTCACCAACTAACTGTGATTGGCTCATACCTCATATCAACATATAACATTAAATATTGTGCATCCTCACTTGTTGATAAATAGGTATAGATTAATTTTATATTACAAATATAAGGATATAAATGAATCCGGAATATTTCGCTAAGAATCATCAAAATTATCAGCATAAGGCATACAGCATACAGAGCGTTACATTCCCATGCTAGTTTTATGCACCTGCCTTACTCACTGGTGATCTGAAACCTACACATTTCTTGGGATTTGTAAAAGCTCCTTAATATGTGAGTATTAAACAAACAAATGTTTAACGTGTTCCAAAAAAAGTCTTTCTAGACAAATGGAGTCAGTAGCATGACATACAGTTGAGTGAGGTTACAGTGAATTTAATTTACATGGGGTCCATGCAGCGCCAATTCACAACATGATCCTCAGGATTAAGATCGTCCGGAATTATGTCAATGTGCCAACAGGGACACATTGAATTCTCAAAAGTCTGAATGCCGTTTGGTGTGAATTCTGTACAGATTCTTCGGATGGTACACAAAGCAGCAGCTCTGACGTGTCAGTTTGTGGCGCACTGTTAGTCCCGGGAGCTGTGCTCAGTGTGTTTTCAGAGAAGTGAGGGCAGCTCTGGTTCAAACGGGGTCTGCTTTGAGAACAATACCAGCCACAAGCACATGGAGGAAGGAGATTATGGAGTATGAGGAGGGGGGTGGGGGGAGCACACAAACGGTTAAGGTCTGATTTCTGTTAGACTTTTTTTCTAGTGGGCTGGAGGCTAAGTCATTTGGTACAGTTCCATGCACACTCTGCCTCCTGGCCATCCAGACAGGAATAATGGGGTTGAAAGTGACACATACCGTAGCTTTTTCAGAGAAACTGAAATATGTGGGCAGGCTGGCTTCCCAACATGCTCAGCTGAGTCCAACCATCTCAAAATGAATTTAAAATGAGAAGTTGTTCATGCCAATTCTAATAAGTTTGCAACTGTTGGATCCTTGCATAAAGTGGGAAGGAAAACATTGTATTGTTTTGATCTACATTTCATCACCATGGTTTATGGGTGTATCAGAATAATAATGATACATAGACAAGTTCAAATCGTCATTAGGGCTGACTAAGCACTGAGCTTTCTGATGCCCCCCTCATATCAGCAGCATCCTTCCTCTACACCAATGTGGCTCCTGACCAGCTACACTACATTTTCCATTGCACAAAGCTCACAATGGGCAGGGTGGCATGCCAGGTTGAGCCCCGCCCTCCTCCCATGGCCCTTGGCTGCAGGATATGACCAGCTTCAGCACAGTGACAGAGGTTTTCACGGGTCACTTGTCGCCAAACATTTACATCAGCTGGCCTGATCTAGATTGCACACAGGACACACACAAACTGGTTGCAACTCTTCAGTTTGATCCAGGACTGATTAGCAGTTGATTTATAAGTCAGCAGAAGGACCAGCTTCGAAACAAACATATCATCTCTACCAGGTTACACAAGTGTATGTGTGCAAGGTATTTGTCTTTTATTAGAAAATAAATCTGGTCCATTCCAGAGAAGTAAGTGTTGAATATTTTTCCTGATATAAACTGACATAAACTATTTAGACCATCTTATGCCCTTTTACTACCAACATGGAAAATGTTAAATTTCTGTTAATGCAGATCATTTTTAACCGTTTGGAGCATTTTGACCAAATTCCAAGCAAGAACCGAAAAACAGCAGGTTTTCAGGTAGTGTTATCAGTGTGTGTCTTATTGTTTAACTAGAAAGAGCTTTTCTATTCTGTTTGCATGATGCAACCTCGATAGCACAATGGTTCTGCTCAAAACTTGTCGAAACATGGGTGGGTTCTCTTGTTAGAACCAAAATAATAAAAAAAAACTCAATAGAACCAGTTAAAGAACCAGAAATGATTTGATTCCAGTGATCTCACTGAGCTGGAAAAAAATTGTAAGTTATTAATGTGACCATGGATTTCTGACAACCAGAAAACATTCATGTTTCCTGGAGCACCCTGTTGTTTTCACAATCTCAACAAGACAAGACTCTAAAGAGTAGGCAGAACAAAGACTATCATTTGAGCGATGTAGGGCTTTTCCATCATAGAGGAAGTAAATGTTCAGAGCTATGATATGAACAGCAGTGAGCAGTTGACCCACCATGGTGCAGTGCACGTGTTATGACATGGTACAGCACTGAAAGGTTAAGTTGTTGGCCTTGTTGGTGTGTTGAAGAAGTGCTGCTCACAAACCGAAACCACAGTCTGTGAACTGCAGCTCATCTTCAGCACACTGTGACTGTTTCAGTTTGTGCCATATCTCCGTTCATTAATTCGATCTCATTCACTCACCAAATAGCACAGGATATGTCAGCACGTTGTTGATTGGAACGGATTTGACTGAATAATACCATTTGCTCAAGAAGCTCTGCTAACTTGGTGAAAACGAAACGTCTCCCGATTGGCAAGCTTTTAATGTGAAGCAGCCCAGCAGTGACTTAACAAAGCTCTAATACAGATGCAAATAATCAGTTGGGGTGATATCTTAAAGTAAACTATTAAATGCACATCAGAGGGATTCAGAAACAGGCTACAAAACGTACTGAGAACTAAACACAGCAAGACTTGAGAAAAAAACATTCTCTCTGGGGTTACCAGCACATTTTTCAGACCTGCTCATATGTAGAAATGGAAATCTGACTGGAATCAGGCCTCTGATCATGTGACTTAACACTCAACCAGGGGTCTCACATGATCAGGCCGGGACCAGAATGGCCCGTGGAGACAGTTTCTCAATGTCCGCCACATCTTTATAATTTGTAGTAACATTTTTGCCTGTAATTTTAACTGTTACGGTTACTAATCCAGGATTAGTAACCGTAACGTCAATTTCACCCCTTTGGATCAAGCAAGGGCTTAAGTTGTGACAATGTTTCCCTCTGTTTGGCCTGTAAATCAGATACTTGTTTTCCCTTCCAGAATCGAATATAAAAATAAAAAAAACACAATCACGTAGTTACTTCACCAACATGAACGGTTTATAGCTGGGTTTGTGTATTGCAGCCACACCCAGTGGTCCAGTCTTTGATGCCCCTCTTTCTCATTGCTGAGGAAATGGTCTATGAAAGCCCAACAATCCATCTGAAGAGTGTGTATCCAGCAAGAGGGATGTGAGGTCTGTGGGGTCTGTTCAAGCTGATTGATGACTGTGTGAACTGCTAATCTGATCCCCAGTCAGTGTGAGCTTCGAAGGGTGTAAACACTGCGATGATCATAGCGGAGGACAGGAAAGGAGATAAGGAAAGAGGAACCACTCCCTTTCCTGAGAAGAGCCACGCTGTCTGCCACTGCAACCCCACCCCCGAAACCCAGCCGTACTCAACCCTCAAACACGGGGTGACGAAAAGAGTGGGACAGTTATCACCAATTTCTCTATCGTCTCCAACACTGCCATTGGGAAGAGGGTCGGTTGATCCGTCCGTCCAACTTTTAACTCTAAAATACTTCTTGGCATATTGTCATGAACTAAAATGAACCCTTCTTCATTTATATAGAATATCTCTAAGAATATCTAAAGCAGCAGAATTCATCAATCAGTTCAACCCCTGGGAACCTTTGACAGGTAGTCAGACCAAATACAGCTATATGTTATAAAACTAAACTCAGGACTGCATGTCCTCGGTGTCCAGCAAAATAAATGAACCAGCATGGCTTTATTTACAGAGCAATGTGATGCTATCCACCAAGACGATGTTCTGGCCAACCAAACGAAACTCACATTCCACCTACACTAAATCATGTATCTGCTCTTTAGCTCTTAGTCACCATGGACAGTCAAATCCTGCTTGATTATTACAAGAACCGGTGCAGTGCTGTGGAGGCTTGGATTTCTTGTCACACTGTCTCACTTCACACAATATGTCCCGACCAATACAGGCCACTGTGCAGCAGTGTGTTGAGCCATATGTTCCCAGTGACTAAGTCAACTCACTTTACAGTTTAGCATATTCACAATCTTAGTATTTAAACAATATTTGTGAATTAGGAATAAGCAGAGCTGATGCTGGCAATTGATCAAAAGCACACATTTTTACACATTTTAAATTAGATCAGATGAAGGAACTTAGAAAATGTATTACCATCTACCATCCATCAACACAGAGGCCGTTCTGTACCTGCTTTAGGAAATATATGAACTATATTAAGATGGCTACTTGGCAGTTATTCAGTTTTGTGTGTGTGTGAGTGTATGTGGAAATCATATGTTTGGAACAGGTAAGATGAATACAGACGCAGACCACTGGAACAAAGAGATGATTTTGTGTTTGGGCCCATATCTGGGATTTGTTCAACCATTTATATATATGATATCTATTTTGTGTGTATAATGCTATTATTACAGACGGCTGTAACATTTCTGATATGAAGATGTCCCCACAGTTTAAACTATTACACGAAGTGTTATACAGCTATGATTTCAACATGACTCACTCCAGCTACCATCATCTGCAGGCCAGCTGTGTTGATGTTGATCGCTCCAAACATCCAGAGAGCAGAGAGCAGCCTGTGCCGGGACATATTATATAATCTCGACCTCTGCTAGCCCTTTCCACTGTTTCCCTCTTTTATCTCTGTTTAAACAGAAGCAGCCATAATCTTTGTACTGGAATCAAAGGAACTTTGAAGTTTTAAAGAAACCTCAAATGGGCCCAGCTTGTTTATTTTACCTGCATCGAACAAACTGGTTTTTCTCATCAAGAACATAAATGTGTCTCTCTTTAATTCTCAGGATTTCTCCTTCTGGTCATGGGCTAGTTAAATGAAGGTTGAAAGTCCCAGACGTCATGGAAGCTGTGTTAAAACACCACCACCGTGTTCTTGGCTAGACAAAAAAAAAGGCTTCAATTGATCTGTGTGCCACAAATCACACCGGCTACTAATCCTAGCTCACACTTCAAAGACATTCCAACTGTAATTAAACATTTTTAGGTTCTGTAGTTCTGAGGGGCAAATCTCTGTGATCATTGAACATGATGTGGGAATTTGCTGTGCACATTTTCTTATGAATACAATATATCTGTGTACCGAAACTGACTGATGAAGTCTAGTTACTGTGAACATACTGTACAGTTAACAATGTTCAGTTTGTGTCATCCTTCATGCAGCAGATAGAGTATCATTTCAACTGTATACAAATGGGGTCCAAACATATGAGGCAACATTAATTGTATATCACAGACCTTTGGACACATTTGGGTATTTAGTTCAATCGCAGAGGAAATCATCCTTTATCCAACAATTAAATGTAATTTGACACTGTAGGGCAGGGTAAGCTATTCTGTTACACTACTTTAAGCATATTATAAATGCAATTTGAATTTTTAAATGTATGTTGCCATTTGGAAGGTTAAAGACACCTGATAAGTCTGCGCTGTTTGTCTTGATCCAGCAGGGGGTTGGAGGGAAGGGATTGAAAAGTTGGGCTAAAATTTCCCCTAAGTTTTCTCAGTTGTTTGAGACAACATGATGGTAATGGAACAATGGTGATCTGCCCCAGCTTTTCCAGGCACTTGGTGATTGAGGGAAGTGCAACTGGCTGTAAGTGATTAAACTGTGATGGGATCAGGGTTTTCTTTGGCACAGGATTCATGCTGGACATTTCCAGAGGGTGGGAACTGCTGAAAACCGGTACAATTCACAGAAGAGCGAATGACGTACAACAGAGAGCTCCTCTGCACAGGTTCTGGGCCTCGGGCTCAGCTGTCCCGGGTGTGGTGAAACCGGGACTGGTAGAGCTCCCCTGCCTCGGCGGCACTGTTAATGATGTCACACCAGCCAGAGAGAGGGTTGAAAGTGACAGGGTCAGTTTCTGTTGAGAGGGGTGGGGGGGGCAGTTATACCCAGTTGATGATCTTTCCTTTTAGAAATGTTTGTCTTGACATGTTATCTGAGCGTTACCTTTGTTGAAGCCATTTTTTGGCTGAACATGAATCTTAGGGGAGCCCAGGTTGTCATGCCCATATAGTGCTTGGTGGTCGTGGTTTCTTTTACTATAAAAAACATACATTTATCCAATAGCTGTGTCCCAGTTCAGGGGCAGCCTTCATAGGAGAAGGCAATTTACGTGGCCAACAAATCCTCCAGACGAGTTAGGTGAGGTAGAGGCAGGATGTAAAGTATAAATTCAATCAAATATTTGTGTTTGCAGCACCATCAACACCTTTGTCTGCAATTTATCACCAAAAGCTCTCTTGATTTCTTAGTTGCCATCTTCTATGTGTATGTCAACGCTTTTCTCCTTCTGAGATCTTAGTTCTTTCAAGATATTTTTCTTTTTTGAGTCAAGTGTTCGATCCCCCATCAAAGTCCACCGGCTCACGTCAGATTCTCCTGACCGTCTGCTGACTTTCTACGAGGCGGCCAGGCAGAGAGCGTCTGGAGATAATCTGGAGGCTCTCACTCTGACCTCACAGGGGTCAGTAAAGTGATGCATTAGCAAATCCAGACTAGAACAATACAAGTTGTTTATTTTCCTTCAGGCCCAACCCATTGCAATAAAATACTGGTGTGGAATGAACATTAATGTGTGTCTTTCTGGGTAAAGACTGTTTTAGATTTCATGCAGCTTGCGACCTCATAGCTGCGAAATAGATGCACTGTATGAATGTGTGTGTGAATGGGTAAATGTAAAACTGTACTGTAAAGAGCTTTGAGTGATCATCAAGACTAGAAAAGCATTTACCATCTTTTTCCGGCATCTAGCAGAGTCAGACGTATTATGTAATTATTATGAAAAGGTTAAGTGTTGTGTGCTCCTACAGCCAGCAGCAGGAACACCTTCCTTCAATCACACAATGTACTCGTCCAGTCAAAATATTATTCCTCCCAGATGCAGTACGTGTGATCTTGCCAAGAGCATCTGGACCTGACTGCAGGCCTGTTTCTTAATGCTCCACAGCCTTTCTCTTGTTGGAGCCACGTCGACCATTTGTACAAACATCAAAACACAGAGGATGACACACTGTAGCTAATGTGATTGCTGCAGGCAAACACACTCACACATTTTCAGCACACAAGATTATTATCAATTGAGATTGAGCTTTTGTGCTCCCTCCTGGTCTTTGTGTTGGGCTGTTAATGTACTGGCCACAATACGGCTCCAGACGTTCTGTATTGCTATTGGGATCATGTGGTCCATTATTGAGGAAAAATGAATGCGTGTATATTTGTGGTGTTACGGTTCCATAAGAGCAGGAAAAAAGACAGAAAGTAAAATGTTCAAAGTTTAATTTTACTAATCATGGACGTTCTATCTGCTTTCTAAGACCTTGTAGATTATGAAATAAATATTAACTGCCTGCTGCTCCCAGCTGCTTCTCCTCTTTCCTGAATAATATAAGAAGGATTTGTCGGTGTTGTGAATGCAGAGAACCTCCCGCTGTGTTGAGCATGTGTGAAAGGAAAACTGAGGGTTAACTCCATTGCCAAATCCCTGGATTTTACCCGCAGGTCATGTCTGCAAAAGGCTAAAGTGTCCTATTGACAGAAATAAATAAATAAAGTGAAAATCAGCTACACACACACACACACACGTCATTGCATTCAATTCGCTCTAGTATTTGACTTGTCAATAAATCTGTCAAAGTAAATGTTGACAGCCGGGATTATGCTAATCCCCTAAACCACTGTAAATTCCCAGTCTCAGTAGGAAGCCCCTCTCCCCTTGGTGTCATTCTTCCTGCGCTGCACGACCTCGACACTGATGTTAATGACCTCAGAGGGAGAAGAACAATGGCTGGGCGGAATGTGTTTTCCTTAGGAAAAAGGGAGGAGGACACAAGGACTTTAGCTGCAGTCATCAAAACTACAAAACATCTTCTCTGACCCACAATCAGCAAAGGCACAGGTCAAAGTTAGCTTTTTTCTAATCATATGAAAAATGATACACGTACAAAAACTAAACTCCCTGAAAATTGAAAAGAGCTCCCTCTAATGCAGACTGATATTTTCTGAGATTTTATTTCATACTTAACTTTATTTAACTGTTAACAGGTTAACAGGTATACCTAGTTTCAGTATAAACATGTTTGTATGTTCATGGTCAGCTGCCTGCTCATCGGTGCAGAACTGTGTATGTCATTTGTACTGAGTCAGTCCTGACTACATATGACCCAATACTCATTTCAGTTCTATTTTGACAGTTTTTTTACCACATTGTCCATCTTTCAATGCACATTGTGGACCTGAGTATAAGTTAGTGGAGCAGTTAATATGTGATAAGTTGCAGAAAGAGCAAGGCTACAAATGAGAAAGCAGCAATGGCAAAAAGCAATAATTGGGATTTGCAAAACATGCTATTAGAAATTGTAAATGAACTATAGAGCAGTTTTAGTCTTGATGACTTTGTACATGCTTATCCATGTTGCCTTCTTCCAGAAGGGGGTCGTGTGATAGAAGCCTTACAAATCAGCAAGGTTATGTCATGATCGAAAACACCCAATCAGTAAGCGGATGTTATTACATACGTCATCGCTTCCAAACATCTCGGTTTCCGTCTCATTCAGACTAAAACTAAAACACTTTTCAAACAAAAGCGGGGCCAGCAGCGTTTCCATACTTCTTAGCAGCTCTAAAGCTCCGAAATGTGGACGGAAGGCGTATCAGTAGCAATTTCTAACAAATATGTTTTCAACCAGTAATACCATGAACAATGAGCCAACTCTTTTTTGGTGATCAGTACAGTAAGAAGTGGATTATTTTAATTAAACCACGTTTTGTCTCTCCTTGGTGCCCCTCCTTCCGCTAGTCCAATAGGTGGTATATGTCTTATACAGGTTTCTTATTGGACAACATTTTCCAGACATTTTCTGAGTCTTCACACAACAGGAAGATTTGTAGAACAATCAGGAAAGAGATGGCGCCTGGCCTGAACATGCAAGAGGCAGGATATAACGTTTAAACTCAATTGAGGAAATCAGATGTTTTCAACTTGCTTATTTTGGGATCCCGAAAAGCTCTTGAATGTTGTCATCTACATGTATGGCCCCTCTTTTGCACCCTGAGGTATTTGTTTTTTTTGTTGGTTCTTTTTCAGTTTTGCATCCCAGGCGACTCGGTCACCCGCTTACTGTGAGTTTTCTGGAGATGTTCTTCCTGTATTCTCACATGGGGTAATTCTGACATCTTCATTTTACTACGGGCCTCAAGGGAAAAGTTCTGAAAAATTTCTCGAATAACTGACTCAGATATTTGCATTCTCACCTACAGTCCCTCCAGCAAAAATTAGGAATATGTCAGTTCAGTGAATTTCTGAAAGCATCTTTTGTTACATCATCACATTGCAGATGTGAGAATATCACGATGGAGATAAAAAGTGCAACAGAACATATAGTACACGCTCTCCCACTTCAGAAGAAGGGTGACTCTGGGCTTATCAGTGACCACAGTGTGCCGTTATCTGTTTCCTGCTGTATAGTGCCCGGCTAAAGCCAGGACTTAAGTTAGGCCTCTTTGACCTATGTATCATATTTAGTCTCTAAATTAATGAAAATTCACAGATTTTTTTAATAAAAATGTTAATTACATTTGTCCTTTGACAGTGCAATCTCAATACCAGGTCAATTTCACAGCAGCATGGAGCTTTTGGTTACATGATATGAGTAACACATAACAAATTACCAAACAGCTCATGCCATTCTTCAGCAGGCTTTCCCTCTACAGGGGCAGTTTTCAAATCCCATTGGCTGAACAACAATCATTGATTTTGATGTACCTATTTTTGAATCTGGACAATATAACTTTTTCTTACTCAGACTGTTATCATCCAGAGATGCTTCAAGCCTGGAGTTCTGCAGTAAGGTTACAATAGAGCACTTATGTTGGAGAGGAACGATTTATTTCAGAAAAAAAACTGAAATTCACTTTATTTTGTCACATAAGAATGAAAAGCCTGTTCAAATTAAACCTGTTATGAAGTGAAAATGGGACATTATTGATGTTGCCCTACATATTCTTTTTATGAGACGTCCACCGCCAATCAAAGATAATCTGTGTCAGAGTTATTTCAATTCTGAAACAAGTCCCATGGCCCAGAAAACCCAGGGACAACCCTGTGGCAATGATTGTGGCAATAAGGTCAAACAACAAGATGGAAAAGTGGGGAAAAGGCATCAATCAGATTTTTACTGATCCATTTGAACAGTGACTATTCAGACCATATTAAGACTATGAAAATGCACAAGTGAAGGTATTGCCCTTTAATACCTCAGTGTTCGTTTTATGCTATGCATGTAGGCTCTTAGATATTTGTATTATCATGTCATCTACCTAAATTCAACAAATGTCTGTTTGTATGTAAAATGCTTACCTCTTGAACAATACATTTGCATCATCTGTTTTCACTTGTTTATTGCTAAGGGCCCAGGGAATTGTGTAGTCGAATTTGACACGTGTAATGTTTAATATTAAATAAATTGGAATAAACAGTTAAACAGCAGCTTGCACTCAGGTGTGGCAGGGATTAACAGACATGTCTTCTTCTACATCCTCTGATAAACTACAGCGGCAGTGGGCAACCGGCAGTTGAATTACAGAGCTTTTATTATGAAAATTGGGTGTGAAGATTGTCTAGGTCGCTAAATAAAACCTCTGCAACAGATTAGATTCAATGTATGGAAAAAGAACACAAGTTAATTCAATCATTCAAATCAAACAAGCATGTAAACATTGATGAAGAAAATTCATTTCATGAAAAACATCCAGTTGATTATGGAAGGCTTCATTGCAGATAAACCAGGTAGAATAAAAGCTAGGTTTTCTAAATTCACTCTGCACTATAGTCTCTTTATAATAAGCTTGGCACACTTTGTCCAGAGTAACAATAAACAAGTGACAGTGTATTTTTGGTCTGTTTTAGGAGGGCTCTGTTTGTACAGCGTACCTCAAGATTGTCACAACAAAAGATAAGATGGTGATAACTTTCCAGATTTGTTCTCTGTGTGAGTTTTGAACCGCATCCATCCAATCTTCTCGTGGGATCCTTGATCTTCCTGGATCAAATTTCATAGCCTGTATGAAGATGCAAGAACTGGGATGCAGGAGCTGAGAAGTAAACAGTGTTCACATTTATTGTCATACCAGCCATATCTACTATTTTAAGATTAAGATGCATTTATTTTTCCCAAACACATGCACAGACATGCACAGGCACACTCATGCAGGTAGGGATATGTAACCTCTGCTTTTAACCCATCTGGTGCAGGACACACAGAGCAGTGAGCGACCATGTACAGCGCCCGGGGAGCAGATGTTGGGGGAGTAAGGTGCCTTGCTCAGGAGCTCTAGACAGGGTAGGGAGAATCTTCTTGGATTTTTGGACAGATCAATCCAGGTTTGTCTTTTGTTGTTTCTCCGTGGAGTCGAACCAGAGACGAACCAGAGACCTTTTATGCCCATAGTCCAAGTCTCTGCCACTAGTCCACCGCCTCCTGACATCCTTTCCCTGACATCAACACTGAAACCTGTATAATTGTAAAGATTGACATCTCTTCTTCCACTTCTTGCTTGCCCTTCTTTGGGAAACAGCATAATATTAATATTAATATAGTATTACTACCATCATCTGAAAGGACATCATTTTGATAAAAAAAAAATCTGATATCTAACTTTTTCCTTGCACATTAAGAGTGCCTCATTTTGTCTCTATGTGATCACTCTGTTTTTTTTGGACTTACCTCAATCATCCAGAGGGAAACGTCAATGATCAGTCATTAAATTTGAAACATTAATAGTGGCAACAAACATTTCTCAGACATACATTATACAATACATCAGCGGTTTATATGGAAGTACTTCACTAGTTGAGTCTATACTCACCCTTATATTTGTGACTCTGTTTACTGCCAGCAACTCATTAGAAATTCACCAGTCAAAGTCACAGTTTAACATGACCACAGCATCCAAACTCCCTTTTTATCTTGTTTTGGTTTGATGTAATGTTAGTCCCGATTGGCTGATATTTATGTCTAATGAACCAGCCATAAAATATTCCACTCCACTGCAATGCTTTACATAAGGAAACTGGCATTTACTTAGCAATAAAAGATCAAGGTGCCCAATATGAGGAGGATAAATTCACTGAAACTGAAAAACTATTTAAAAAATGCATGAAATTATGAACTAAAAATACTCTCCATACACACAGTTCCCATTTCATGTTTTGACATATTTGCTAAAAATATATCATGTATGAAGCAATTTATTTGTCCTGGACAGAGTCACTGTTTCCCATGGTTTACAGTCTTGGAGCTGAAGACTAACCTATTTACTAAACAGACAAGACCATGGCATCACTCTTCTCATCTATCTAGCTGCCAGATTAAATGCACTTCCCAAAATGACTAACAAAAAATTTCCTCCAGTGCCAATTTCATTTCAACAGATACATGTATACATTAGAAAGACATCCTATACTTCAACACTTTTGTGTAGAATTTAGTGACATCTAGTCGGGAAGTGCTATGTTGCAGCACCTCACTCTCGCCACACAATCCCCTTCCAAACATGACAGAGAACCTGTGGTAGCCTTCAGTTGTCACAAAAACTCAAAAGTTGTTTAGTTTGTCCAGTCCGGGCTACTGTACAAAAACATGGCGGCCTCTTTAGAGCTGACCTGCTCCCAAAGTAAATATTAAGTAATAAAATATAAAGGGCTCATTCGAGGATTAAGAAAAAAACAATTCATACATCTAAGATTAAACACACTAGTGAAACATCAATAGAAATATTTTATATTCAATTTCTGCCTCTAGATTCCTTTCACCTAAATCTTACACGCTGGACCTTTTAGAACTCCCAACTTTCCTTCCAGTACCACCATTGCCACATCTCTGGTTCAAATTGAAATATTTTAAAAACTATTAGATGGGCGTTCCTGTTCTGGATGTGCTCTGGTGAGACCACCATCATTAGATCAAAATTTAAGACCCAACTGCACCTTGTGTTATCAGGATGTACATAGACAGCATGGATGTAGCTTGTATTTGTGCCAAAATATTATATACCCAAATGACACTACTAGAGTTTCATCTGACCTACTTCCGTTAAATGCTGCCCCATTTCTGTCTTAGTATCTGCACAGTATCTGGGAGGGGGGAGCATTTAGAAGTTCAGTCAGCAGGCTAATTTGAGGAGTTGTGCGACTCATGTATACAGCAGGCTTCTCCTCTGTACTCATTCAAACACACTATGTCAATGATATCTTCTCTGAATGTCAAAGGGCATGCAGTGAAATTAATCAGTGTTTTAAAAAGCCTTTCTAAATAGCACTTATGTGCCTATAGTTAGCCTACTTATTAATGTACAGTGTTTCAATTCAGTGTGTTTGTTTTGACCTTCCACAGCTGCTCTGAGAGGAGCTGACCGGATGGATGTCAGAACATAATGGACTGGCTGCTCACCAAAAATAAAGGAGTTTGAATGACAGGAAAGGGGCTGTTGCAAAGACAGGAAACCAATCAGTCTGGAGGAAACAACACTGCAATGTTATCCATGGCTGCCTCACATTTACTGAACATTGACCACAGGACGAGTCTGCTTTTCGTCTGGCCCCTTAAGACTTAGAAGAAATTAGAAATAAAGCCAAAGACAGTTTCAGCCAAGAAACATCACCTTGAACCCTGACTGAGGTTTGAAAGTCAACTACAGTATCATATTAGAGATAGCATCATAGATGTGTTCAAAACTGTCATTTGTTCCTTAAAGGGTTCATCCTAAGGAGAGTATAAAGGTGAATTTTCTGAAAAGAATGACTGCAGAATTATCCCCTATTCAATCTATGTGGCCTTCAAGTCTTAACGTGGGCCCTGGACATTCTACTTCTAGCAACGCTGTGCCAAGCAAAGTCATGATGACATGCATCCCAGCTCCAGTCTCACAACAGGGGGTTGACGTCTCATGTTACCCTGCTGTAACTTTGCTTTCAGGCAGAGCCAAACCAAGCCACAAGACCCTCTCAACAGAACCATGTTACAAGAGCCAATGGACTCCGATCATGCCACACCACATTCGGAGGTGGTCGTGCCAAGTGTGTCATGTGTTGATTTGATTGAAACCACTGTTACAATATCAACACTGATCAACACATAATTATCAAATCTTTCTTTACAGCTGCACCAGATTCCTTCAGGCTCTCCTGACTCGTCTCTCCTGACTCTTTTGATCGCTCGTGGTGACACCCACATAGTTAGGAGAGGCGGTGGTCTAGTGGCAGAAACTTGGACTATGGGCAGAGAAGGTCTCTGGTTGGTCCCTGGTTCGACTCCACGGAGAGACAACAAAAGACGAACCTGGATTGATCTGTCCAAAAATCCAAGAGTCTCCCTACCCTGTCTAGTGCCCCTGAGCAAGGCACCTTACTCCCCCAACATCTGCTCCCTGAGCGCCGTACATGGTCGCTCACTGCTCTGTGTGTCCTGCACCAGATGGGTCAAAAGCAGAGATTAAATTTCCCTACCTGCATGAGTGTGCCTTTGCATGTCTGTGCATGTGTTTGGGACGAATAAAGCATCTTAATCTTAATCTTAAAACCCAACGATGTTGTTTTGAGCCAGGCTGAGTTTACAGATGTGTCATTTGTGCGATGTAACTAACACAAATGACGTACATGTTAATTTGCATATGTAGCAGGGAGTGAGATTCGATCACAAGTGGTTACAGCAGACACATTCTGGCCGATATTAATGCTGTTAACAGACGTACTTAAAGGGGACATAATTCCACTTTTGTAGTGCTTACACGTTAATGTGAGTATCTGGCATGTCAACCGTCCCAAAAACTCTGGAAAAAAACAACTCCCGCGATTTGTTGTGGTTCCTCTATGTCAGAAATGATACGCTAGATGGCTTTGAATGGGATTACGACCGAAAAACACGTCAAGGTTCCAACCATGCCCATGTAGGGAGTCTCGCTACATGGCCTTGGACCACCCCCCACCATCATCTCACTGGCTCCGAGGAGAGACGGCCCGGCTCCCCAGCTCCACCGTCTCACCGGGGAGACGGTGGAGCGCGTTAGCTCACAAGCGTAACGCTAGCGAGCAATCTCTGCAAGCTAGCGTTAACGCGCTGCTGTTACCCTTCAGACATCTAAGTGGTCGCATAAACATGCCGATCTTCGAGGTGAAGACTCCCAGGACACCTCTAAACATTGACTCAACAGTGTGGAAGGATGCTGCTGCTGCGCCAGCTCCAGGGGCGCTGGGGCTCTCGCAGCCAGGCTCTGGTTAAAAACGATATGGTTGCAAGATTATATCTTCGTCTCCAGTAGCCATATTTCTACTGAGGTAATGGATAGCAAAAAATCGGGGCGCTTGTATCTCGTGAAGGAGGGAGAAGGGGTGAGGGGGAGAGGGAGAGAGGGGGAGACAATGAGTTTGTTGTACGACCTTCCAATTTCAAGCACAAATGGTAATTTACCACATGAGTGTATCTCAATAAGCAACTGTCTTCTGTCTTCTTTTCAACCGGGATGAGGTCGAGTAACATCAAAAACTTAATATAATCTTTGAGTGAGTTGGTTGGTAATTTACAAACACTATTGACATTTTAATTATTACAAATATTTGAAAATATAACAATAAAAGATGAAACAAATATAAGATATGTATAAAACTAATGATGACCCAGATGCTACATGAGGAGAAATCAAAGTGGTAAAAAGCAAAAGCAAAGGAGCGGTAAAGAAGAAATAATGAAAACAACGTGGTCAAAGTCTATAAACATATTGAGTCTCACAAAAGAGCCACAAAGTAATAAGTAACAGTCAACAACAAAACACAAGCTCCAAACAGGGGCAGAATCATTCTAATATTTATATTGGCTTCATAAGTCCAGAAACTACCACAATTGAACAGAAGTTTACGCAGACAACACTTGCCATATTTGTGTGAGATGTAAAGCTGTGATTGTTGATGTTAGTGTAGTATTTTTATGTGCAACAGAAAATACCTAATGCTAAATATAATGCAAAAAACATTATAGCATGTTGACCAATTGTATGTGAATTGCATAGGACTGTGCAGGAACTGAGGCAATGTCAACAACAACTACATGTAACAAAATGGTGTTGCACCTAGAGAGAGTTAAGAACTTGAAAAAGGAACCCTTGAGTACTCGTGCCAAATTCCAGGAAATGTTGGTTTAAATGTTAACAGTACTCAACCCTAAACATGTTATTGTTGGTTACCAAGGGAACTGTCGCATCTGCTGCTGACTGTAGTTAGACGACCTGGTTACTTGGACTAACTTTAGGGCCAATACAACAAAGACTTGCTGTGCCACTACTCAATCAGCAAATGATTCACTTAGGTTCAGGAGAAGAAGCAGCAATGAAAGCTGACTGAGAAAATCCTGAAGGCTTAAGAGCCTGGACAAATAACTTTTTGGTTCAAGTTGCAGCCACTGATGGAGTTGAGCCTCGTCTTGGTGCGAACCCTAAGGCAACACATTTATTAACAGATGCTCCCGTTCTCAAATGGATACATCTTGCCCCTATCAGATACACATTTGTGAGCATTCTTCACAAATCCATCATGATTTATGCTGTTATATGACAGAAAAATATGAAATTGAAAATTCAGCTATTCATATCATGAATGGATTTTCTAAGATCTCAGACAGAGCTGGAGCAGAAATTGGAGGAAAACAGTCAGCTGGAGTCTAATTTCCTCGGTTTTATGACTGAGGTCTGGAGTCAAGGATTGCTTTGAACTCTTAATGGAAAATGGAGAATGTGATGATCCACAGAGAATTGCATGGCAGTGTAGCAGCAGCTACAATAGTTGCTGTGGAACAATAGAAAATCTCGATATGTCTTAATCATCCTATGATACTTTTTTTTAAGAACAGTTAATAACACATTTATGTCTACCTTGTCTATCATATGAGTGTATCTCAATAAGCAACTGTCTTCTGTTAAACCGGGATGAGGTCGAGTCAAATCAAAACTTAACACAATCTTTGAGTGAGTTGCACAGCGACTCTCCAACTGCTAAGGTGCAGTGTGTGTGTGTGTGTGTGTGTGTGCTGGAAAGGGAAATGAGAGGTAGAGATTGTCAGCATGAGCTTGCGAGTGTACATGCTGTTACAACAAAAGGTAAGGCGAGGTGAGGTGAAACACTGAATTCAGCCAAATGTAAAAAACAAACAGTTCTTCTCTTCCTGTTTTGGCGACACCCACAGATCCCACCCAGCTGCCCCCTCTGATGGTGGCAGGGGCAGGGCTGGCTGTCACTGAAGGTCAGACAGAAACACCACCGGAGTATAAATCAGGTCAAAGCCTCCAACTGCAGCTTGCAGGAAAGCATGTGGTTAGTGGAACATAGCAGGAGATAAGATTGGCCTCAGTCTGATGCGTATGAAAACAAGCTAAAATCTGAACCTTCAGTTATACAATATGTATTAAGCCTGAAATCTTGCTATCTTTGAAAAATATCTCTTTCAACCTGTTATCATCAGAACAAATATATCATTATCTGGTAATCTTAAGGTTTGCTTTTCCTTCAACTTGACTCAATCATGTTATTTTGTCAAGATAACATAATCCATTTAGTAGAGAAGAAACCTTTTGTCAAATTAAGCTTGTCGAAAAGTTAATTAAACAACTTTATCAACCAATAGTATCTTGAACGTTGTGTCTATCTGGTATTTGTTTCTGCCGTTAAACCCAGTTAGGTCTCCCTTCTGCTAGATACTGTACACTGTCATGATTGAATTTCAGTGAGTGACCCAACAAGCATTGCTCTTGAATGTGTTGGACATTCCAAAAGATCTGGGTGTATTATTACGTTATGACCCCATGTGTGGTAAATGTGTCATGGACAGCAGATGAGTTATGAAACGGCTGGAATTAACAGCAGCTTGTTGACAGATCACATGCAGCAGAGCTCTGACTACAGCAGTGCAACTTTGCCAACAGGGCACACTTGTGTCATTAATAGCAATGACAGCACACATTCAGTCCCGGCTGTAAACTAAGGCTGAGGTTATGGGAGAAGTTTGGAGGCTATACACTCTTAGAACATTCTTTGATTACCTCATCAGGAGTTTATGCATTAATGAACTGTGACCTCGGTTACACATTTCATTTTTTGTATATACTTCTCTGGTCTTACAAAGCTATACCATCAGCAACTCAATATAATACATTGGGTCTCATGCAAGAACCTGTTGTCACAGCATATTCATTTTAATAAGTGCCATATTTAGAACCTTCAACATAAAAATGAAATTGATGTGGCACAGAGCTTAAAGCAGCAATAATATAATATTTTTATGGAGACACAACAGAATGTCCTATTAACTTACACCTGGTTCACATGGTATTAGCAAGTTGTGAAAAATAAGTTCCATTACAAGGGTTAAATGGGAGATTTTTCCCCTTTTCTGTCCTGCTCAAAGTTCCTGTTGGTTAAATTTAGTTTAACTCGATCAATAATGGACAAAGGATAGACTAAATGCTGAGATTCTGAGGTTTTTTAAGATGTGATGTCACTAAAGCATATCTGTGCCCATGAAACTCAACGGACTCAGGTCCTGTCATCTGAACTGGAAAGTGACCAAAGCTGCCACTGGTCAGCCTCAGGTAGCACTGATGTTCACAAGTAATGTGAATCAACACAAATTATCTTTCAGTGTGAGCCATTCTAGTTATGGTGTAAACCTAGCATTATGACCCCATTTGAGAAGTTTTAGATAAGGCAGGCCAATTGCATTGAAAGAAAACAATTTGAATATAGATATCTGAAATAAATTAGGTTAAATGATTATTAGATGGTGGAGTAATATGGGCTTTAAATCTCTGTTGTGATGACAAAGAGGGGAGAGGTGGTGGTGGGTTTCTCAGGACACAGAGGGAATTCTGATGTCAGGTGTGTTGACGGATAGCTCTTTTTCCCCCTGTGTGTCCCTCCACCTGCTCTGATGGTTAAAGTAGAGAGATTCATCTCCCTCCCGCTGTTCCTCACCAGGAGTGAAGGAAGCTCTACACTACTGCTTAACTCCCCCTGACTCACCCTAACCTCTCCAACTGCTGCACCTCCCCTGGAGAAACAAGTAGGTCAGATGTGTGTACATGTACATCACTGAGCCACTGGTGCTCTCTTCATCTGATAGAAGGTGCTGTTTGGCACTTTAAATCTAATAACTGACATGTTTATACACAGATGAGAGCCTGATGGAGTCAGTGTGTGAGTATATCACTCACACACTGGACTTGACAGTGTGTGAGTGATATAACCATATATAAAAAGATTCACACTATGAATAGGTGAATGGCAAAACTGTACTGTGAAGCGCTTTGAGTGGTCATCGAGACTAGACAGAGTCATACAAATTTGTATGGCTCTGTCTAGTATTTATACAGAACATTTTATTTGAATTATTGTGAAAAGGTACACAGAGGTTTTAAGATGAACAAGAAAGAAGATGTTAGCATAGCACTGGAAGCTACCGCCATGCTGATTGAGTAACACAGCGAGGTCCTAGTCATACTGCTCAAAACACAATTTAGTCTATTGACTCAAAACTAAACAAAACAATGCACTATCATCCCTAATATAAAGATGTCATGGCAGAACTTTAATATACTGGGGCTAAGGCCTGCTCTTATACCCAGCTCAAGTTAATTTTACAATGTCCAGTGGATCAGCTCAGTCGAAGAGGAACAAAAGTAAGTAACCCCCTCAGGCCCGGAAACCTTAAGTGCAGGGTTTTTTACTTTGTGACAAACTTTTATACTTAACATTTCTTGTTAGACTAAAATTAAACTGAAACTTTTTTTGAGGTCACCCTTTATTTGACTTGACTATTTCATTCAGATTAGTAGTCATGCCTCCTCAGCAGGCATCACTCCACACATCTTTGGCACGATGAGAGGAACTGTCATCACTTTGAAGATTTCAGGCTGTTTCACAGCAGCCGTGGAGTGAATGTAGAGATCTGGATCTGATTGTGGGATGCAACAGGAGAGGGGGCGCGGCAAACAGATAATCTGTTACATCTCAGGAAGGCTGAGAGGAGTGAAGTGATGTCTCTGCAGCAAAGTCAAATCGTAAAGTTTATAATAAACTCACAAAATGTCCTTCACATTAGAGGTAATGTGTTGTAATGACTTTATCTGACAACTCCAATAAGATCATTATGTATGCAGCGTCAACCAGTGCAGTTTGACAAATTTCTTCCAGACACATGTGAGGTCACTGTGACCATCAACCTTTCTAGCACTGACATCTCTCCCCGGAGCCGGTGAGATGATGGTGGAGGGTGGTCCAAGGCAATTTAGCGAGACTCCCTACATGGGCATGGTTGGAACATGACGTATTTTTCGGTCGTAATCCCATTCAACGCCATCTAGCGTATCGTTTCTGACAAAAAGGAACCACAACAAATCGCGGGAGTTGTTTTTTTCCAGAGTTTCTTGGACAGTTGACATGCTAGATACCCAAATTAACGTGTAGGAGCAATACAAAAGTACGTCTGTTCCCAGCATTAAAATCGTCCATGTGTCTGCTGTAACCACTTGTGATCGAATCTCACTCCCTGCTACATATGCAAATTAACATGTACGTCATTTGTATTAGTTACATCGCACACATCTGTAAACTCAGCCTGGCACAAAACAACATTTTTGGGTCTTAACTGTGTTGGTGTCACCACCAGCGCGCAAAAGAGTCAGGAGAGACGAGTCAGGAGAGCCTGAAGGAATCCGGTGCAGCTGTGCGAGGGGGGGCGGGGCACTCAAAACAGGTCAATCTGAGGAGGGCTGTTTTAGACAGGGTAAAAAGGTGCTGTTTTAAATGATCCTTGTGGTATTTTGACAAAAGTATGTTACAGACATTTCATTAAGACCCCAGGGAATCATATCAACTTGCGCTAAATGGGCATACGATGAGTCCTTTAAATAAAACTGTCGAGTTTGGTGTATGTAAATTATACTGAAGTTGTGATATCTGGCTCAGAGAAAAACTAAAATGGCCTTTATTGATTGATATAAAGTAAAAGTAAAGCTAACCAGAGCATGACAATTTTTTTTTTAACTGTAGAGTCTCCAGAGAATAAAGAAGCTGCATGTTGTTGCTGTTTTGCCAGTGACAATGCAACGCCTTTTCCAATTACGTGAACTAGATTTGTTGTAGCAAAAACTTTTTCTGAACTTGTAACTTCACTAGTGACAGTTTCTTAGGATGTGGGGAGAACAGTGCTCTTACAAGCTTCTGATTTCCTTTGGATTATTTTGAAGAATCAGGGAGCAATATTGTTGAGATTTTCCTGCACTGTGAGCACAAGATTGCACTCCACTGTTGAGTCAGAAATAACAGAGACAGATCTAAAAACCTTCCAAAATGAAATCTGTTTCCTCAGCCTTCCAGGCCATACGAGTGGAAACAGTTCTCTGGTTTGTGGCTATTTAAACTCAACCCTTCCCTCAACTTAATCTGATTATGGTTTGATGACATTCAGTGCATCTTATATCTGTCAAAACACAGGGTTCAGGGTAAATCACAAACCATTTAAACCATAAAACAACACAGCTGTATTTATTTTGCAGGGTTGGGATGTTTTCTCTCCACAGCAGTGAGCGACTGAGAAAGTCCACAGCCACTGGCCACAGTGACCTGGCCTGTTCAAAGGTCAGGATGGCGGTAGATGACACTCAAGGCTTTTTGTTTTGTGAGAAATATATAAACAAGTAAAATTTCTATTTTATTAGAAGATTTATTACTTCCTCCCACTGGTTAAATTTGATCATATTTGATCGTGTTCTTATTGTTAAGGATTGTGTGTGAATCCTGATGAATCTCATTCCTCTGTCATACATTTCTGTAATTTTTTAACACTATTAAAAAGACATAACAGTGAGCTGAACTGTTGTGCGGGTGAAATGTTCCCTCATCTGAACTTAAGTTTATTTAAACTCAGACCCTGACACTCCATCTTATGACCTCAAATACTGTACTCCCTAAAGTCTGAATCACACTAGAGGATGTTCTACTCTTGACTGAAATTGTGAAAGACCACAGACATAATGCCAGATTTAATCTTAGAACGCAAGCACTAGATGATTGCGCCGTAACATCAGACCACACACTTGGTGTTTGTAGCAAACAATTTTATAGTGGTGATTCCATTGACAGAAACTGACAGGATTCTTCTTCTTCTTCTTCTTCTTCTTCAGTTTTTTAATGGCAGTTGGCAAAAACTTTGTGTGTGGAAAAACAAACCGCCATGTGTTCTGTTTTGCCGCGACGGAATTGGCGTAAACATTTTGTAGAGCGAGCAGGAGATGAGTTAGAAATGTATTGTGGTTTTTAGTCTCAGATGTACTAGTACTCAACATCCGGTTGGTGACGCTCCCTGGTCAGCTTGCTTTCATTAGCTTTGGCTGATTTCTGTCGGAAATCAGCAAAAGCTGATTTGGGCTGGTTACTGTATCTGCCAGTAACCAGCCCAAGGACCCGCTTGAAGCATTATAGCAATCTGATACTGGATCTGAGTCATTAACACAAAAACATGTCCCTATTCTGGGACAGTGCATATTGTGTTGCTCTGTTTGCAACAACAGATGCAGCATATTGAAGCTTTACTAACTGTATCTGCTTAAACTATGGAACAATTAGATTGAATAGAATTATAAAACGCAGAGAGAGCACAAACACATTATGTCCTCAGCACAACACCACAGCCCAACACCATCCACACAATCAGCACTTATTCCACAGATAAGTATTAGCGCCTCCATGAATCTGCTGCATACTTCAGCTCCATAACTCATGACATAGCGGATGATTTGCAATCAGTGTGAGTTGCTGTAAACTGCTTGGGTTCCAGCATTTCCCTCAGGAATGTGTTTTCCTTGTGTTGTCAGCTCTCCTCTGACTTTACTGTCACTGCATACTCTTCATGAGTCATGAGCTCAGAGGTGCTTGTGACCTGACACAATTGCAAACATTGAAAACAGTTTCAATGTTAACATTTCATAGCCTGCTATCGCCAGACCAACTTGCCAGCTCATATTTAATTTCCAGGGGGCGCTAGCAACAGTTACAACAGCTGCAAATCAGACCTGCAACTAATAACATCAAGATGTATCTCATAGCGCAGTGACATAAAAACATAAACAGACGAGGATGTGTATTTATATATCACTTTTCTACTCTTGATGGCAACTCAGAGCACTTTACAGCAAAGTGTTGCTAATTGAGTGGTCATCATGGCTAGAAAAGTGCTATATAAATCGGATCATTTAATCCATTTATATGGACTTTGTGATTGACACCAACCTGACTAGTAATCCATGTTGTTGTGTCTGTTGTGCAGGTGTTTCAGTCATTATCTGGGTGAAGTTTGGTGGTGTTTCCTCACAACTAGTGACCCTTGCTTTCCAGCAGAACATCAGTGTGTTACCTGGCACCATCTTTAGCAGCAACCTTAATTAGAAAATGAGTCATCTTCACAACCGGAAAGAACACAGTGAGTTTGGTGACATATGTTTGCATGACATTGCAGAGTATTGCAACATTCTAGATGAACTATGAACGATATGGAACTAAATTTCTCACTGGACTTGAACTTTTATCCATCTTAAAGGTATATCATCACAAGCTGCTATGAATGCTTGTATTGACTCTTAGGAGTTCACTTTGGATATCAGGCAAATGTTTCTCTGTGCCAAGCGCACTTTTTTTCATTGCCAGGCATAACCTGGCACGCCTAGCACACACTGGACACTTAAAAATGGGTTTGGATCAGAAAGAATACATGATCACACATTATAGGTGGATGAGTTTATAGAATACACTCCCAAGGACATTTTCTTAAGTTTCTCTAGGCCTTACGGGAATTGTCTTTTATTCATCCAAAAGCAAAAACTGAGGTAATGAGTTCCCAGGTCTCCTCTCTATCTCCTCTCATTGTTTCTGAGCTGCACATCAGCAAATCTGTGCTGGTGAAGTGTTATAAAAGAGATGTCTTTCCCATAGTTTTTTTATGAAATGGTTGCTGCTGATAAAGTCTGAGTGGGAATTTACTTTTGTGTTTGGGGACATGATGTAAAAGCCTACTCACAGTAGCAGAAAGCTAATTATATTGTTATTATCCTGGTTTGATGACCTTGATAATTCTTTTTAAAGGTTGCGTAAGTCATTTTTCTCAAAGATTATGCAATTCTTCAGTTTCAGTTGCTCTTTTATCTCTCTCTCTATGTTATCATGTCCATCATCTGCTATTGTGTTGATTTCCACCTCTGTCAATAATTACTGCTTTTTGAGATTTCCTGATACATTTGATTTTTTTTTCTGTGGGATTTTTCTTCTGACAAAGCTGACATGTAGATGTGGGAAGGAGTTTGAAGGAGACTGTCCTTGAAAAAAAAATCTAACTGATGAGTTGTTTGTGCAGGCTGTTTGTGTGGTGGGTGAGCTCTAGACACACACAAAGTCAGAAGGAGGTTGTGTGGATGGATGCATTGCATTTGTTGTGACATTAGAGATGAATCAACATAGCAAAAAGAATGTTAAACATTGGAGAGGTGATCTAATTAAATGCGTGCATGTTGTATATATGCATCTATACACTAAAACCTTTCGGCTGGGTGAGGGTGTCTGATTGTTTAAAGACCCAAAACACCCAATTTACCCAGGTAACATCACTGACAATGTGTGCAGGTGCACCACAAGCTGATATATTTCACATGATTCTGTCTGGAACAACCAGTGGCTACCAGGAACAGGTTGGTTGACTACCAAGAACAGAGTGATCGACAGCCCGGAGAGACAGCAACAGATCAGTGAGGGTTAGCAGCGTGAAGTGCATCTTCTGAGAAGGAGAACCCACTGCAAGCCACAGTTCAAACTACAGAAAATTAACCCCAGGGATGCCCGGGGCTATTGTCTGGGCTACTTTAAAAAATATTGTGGCCTTCATAAAGAGCCCTCGCTCCTGATGTAAATATGAAGTATTTAAACATAAAGGGCTCATTCTTGGGTAAATGTACAACAAAGATGAAACACACTCGTGAAAACATCACTAAGATAATTTTATGTTCAAATTCTGCCAATAGATCCCTTTCACCTGGACCAGATTTTTGTGCCATTGCTTCTGTGAACACTCCCTTAGTGCAATGCTCTTGCTTTGTCTCTCTCTCACACACACACAGGCAGACACACACTGATCATCAGCAGCAGTGAGACATATGACGCATCCATAAAGGTTTTTAACCATTCTCTGCAGGCAAGATTCCAGATGTGTGCGTTTTCCGACTCGCCCAATTGCTTCCAAAGTTACTCTTCCGATGATAGCCTCCAGATAATTTACCAAGTCTGCATCGGTCTTGCATCTTTGGCTTAAATGATCTGATATTACTCCATCCCTTCCTCTTATAATGGCCTCTTTGCTGGCTCTGCAATGATTTTGGTACCAAGCTAACTTTTTCTTAGAGCTATCTGATATCTCCAGCTCATAGCTCCAGCTCCTCTTGTTGTGGTGGTTTGTATGTTAGCTTAACTTTCTAAGGTAAAGGGTTTTGGTAAATGGTTTTGAATTTATATAGCGCTTTACACCCATTCTCACACGCACATTCACACAGTGCATCTATTCGCAGCACTTGTTATTCTATGGGTGGCCATTCAGGGTTCAGCATCTTGCTCACTTCGGCATGCAGATAGTCAGACTGGGGATCAAACTGCTGATCTTCAGATTGGAGGAGGACCACTCTACCCCTAAGCCATCAAACATTTTTTAAAGTCGTAGTAAAAAACAACTACATTGTGTTTCTTTAAGAAGATGATTGTTGATGATGTTTAGGAGCAGATCATGTAAGGAGATTGAATGCAGACAGACTTTGCTTCCCCATGTTTTAAATAGACTGAACTGAAAACAAAGTAGACTGTGCCAGGGTGAGTTGGGGTGAATTTAGATAATACATTTTTTTGTCTGTAGTGTTCTTACCCAATGCATATTCCTAAATGGTTCTGTGTTTCATCAACTCACATCAAAACTATTAGCATCATATGATGTGTGTGCATGCGTGTGTGAGATCGTGAATGGGCCCCAGAACATTTTTGCTCTGGGCACAATAACAGGTTAATCCGGCCTTGTCTTCTCCCGCACATCTTTGTAGCATCTCTCCAGCACACGCTTTGTAGTAGTGGTGCAGCAAGCATAAACCATATTTAATTCTTCCACCTCTGGGTACAGACAGTCTGCACTGCTCACAAAGTTATGTAATTTTTTGTTTTGCAGGCCAGTTCTAACTGACCAGTGGGAGGTTTAGTGTGGAACCCTAAAGTCTCACCACTAGTTGGCAGGGGGTTAAAGGACAACTCAAGATAGGCAACAGAGGTGAAATACATGAAACCTCCCACCAGTCAATATAAAATCAATTAAACATCTCTCTGTGTCTGCCAGATGTTACAAACAACTGTATATGGTGATAATTTTTCATTTTGTTTTCACTGGAGCTGTTTATAAAATGATAATCACAGACCATTTATCTCCACTGTGCATCAGAACCAGTGGAAATAAAACATGACATGAGTGCAGCGTGCCAAGCGCCTCATGTCTCAGTTCACTGCAGAGATGCTCCTGTGTTTGCACTAAGACCTTGATCTGGGTCAAATCTGCAGGGGACAACAAATAATCAGAGAGCTGGCACAGCAGCATCTAACATGTGACCCGCACAGTCTATGTATGTCAAGATTCTTCACAGTGTGGAGATTCACTTCCTGTTTTACAACTCAGCTTCTCCCCTGGCAGCAATTCAAGACCCCACATGGGCTCTATGCCGTGACTTATCCTGGTGGTTTTGGCTTCAGTTATGGGGGGTCCTGCCGCTCAGCAGCTGTGATCTACGCATTCCTACCACAGTTACTGAGGCAAAATAAGGATGGACAATGCCACCCAGGGGTTAGGATCCCCAGGAGGATTTACTCTAATATGAGCTCCCCTCAAATACTAGTGATAAAATATATATAAATGGCTGCGGGGTCATACAAATATCAGACTATAAAAATACTTAAAATGGGCATAAGAAAGAAAATATGTTAATGCCAACTTTACAGATTACATTGCTAGGACACAAAAGTAAAACTCATGTGGAAATACACTAGCTAGACATTAAGGGGGTTTAACTCACCTGGGCACTTGGCCCTCGCCACACGCACCACCCCATTAGTCTGGCAGCGGAAGTAGGAACGAAAGGTGAATAAGGTAAGTAGCTGAGTTAAAAATCTAAATATATAAAAGTATAAAAGTCAGTAGCAGACCCTAAAAGTTGGCTTCAACATAAACCTGACCAATTCACATATTACTTACTAAAATATAAACTGACATAAAATAATAGCACATAGGAAAAACAGACAACAGCCCAAACAGCAGCCATGAACCCGGAAATAGACAATTAAAAACTGAATTACATAAAATGCAAAGCTTATAAAATAAATCAGTTTACATTAAATACCTCAGACAGTGCAATTTCTGGCAAGATCTGGCTCCACAGTCACTGTTACTCAACTGAATGAGTCAACAACAAGGTTAGTTTTACCTTTTTGGGCTTCCATGCAACAGCCAACCAATAGTTTCATGACGATCCAGGCTTCAGACCCTGCATGGGCCTGTAATTAACAAAAGGTAAATGTAATCGATGAAAGTCTTTAAAGCAGTCAATTAAGACAAGTTTGAAAACATACCTTGCAGGAAATCCTGCCACCAAATGCATCAAGACTGAACTTCTGAACGCTACATGCATACATAAGTTTTAAACAAGACAAATATTATCCAGGTGTGTGTCTGCTGTGACAGACAAAAAAGGGTGGGGCTTGAATTGAGCAGGAAAGATGGGATATAGGCATTACTAGGCCTAACACCAACAATCTCAGGACGTTCTTTCTTTATGAGACTCACCTTTATCGACAAAACCACAGCCTACCCTGAGCTCTTATTTATCTCTGTGGATGTGGCAATCTGGAAAGAAATCTGAATTTAAATACAATTTATTTTCACTGCACAGAATGTGTGGCCGACATGTTTTTAACTTTTTGCATTCATTTATTTGGACAGTTCAGAACATGTTATGTCTATGTTAGTGACAGGCTCCATTACAGTTGTAATGTTGTCACCAGCTCCTCGGCCACCTCACACACCTCCGGTCTCTCACAGCGTGGACACCAGCTCAGGTTTTAACTTTGGCATAGACTCAACAAACCGTGACTGATGATCAGCAAGACCAATTTTGGTTTCATGTTATTAAATTTCATTCATATTAAAAATATTTATTTGTTCCAAAGTCATAGCGCTGTGATAAAAAAGCAGTTCATATAACTTATCTCTGTTTTTTGTGTGTGTGTTTGTTTATCTTTATCCAAATGAAAAAGCTTTTCTTCAGTACACCTGCTTTCAACGTTTTCAGCAATAGAACATAACAGGGGGAGAGGAAAAGATCTGTCCCAGCACAAAAAATGCTAAAATATAAATTACTGACATTACATTAACTACATTGTTATTGTTTTAAAAGTCACTTTTACTCGTTATTTTAATTCAATTCAAATTTGGGACCTTAATGTAGTAAGGTTGGGGGGTTGCATTGAGACCAGGCCAGGTGAAGGCACCACAGCCGTTTAAAGGTATGACAATGCCTGACAACGCCTGTTCCATATTTAAATGATTTTACCTTTAACAAAGATTAACACGTAGTGTGTTTAGTGCACAGGCAAAGTGCTAGTAGCACTTTGAACTTAAATTGTTTTATGTTGCAATGGTTTTATTTATCAAACGTATAATTTTTAGTGCTCCAGGTGGTGTTGGCCTCCAGTAATTGGGAGCGGCTGGTGCAGCTGGAATTTAACTGGGTTCTTACTGAAGGACTTTATACCAAACTGTGTTGTTTTGACCAAAGAAATCCTGCCCCCACATACTGCCATTTGTCTCCAAAGAGTTTCTCCCAGAGCACGTTGACTGAAAACAAGCAATGACCCACAGTTAAATTTACCAGGGCTGAGCTTCTATTGTGCAAACCTTTCACATCTGTGCTAACACATTTTCTTTTATAATGGGAATTTTAAGCACATTTTATTTATTTATTTCAAGTATTTGACTCTGGCTGTGACTGAAAAATCTTCTGCAGATGTTTATCAGAGAATCCCATATGATCTGTATCATTTCATGGAAAGCTTGAAGACACACATTTGAATAAGCTTTTAACATGTAGGCAGCTGTTTAGATTCAGTAGCAGTTTTATAAATATTTCTATTTTGAGCATCAACTTGCCACAGGGCCTTGATTGCACAACCTCCAGTGTGTCACAGCTCACATATCTCTGATGTTGGTCTCGTTTCAAAACACTAGTACATTCTTTCATTGGATCCACTGCCTCAGAGGCACAGCAGCTCTGTGTGTGTGTGTGTGTGTGTGTGTGTGTGTGTGTGTATGTGTGTGTATGTGTATGTGTGTGTGTGTGTGTGTGTGTGTGTGTGTGTGTGTGTGTGCGCACGCGCGGGGTGAGAATGCACATCTTGCATTTCCTCTCGGATTTATTTATTAGTGGCCACTAGTGCAGTGTACGTTATAAACCTGCTTTTGTCTTGTCCTGTGTTAATGCTCTGGAGCTACTTCAGAATGTTTCCTTGACACTTAGTACTCCTCAAACAGTTCCACACTATGCTGTCACTTTTTATTGTTTGCGCGCTGGACATGCACACAGCAGAGCTTTTTATAAATATAAAATGATGCAGAATGAAGTTAGAAAAATTCATCAAACATGGTTTATCTGCAATGAAGTCTTCATATTCAATGTTTTTCATTAAATTAAATTTCATCAACACCATCTACCGAACCAAGTCCACAACTTTTATAAATAAAAGGTCTGTAAGTCTGCTCGATATACAGCATTGGAGCAACACAATGAACATTGTGATTTTTCGAATTACCAAACAGGAAGGGATTATATTCATGTTTTTGCCATGACAGAAATCGGATCAGTCCGTGTGTATCTGTGTCAGTCCGATATGATGAAAGGAAAATGATCAGAATGATTTGATGGAGATTTATACCCTTTGTTTAACCCAGTTACCAAATGCTATGGTAGTTTATCCAAGGACGTAGAAGAAGACATGTTCAACTCTACCCACAGACTGAAGGCACCATATCGATCATGCCATTAACAATACACACGCTGTGTGTGAAGCCGATAAGATGAGCTGTGAGAGATGTGTGTTCGACAGACAGACAGACACTTTGTGGAATTGTTAGGTAGATAAGAGCCTTTGCTGCCTGGAGATGACAGTGGATTGGTGATAAATCAGTAACACAGTGTTCAAAGGTTTTGGACATAGAATTTGGGCTAATTGTATTTAGTTTTGAATCGTGGCTCTCTATTTATTATCCATTAGAAAACTGTCACCTATGAGCAAGTCCGGTGCTGAATCAATCAAGTGAGCATCAGAGGTGGCTTACAAACTCTTACTCCTCACTCTAGATAAGGGTACAATTCCTAGCAAACATATTAGCATCTATTTAATATGCTGAAGGATGTGACAGTTTTGTTTGTGCTGTGACAAGCAACAATAAGGTCAGCTGTTGAAAAGGTTGCTGTCTGTGTTCATTGACTGATAATTACTGCTGTTGAGATTGTACCCAGCCAGGAGCTAAGGGAGGAAGGTCCCCTATTTACAGCCTAACCCTAACCCTAACTCACTGTAACACATTAGGACTGGTATTAAACACCTTTCTAACTAGCTAGGCAGGGAAAATATGAACATCACAGACCATGTTGCATTATTCTAAAATCTTGTATTATGTATTATTATTATGTAAAATAATGAACAACACTTTATTTGACTAAGACCTTTGGGCTCCGTTAAAAAACATCTCCTTCACCATAATTTATCCTGAATGTTACCTCTCTGTATAGAATAGAATAAAATAGAATATAACTTTATTGTTAACCTTAGTGAAAAATTGTCTTCTGCTCACCTATAAATAATAACAACATGATGTAATCACAGTTTTCATGCTTGTTTTGAATAGTGATATTCTTGAAATACTTGTCACAACAATTCAATTACATTTTCATTTTGCTACTGGATTAAAATATAAGGACATAGTGAGATTCTATGTGCCAAAGTCCATTCCTCTGTTCATAATTAATCAAATTGTATGCTCATTTACTCATTCTCATGTGTTTCTTCAAAGGGGTCTCCTGATTAAAATAATTTGCTTGTATCCTACTGCACAGCCATGATAATTAATCACTGTTGGACCTGTTGGTGCATAGACACATTATGACCAATTGCATAAGGCACAATGGATATATCCCATTTGTCCCCACCTAATAGATATAGACTACACTCTATATGAATACATAAGAACTATGTTTATACAAGCTAACTGCAGATACCCTCTAAAAACTATTGCAATAATTCTAGCATCATAGAGCACACAGTAAACTATTTTCATCAGTTGAGATTTACGATGTTGGATAATTTCATCTCCCTGATATTTTCCCTCTGTGTTATTATACTCTCTGTACTATATGTTCTGGCATCACATATCTATTCAAAACGCAACAAGGTAAAATGTAAATTTAAAAGCGTCTGTGAGTGAGGAGAGACAGAGACTGGTGTGCTGAGCATGAGGAATGCAAACTGAGTTTAAGGATAATGAAACCCAGATCAGATCACATCAGAAACGTTGCTTCCACTCATCCCTCCCTCTGCACTGTGCACTACTTTTTTGGCACACTTTTACTATCACTGTACAGTAGATGAACAACTTAACCATGGGTTGCAATGGAAAGGCCAAGTGTTCAAAGTCTGGATGCAGCAAAGAATGAGAGAATATGCTATATATTGACCTGTAGTTGTGATGGATATCACTTCAGGATGGCAGACCAGGGCACAATATTTATCTTAAGTTGAGTTTCTGCCTGTATGTGTGAGGTTTGTATTGAACCTACAATGATCTGTTCGAATTCAAAATAGCGTCTAAAGAGCATCTGAAGTAGCATGTCTGTTGCTCCAGAAGAGGGCGATCACTGTCAGCTTGACCTACTGCATGCCCTCTTGACCTGTCACTATTGTAAACCAGTAATTTGATGTTGTATCGCTGCTAGCATGCAAAGCCGTGCTGACAATTATGACACCAGATCATCTGAGAAGCGGCATGTGGAAGTATTTTGGGTTCTACGCTGTAGACGACAAAGTAACGATGAAAGGTGAGACTGGTTGTCGTATTTGCACCTAGCTACCTTATGACAAATCTGTAGGGTCACCTGTTAGCACCAACAGAGGAGGCCACACAGACAAGTGGAATAGTGTTAGTGTTTAACCTTGTCTAACTGTGGTCTTAAACCCACAACCCTTATATTCACAACCTCAGACTTCCGTATGTCTGAAAGAGGCCATGGAATTTAATCTGTTATTGGAGGATTAAGTTGATGTATTGTGATTAGGTTGTCCAGAGTATTACTTCTGCATTTGTCTGAGGGAAAATTATATTCCCTTAACCTTTGCCTCCCTATTAGCATTTGCTGCATTACGTTGCCTGCCTGCTAGCTTGCCAAATTGTGGCCTCTAGATATCAACAGTAACATTAATATTTGTGTTTGTTGCTAAGTAGGGGGTTCTCAAGATTTAGTCAATTGAATGCCAAGCATACTGCGAATACTATTTCCTTCATTGCAACCACAAACTCGAGAGTTACATTTCTCTCGAGTTTGTTGTACGCTAAACCTGTGTGCAACAAAGATGTAGCGTACAGGTTTACAGTTTACTGCTCTTAATTATGGTCCATCACAGATGTGCTACACATCTCCAAATATTCATGGGAGTGCTATGGATATGAATGATCCACAGGAAATAAATGCGGTTGTTTACTGACCCCTTACCTTTAACTAGAGAATCTATTTTCATTGTACAATTTTTACGTGTACACATTACAGACAGATTGTAATTAAAGTCACTTGAACATTCCTTTCCCAGATGATGGGCCCCTATTCCCTCTTCTTCTACCATCAGGTTGCCTTTTACATTATAAACATGCTACTCGTTTCGAGGGAAGATTAGAAAAAAATATTAATAAGTTGTTCATTTGATCAAATTTAGTTTTGGTGGGTGTAATTAATAATGCATCTTGTTGGAAGGACAGGCAGTGAAGGATTTGCCTTGTTTTGTTTTCACATTTTCTAAAAGCTGGTCAGACCCCTCAGACTATACTGTTCACTGTGTTTCTGTGCAAGTGGGTGGAGTGGATACAGTGAACACCATCAAGGGTAATGCTGTCTATCAGAGCTTCAGTCCCTCTGCCACCGTATCAGGGAGCCCTGATCAGAGTGGTGATCCAGCTCGCCACATTGCATCCTGGGAGCTCAGGTTCCACCGAGCCCCCTGCAGTTTCCAGCAGTTGCATTTTTCCTCTTTCTCAAGCTCACGACTTATACGACGGGCCTCTATCTCAGCTGAGGTGCGCCTCCCCTTTGATAATAAATCCCGCTCTCTGAATGAATTCACAGTACACATGGAGAATTTGATATGGCTGACATCAAAGATGGAACTGCTGTTTGCACAGAGGAGACTAAGGGTATGTTACATATTTGCAAATCCCTGATGCTCATGTTCCACTCTTAGACCCACTTGTGATGCCACTCACATACACTTTCTTTCAGCCCTGTGTTGAATCTCTCTTTCACCTGACCTGAAAAAAATACCAAAGAGAAAGATTTTTCTCATCTTCATAGGGACTTGCTGCACTTGTGGATGACTCACCACATGGGCCTGCAGGGTACCCGCTCACATTCCCAAGGGTTAGTGATCATATAAAGGTGCCAGTATGCTTCAAACAAACCATTTGACATGATGTGTGGTAAGACCACGTCTTGAGGCAGATGTGTGTAGCTAATCCGCTGTAAGGCAGGATAAGAAGCAGCTGTGGCGTCCTTGTGGCCTCACCCTGCCTTTTCAACACAGCTAAAGTGCACTTCCTGCTGCCACAGGATTACAACGCACCCAAGGGCACTCAGTTGAACACAAGTTTATTTGCTATGGAAATGTTGTGTAAGTCATGTTAAGGCCTTGGCTCAGATGATAGAGTGGGTCGTCCAGAAATCAGATGATCAGAGGTTTGGACAATGAACCTCGAATTGCCCTTGATGGCTGTATCTGCGTGGTAGAGTGGTCGTCCTCCAACCAGAAGGTTGGCGGTTCAATCCTCAGTCTTCCGCATCAGCATGCTGAAGTGTTCTTGGGCAAGATGCACTAAATGTAAGACTCTTTGGATAAATGTGTCTGCAGGGTGCTGATATACAAATGGTAGTAAGTGTAGAGTAAACTACAGTGAGTGCAGTGTGTTTTCTCAGTTTCATATAACCAACACCAGAATTCACTTCCTCCCCAAAGTACTTCCCCTGCTCCTATCCTAAACCATCGTTCAGGGAGGCTTTCACAGCATTGCATCTCCCAACCAAACCCAAACCTCTCCACACTCAGCTTAGTCGGGAATCGGGAAGACTCTCTCTTACAACATTATCAGCTGCTGATGTAGAACACATTAGAAACTATGTCATAAGCCATTTTCAGACATGAACCCTGAAGGACGTCCGCAGAATTGGGTCCAGAATTTCTTTGAAGTTTGCCTTTACACATGAACAACGCATCAGGAGATTCTCTGCTCAAGCGCATTCACAACAACCCAGAAATCCATGGAGCGTTCAGGTGAAGGGTGGCGCGCAGCAGGCAGAGGAAGGATGTTACATATTCATTCTGCTGCGGGGGTCACGTGTTTTTGTTAACAGCAAATCGACAACAAGGTTGGCCTCTACCACTCTACCCCTCGGCTGAGGCTGAGGGGTAGAGTGGTCGTCCTCCAACCTGAAGGTCGGCGGTTCGATCCCCAGTCTGAACAATCTGCATGCCGAAGTGTCCTTGGGCAAGATGCTGAACCCTGAATGGCCCCCATAGAATAATATACTGCTGGGATAGATGCACTGTATGAATGTGTGTGTGATTGGGTGAACGTGAAACTGTATTGTAAAGCGCTTTGAGTGGTCATCAAGACTAGAAAAGCGCTATATAAATACAAATCCATTTACCATTTACCATTATCACCGAAAGCTCTGTCATCTAAATTTAGGTTTTGTATGTGTATGAAAAATGTCAATCCTAAAATGTATATATATATGCTGTATTTTTCATTTTTACATCTGCTGTGTGTTCAACCATCAACACAGCCCCTAACTTGTGGTGAATTCTGCTGAGGATCTGCTGCTGTGCCTGACATTGTCCTTAGTTTTTACTCTGGGCTGGCCAGAGAAACTCTAGAGGCTCTGACTCTGGGGTTTGTGTTCTCACATAGAGCCCCTCCAGTGAATCTCAGGAGATTATCTAGAGTTCAGTGCATGTGTGAAAGCATATCTGTGAAGATTCTCAGTCATCCGGGTCATGTCATCTTCAAGCAAGTCCATTTGCCTATGTACACTTGAACGACTTCTGAAGGTGTCTGAAACCAGGTTTATAAATGTCTTTGCAGGACAAGTTATCTGATATGTTGATTTTATTCATGTGTGTCCATGTCCATATATTTATTTTCTCCAAACTACCCTATCTCATGTTTCCCATCACCACCATTAGCTAGCTTGTTTTCAGTCACAGCCTAAGCTCACCTTTGTGAGTGTATACCCAGGCTCCTGATATCCTGTTGGGATATTTCACACATGTTGTCTATCAGTTGGACGGGTTCAGGTTCAAAAGTGTAGTAGAGGCTTTGGGAGGAGGAGAAGAAGACTCAGGTAGAGGAGGGGTGGGGGGGACTCACCAAAAGAACAGATAATTATTCCCACATGTCAGGCTGGCAGAGGACTGACTGATCTGCCAGTAAAGACACAGCTTTGACGACTGCTGGGAAACACAAAGCTCAGTCAGTAAGTGAGGTTCAAAGGTTGCAGCATTGATGTGTACGGAGTGTGCAACAGGCTCTTACTAACTTAGTGCCACAGTGTGGTAATGACACCAAATCCTATGCTACCCTTTTCTATACAGACCTGATATTATGATGGTTTATGCTTATGTCTTCAGAAACTATGTGAGAGTAAAAAGTTCCATCTGCTGGCATGGTAGTTTATTTATGGAAACACTTGTTCCAGCAACTCTATCATTTTACAATAGTGGTTACAAGACACAAGACGATTCCATGAGCTGAATCGACAGGCAGACCGTGTCTCTTTAAAAAAGGGCCATCAGTTTCTCTTCTTCAACATGCTAAGGGTGTTGTCTGGAAACGGGAAAAGAAAAGTAATCAAGCATTTAGCTGAAGACACAAGCTAGTACTGTTGGTCCCGAGAGAGCTGCCCCGGAACCCAACTCAAGTACAGCCAACATGTCATCATTATAAAAGACTTCATTAAAAGGGCACTTAAATACGCACAGTGAGGAGCTGGTGAAAGGGTGGTGTAGTTTGGTAACAAATTTAATACCTTAAAATAATGTAAAGATGATGTGCTCCAGCTAATGCAAGATTGAACAACAACTTCACACTATCAAACAGTGTGCTTATGGCTTATTCTCGAGAGTTGATGTAATGGCTACAGACTTTGCTGGTAAAGAAGGAAGGTTGATCTCAATGACTGAAAATGTTTACCATCACTTTGCAGCATTTGTAAAAGACATCAGGCAGTACATCGGTCTTTCAAACCCCATTTTACTGTTTTGACCCTGAGCCAGATCTTCCCCTTTTTTTGAACCCAAACGACATGAGACAAAAGTTCAACAGAGGAAAGAGGTTACAAAGTGAAAATTGTATTGGTCCCAATTTGAGCACAAGTAGAGGATGTTTCCGATCACTGCTGCAATAATATACAAGGTGGTAAAATTATCTGTAAGAGAAAGTTCAAGGATGACATCACAGTCTGTGGTTTTCTTTTTTTAGTAAAGTAACAAAAATGATTAAAACATTCTTGACCTGAACATTTTGTGTAACACACAAACATGTGGTTTCGAAGGACAAGGGCTATGATGTAAGATTAATTCAAGCCTAATGGAATAGTTGTTCTGTTTTCCATTCCAACAGCAGCTCCATTGCCTCTGGTTATGTGTGTGCAGCTTTCAGAACTCTGCTGACATTTCCTGTTTTCTGAAGCTGGATCCGCAGCAGTCCTCTCCTGAACCTAAAGTGCCAGACAGCAGGGATAAACAGGGATTGGTTGGGCATGCTCTCTCCATCCTGTGAAAGAAAGTCCATTTTATTTTGTGGTAATGAAAAAGTCCCAACATAATGCCCTCCTTTTAGTTGGACACACAAAGGAAGATGGAGGTGGACAAAATGAACCCGACCTGAGCCTGCAGGACGGTCTAACTGCAGCAGGACCTCAGGGCCCAGAGGAGCCGCTTTGTTTGAACCAGCTCAGTGAAAGCACCGGGCTTAGAACTCAGTGGTGGAGGAGGCAGAAATTACAGAAGCCGGACATCTCCTCTTTATGCTCACTGCTGAACAAGCACAATGATCCTTTATGACAGTTTGAGAGGGATGGATGGAGTGAAAAATTGCCACAGGACTTACATGAAGATCTCAGTGTTTATTATGAGGAGGGATGAGGGCACAAGTTGAAATAAATATGACTTAATTGTGTAACATTGTGCTCTTCTTTCCTCAGGTGCTTTCGCTTAGGAGGTAGAGTGAATCATTCTTCTACCAGAAGGCTCCATCCCGTTTTTCTCGAGTCCACATGCTTGATTCCATTTCCCCTGATGACTGTTAAGTCAGAGTCTGAATCATTTGTCATAGATTAACATGTGAAAAGAGCTATATTAATACTGCCTAGTTTTTGTAAACTCAATATATCTAATTTGAATACATATTTTAATTAAAATGGTTAAATTTAATTTGTGTTACCCCATAAACCATATATATTTATATAGGAAAATGATAACATTTCCTTGTACAATTATTATTTCCATTTGAATATTAACCCCCAGCATCAGCCTTATATTTATGGTAATGTTCTGCTGACATCTTGTGGTGAAAGACCATGTGCAGGTCACTGATTCAGTTGATTAGATCTTCTCTTAGTTAAGATGTGTACAAACTAGAAAAATAATAAAATCAATTTGCCCTTCACCCAATTTGTAATATATTTTATTAGAAAAATACATAAAATACATAGAATCCCATTAATCAAGGTTGTGCTCTATTTGGTTAGAGCCATAATTTATCTTTTCTCCTTCAACAATTTTTTCAATATCTTGTGTATCCTGTAACACATCATTAATCATGTGTGCAATGGTTCTTCAAGGTAAAATGACAAATTATCTTTGTCTGGTTCCATCAGCTCCACAGTGAAAAATAACTCCTTCACACGGTGCCTGTTGGGCAACCAAACTCTACCAAAGAGAGTAAACCTCATCAAGTGCTGCTTTCTGCACCTTTCTCCTCCCTGTATCACAGAGGAATGAACACAATCCTCTGAAAAGATTCTGAATTGCATGTGTGATTTATTACACTAACAATCCTCCTGAAATAAATATTTCAAAACAGATGTAATGTATACAAATTATTTCCCACTCTTTTTCAACTCCCAAGTCACTCATACCATTGCTGCAGCAGTCTGTAGTGAGTCCAAACAGAATTGTCTTCCCTCCCTGTCTCCAGGTGGTGGGGCTGTGTATTCACATAAAGAAATATATTTCATGACCTGCATGTTCAAAGCACCACATCAGCTGACTTGATTTTTTTTTTTTTGCGGCAGAATGCATGTGAATAGATGAGGCCATGTGCTGTAACTCTCAGGCTAGGCTAAATGTATCCTTAATTTTGTCATTTTGAATTAATTCAACAGGAAAATACTGGTAACTTTTCATTTGGGCTCTTTGTAAATGAATGTTGTGATGATTTGTGTATGCATTGACTTTCAGTCTATACATACAGTATGTAACCAGAGTCACTGATCTTTGTCATTGTTGATCCCACTGTTTTTACCTCTTGTGTTGAGAATTTTAACCTGTTCCGGTAATTTCACATCTGGTTCAGATATTCCATATTTATATTGCTTTTGCATATAACAATGAGGCCTATGGGGGGTTAGGGTATTATTGTAATGCGAGAAGTTCTGAATATAGTAATAATAATTTATTTTTTTGAAAGTGTTTTACTTTGCACATTTCTTAACAATGTTACAAAGTTCTTTACAAAGAAGAAATAAAAGCAGACAGATTAAGACAAAGTAACAGAAATAGAAATAGAATGATACAATGATCATGTAACTAAATATATGAATGAATAAATAGGGTTAGTCAGTATAATTAAGAGCCAATTTGTAAATTTGTAAATTTAAGTTTGAAGAAAGAATGTTGTCTCAGCTCAATAGGCTTAAAGTTCCCTAATGTCTATAATAGCAAAAGCTTTATCACCATTTTTTGCAAGCTGTGACCTTGGTATAAACAGCAGGGCTTTATCTGTGGATCTCAGTTGTCAAGAAGGCCTGTACCACCTCAATGAATCTGAAAGGTATTGAGTTCGAGGCTGTTTAAGGCCATTAAGTGTGCAATAATCTTTTAATGACTTTGAATTGTTGTCAGTGTTTGTGCCTCTATTTCATTAAGGTTTATTTTGTACTACAACAATGGTGCCAGCTAATCAGACAGGATATATTCTGCCGATAATATATAATATAAAATATTACATAATTTTTACATCTTGATGAACAACAGTGTTTGGATGGATTGATGGAAGGATGGATGGATGGATGGATGGATGGATGGATGGATGGATGGTTGGGAGGATGGATGGATTGGTTTACGATGGCACCAGACCTGATGACCCTCCACTGGACTCCACGTGTCCATGGTGGATGAATACCTCAAGAATTAATATTAAAACCGCAATTTTTTTGTGTAATTTATGCATTTTTTGGTCTTTATAGGACGTGTTAATCAGTGAGCATTAGCGATGGTGTTAGGTGTTTTTCTAAACTCTGGAGAGCGCCGGGTGAGCTGTTTCCTCCTGTATCCAGTCTTTATGTGAAGTGAGGTTAACCACATCCTGACTCCAGCTCGGTACTAAACACACAGACATGAGATTGATATCTAAGCTTTCGGTCTGACTCGCAGAGAGAAAGCACAAAAAAACATTTCCCATACTGTTGATCTATACCTTTAAACTGCAAGAGGCCAAATGAATAGTTTCTTCCTTGAGAAACTATCAATTCAAGCATATGTATTTCCCTGTTTCTTCTTTATTTTGTTTCTACCTTGTTGTGCACAATAGAAACAGTTAGATTTCAGCCTTTTCTTTTCACCTGCATAAATGTGTGAAGATTTTTAAACTGCATTCATCCTTCAAGATGATTCTGTCATAGTTTTGTGTTTATTTATTAAAGTTCAGACTGTTCGAACTTTCACAAATGAGATGTGTATCACAATTAAGACCACATATGAACATTTACTTCTGTTCACATTATCATTATTAAAGAATGTGAGTCAGAAGACACACATTTTTTCCACTTTCCCTGATCGCCCACGTCAACTCTTCTGAAACAAATCATTCATATGTTGTTATTAAAATATTTAGCAGATTCCTTTAATATTCTTTTTCTCAGAACATCCAGGCACGTTGAAGCAAAAGCCACATGTATATTTTCTCACTACCATAGAGCATATTTTTCTCATTGTGCATTGCTTTTCCGTCAGTTTTCTGACCAAGCATAACAAAAGGTTGAGAGACGCAAAGCAGAGGAAAACACTAAATAGCCGGGCGTCAGTTTTTTTTCTCTCCCCAGAGGAAGAACAGTGGTCCTCCCTGCAGTTCCTCACTAAGGTTGTGTGTATGTGTGTGTGTGTGTGTGTGTGTGTGTCAATCAGTTTCAGTCTGGACAGTCCATCAGTTCTATCTCACACCAGAGGATACAAAGGAAGCATTTATTTTTTTAATTAAATCCCTGTCAAATCCTGGGAGCTTTGTTTTATTTCACCTCCACATCCTCAGCTGTCTTTCTGAATCAAGTGCGTTAAAGGGTTGAAATAAATCTGTTTTCAAGGAGACAAAGGGTTTGTACTATTGCAAACTTACAATTTGTGATATCTGAATTTGACCCTGACATAAATGTGTGTGAATGGGAGCTGCTATGAGCTGACACTATATCCCACACTCCCACTTTAGGCATACAGCTCTCCTCCCACACATTATCAGTCATTACATGGTTTATGTTCATATTTCATTGAGTGGTTTAATTCTCCTTTACTGGAAATAAACAGGTGGACAGGAGCTGACTGGGCCCCACACTGTATACTTCCTTCACTGGTTGTTGGAAAATATCTGTATTGCTTCTCAGCAGAACAGATGGGATCAACTTTTGTAACCATTAACATTTTGTGTAATTTATCAACCATAATAGGATCTCAATATGTGTCTGTGATTATCGTGCTTCACATTAAGCAGCAGTTTACTTTGATATAAAAAAATGTGAGGCACTGTTTGAGTTTTTCTTTCACATATGAAAAAAGTGTTGAAAACTGTTGTTTTTTTACTCTGATTGTATTGTGATATGATATAACTAACACAATCTAAGGGATAATATGATACAATATGAAAGAATATGATTGGTTGAAAACTTTCCTTTTTGATAAAGCTTATAGTAAAAGGTCTGTCTTGGACCAGTTCTTATGCTGCTATAGGCCTAAATGACACATGGCACGTGGAGCTTCCCACCTCTTCTCCCTCTTCAACACATAATATGTGATGTCTCATCGATACTGACGTGACTTCTTCACCTGGGTCCTTTTGCCTAATCGTTGACCGTGATCATAGTTCTGTCAGACAACTCACGTTCGATCATGTAATATATTTATTACAACAGATTTAGTGTTTGGCGTCTAGGCTCCAACTTAATCACTCCCCCATATGATTATACAGGAATGATGGGAGAGAGCAAATACTTGTAACCCCCCGTTGGGGTGGTGGAGGGACTGAAGCAACAGGTAGCAATACTGCAGCAGCAGTGCGAGCAAGAGGGGTTGATGGGAAATGTCTCTCTGGTTAAATAGACCACCTGATAAGGTGGGTGTGTATTATAGATGGTTGTGGAGATTGAGGTATGTCACATGATGTATGTCACATGATGTATGTCACGTGATTGGCGCAGCGCAGCTCGAGTTGCCTGCCAGAACTAGCTCGCAGGCGTCGCCATATTTTATGATTACAACTAGATTGCTTAGACACAATATTTCTATTTACATATCTGGCAATAACAATATCATTACAATTATCATTGCTGCTCCCTTAATCTCTGTCAGGCTTTTGCTTTTATATAGACACTTTAATTACATCTTTAAATATTTCTCCATTTATTTTGGACACTGTCTTTTCTCATCAATGTTGTACATTTTTGTATTTTGTTGATGTGCTCTGTTACATCCGACATCTATTGCACTTCTGTCTGTCCCAGAACACAGATCCCTCACATATGGCTCTCTCTGAGGTCATAATTCTATCTTAAATATTTAATTTTAATAAAAAATAAAAAAAAAATCTTTGTGGTAGTTGGTCCTCACTATTAATGAGGGTTAAGGGAAAAGGATGTCGCACCTTGTTAAGCCCTTAGAGACAAACTGTGATTTATGATCATGACATATACATATTAAATTTGATGGATTGTGTTGGGGCAGTGTTTCTGTGAAACCACAAGCCTCCTTTTAGGCCTACATATTAGTCAAAGCCCGAAAACAGCATGTTTCTTTCTTCTTGAGAAAGCCAAGGAACTCAGTCTCCCAGGGTGCAACAGGTCCCAGGATTCCTCAACTTCACACAGAGGTGTGAAAAACCACAAGGGTCAACTCCTATTGGTCACTCTGGCCCCATGACCTGTGAGGTCACCGGGCCAATATAAGCCAAGGTCTGCCCCAATTCTTCCTCTTTTCACCAACCTTCCCCGGAGGAAGGCTGCCGGCCCATCTTCTCCTGCATCACCGAGGGAGGAGCCTGGCATCCAAATCTACAACAGGAGCACAAAGGTCTAGCTCCCAGCTCACAGTTACTTTAAAAAAGTAACTTAGTTACTTTACAGATTACTTGATTTTAAAAGTAACTTAGTAACTTTACAAGTTACTTGATTTTAAAAGTAACTTAGTTAGATTACAAGTTACTTTATTAGTTACATTCAGCAGCTGCCGACAACACCCCCACCGCCTCAACATAAAATGACAACTTGTTTTGCCAACATTCACTTTATTAGAAACAGCCGGGCTAAGACTGTTTTCGATTCTGTGTGATGTCTGAGTTTGATATGTGTGTGAGATTTTGGGTTGTAAGTTATTCGAAAGTAAGTTTAGTTTGTAATGCTCTTCATGGTCTTTCTTTGCATTTCAGTCTACCATCTTTGTCTGATTAAGCATCTACACACGCATATCACTTCACCTAGTTAAACCTTCCCCTGCTACCAGTCGTAAACAACTTCAGAAGGAAGGGGGGGGGGGGCTGTTAACTTTAGGGGGGGTTAGCGACCATTTTTGTTTAGTTATTACGTTTGTTAGTAATTTGGGTTTTTATACTTTATTATATTCATAATAAATGTTTTTCTTTCACAAATGTTCTTTCATTAATGTTGCATAAGTGCATTTTGCCAACCGCTACACTGTCAAGAACTCCATAACCTTCACTGTTCATTATATAATCTTAAATAGTAAATATTGAGATTTCTAATTGATCTAAATGAGACCTTTGAGATCTTAAACAATAAATTAGCTATCTTTTCCCTTCCTTTTAAGGGTGGTGCCCCGAGGTGACTTTAACCAACTAAAGTTAGGATTTAATATTGATATTTTAAATATTAATGTTTTATATTTTATTTTGATAACCACATTTATTGAATGCCAAAAGGCACACCATTTTATGGTAAAGGATTATTGCACAACAATTGATTGCTGCGCGGTACAATGTGATACAATATGTTGCAGTAAAATGTGATATATTATATTGTATCACATTACATATCATTTAGCTGATGCTTTTATCCAAAGCGACACTCTTAGCGCATTGGGTACAAACCCAGAACAGCAAGAATCATGTAAGTGATTGTATCATGATGTGCTGTGTTTGTTTGGTATTATCTCTTGGTTTAGCATATTGTACAATAACAACAACTGTTTGAATGATGTGACATGATGCAATAGGATGTGACTCATTACATCGTAATACTATGGAACAACATCTATGACACAAAAAGGTCCAATGCCACACAAAACTGATGAAGTGTAGCACAGTACAGTACAGTACGATATCATGATATGTGATTCAATATGTAAAATCTGACATGGTATCATTTAACATTACGTTGTGGTAATATTGATTAAGACATAATGGAAATTGTGATGCAGTATTACACAATGCAACATGTACAATAAATAGGACATGATAGGATACAACAATTAAACGGTTGCGATAAAATATCTAAATTCAAACTCCTACAATCAAATTCATATTTTTGACAAAAATAAAAACCTTGACTATGTGACATTTACTACAATTACATTCGTCCAGCCAGATAATAATGAGCTGAAAGATTCAGGTGGGAAGTGGAGATAAACAGTGTTTGTGTGTCCTGTTTAGAAGCTGGAGGGGTGTTAGTGGAACACAATTCAATCTTGAAAAACACAGGATAAATACTTTCCAACAAAGATGAGAATACTTCATTGATTTCATGTAGGGGAGAGCGGGGTAATGTGGGACATCGGGTAATGTGAGACACCCCCTGAATCTAGGCAACGGAACACATTTGTGGTCATTTGACCATTTTGTTTTCAATCCCCACCCATTTCCTCCTTGCCAGGAAGGATAAGTTGGTGCTGGTGCTGTGGAAAGTTAGCCTGGATGCCAGACAAACTTAGCCCCGCCCACAACATTTGAGGTCGGGAAGTTCGGTCTGGAGTCGCTCTGTTGGGGAGAAATTATGCCCGGTTCGAAAGTGACCGGACCAATCAGATTGTCAGGGCGGGCTTTATATGATGATGGACAGATTATCAACGGTAACGTAATCAACCACGTCATCAAAGTGCGCTTGGGTTGAATTCGTTTTCAACAAACATGCCTGCCGCTGGAGAGCTGAGATGTGTAGATATTTGCATATTTGATCATTTATATCATATAAAATATGTCATCAATATCGTTTAAAATCATTTTTCTGTGTGTTTCCTGGCGCGATACACTCACGTCAAGCGCGAAAAATAGACTCAACGCCAAAACGATCTCTGCTGGGCGCGACAGCCTCCTGTGTGACCCGCACAAAGGTTTAACATGGGAGTGGATGGGAGCCAGCTGTTATTTAAGGGTTAGCTGCGCTTAAGCGTCGCTTTGGCGTCGCTTCAGCGTCCGGTGTGAACCCGACGTTAGTAAATAACCCACGATGAGTCACTTAACATACGTCACATACTACGTTGCTCTGATTGGTTGTAAGTCTATCCAATTGAGACAAGACTAATTTTTTCACAAAAATGGTTTTGCATGTAAAAGTAAATTTTCCTGCTTTGAACTTAATCAACTGTTGTGTCAAAACAAATTGAATCACGTAGAGAAACTTATATCATACATGTTGGTGAGCTTCCAACATATAAAACCATGTGAGTGATGCTAGCTGAAGATTAGCCTGAATTGCTAAGAGATGTTGTTTTTTCTAAAACAGTGGCTGTGGGGTAAAGTGGGACAAATGCTTTGGGGTAAAGTGAGACACTGTCTCACTTTAACCCAAAATGAAGCACAAGTTAAGTTTAGTCTTAAACATATTTTAGTGTTATATTACATTATATATGTTTTATTTTTAATGTCATAAACATTGAAGAAAAGCCATCATGACAAGAAACTATACACCAGGAAGACAACCTGGGGCCAAACACCCCTCGCAGAGATGGAGAGTGCAGCGGCTGAGGTCATGCAAGGAAAGAAGTCCTTAAGAAAAGCTGGAAGGGATAGAAATATTGATAACACAACCCTCAAAAGATTCCTAAAGAAAAAAGAGAAAGGGAAAGTAAAATCAGTAGCCTGGGGTGCAGTAGCTGAGGCAAAGAGAATAGTCACAGATGAGATGGAGGAGGAGCTTGCCAAACACTTGAAACAACTAGCTGACCAGTTCCATGGCCTTGCTCCAGTTAAGTGCCGTGAACTGGCATTTGAATACGCAGAGAGAAACAATATCCCTGTCTCTGCCAAATGGACAGAGAAACAATGTGCAGGTAAGCTAGGGTGTGCAAGAGATCACATGAATCATAATAATCATAAATGTGATTAATTGACCAATCCCCATGATTTCTGTTATTAGTCCGATATTAGTGGTTGTCAATCTAGCTGTCAGGATTTTAACTATTACAACATGTGTTGTTATGGTAGTTTTAAAGTGGAAAAAGTAAGTGGACCACTTTACCCCTTAGCTGGGGTAAAGTGGGACACAAGACCACTTTTTTTAAAACAATCATATTTTCACTGCCCTTTGTCCTGAGGATATTCTGATCAATTCCAGAAAAAAATTTCCATTTTTTGTCCTGAATTAATGGGAAATGTGTAAATTTTACTGATATATAATTTTAGCTAACCTAGAGGGGAGCAAATGTAAATAATGTCCCACATTAACCCGCTCTCCCCTATTTTTATCCACATCCTTCATCTTTGAATATCTATTTTCTACAGTAATTCCACCGTGATAAAATAAGAGTATTTTTCCCAATCTTATTTCCACACAAAGTGTTATAATCTTTGAAAAAAGTGCGTAAAAGGTTAAACAGCCCAGTCCAGGGTTTTTTGAGCAAGTGCACTCATGACTGAAATCAAAATATTCCAGAATGTGAGCCTGTCAGGCCGCTGATGTACGACTTGTAATGGGATGTTTCCAAACTCCTCATCCCATATGGCTGCTGACATGCTCAGCAACACCCACCGCCTACAGAGAAGGACTCTCACTGCTCCACATCTGGTAGACAGCCTCACACACACACACACACACACACACACACACACACACACACACACACACACACACACACACACACACACACACACACGTTCTAAAACTTCATGAATTTGACTATTAGTGATAGTGTCTGTCAAACACAATACTAGCTAAAAGGTGGGAAATGCTGAGTTCATCTGAACGTGACATTTGCAAGTTGTGGAAACTAAGCTCCTTTGTGACCGGATGTCACATTGGAAAAGCACAGGAAGCTCCAGTCATAACACCTCCAGCTCTCTCTGCTGCTCCTGTGAGGCCAACACACTAACACACTCAGCAATCCATGACCACTTCCTCTCAGATTAATGGGCCCTCTCAGCTTTCCCATTCCTGGAGAGCTAGTAAGGGGCAACTACAACATTCATTCAATGGCCCTTCAATATGGATAGACAATGTGAATGGAGCAGTAATGCAGTTGTCAAGAGATTGCTAAATCCATCCATCCTATCTCCCGTCCATATATATAAGTCTCCATTAAGATCCCGGTAATTGGCAGCTGATCAGTTGTCCTATCTCATCTTATCCATTTTCAATACAACATATCCTTTGAGGGTCATGGGGGAAGCTGGATCCAATCCCAGTGGTAATTGGATGAGAGGTGGCATTCACCCTTGACAAGACGCCCTTCCATCACAGGGCCAACATACAGACACAATCAACCTTTCATACTCACATTCACGTCTACGGAAAAAATGCAAGGCTCCATTTAAACGTAGCACTTATCTGTGATTGGATTGTGTGAGGAGGCCAGCCTTCTTGCTGTGAAGTGAGGGGGCCAACCATTGCATCATTATGCTGTCCTTATCATGAGACAGCTTTCCAAATTTATTGCAAGGGTTATTAAATGTGGCAAATAAATCCATATTTCATTGCTAATCACTGCTTTATGTTTAGGTTACTGCTTCCAGATTAAAGGCCAATTTATACTTATGCATTGAAGGGAACTTCTTGAGGTCTGTTGTGCAATAGTGCTTAAAAAGAGTTACCATAGAATGGTGTGCCTTTAGGCTCTCAATAAATTTGGTTATCAAAATAAAATCAATCAATCAATCAAATTTTATTTGTATAGCCCATATTCACAAATTACAATTCATCTCATAGGGCTTTAACAGGGTGTGACATCCTCTGTCCTTAACCCTCAGCAAGAGTAAGGAAAAACTACAAAAAAAACCTTTTAACAGGGTAAAAATATGTAGAAACCTCAGAGAGAGCCACATGTGAGGGATCCCTCTCCCAGGACGGACAGAAGTGCAATAGATGCCACGTGCAGGACAACATCATCAATAATTAAAGTCTCTAGCAGCATTGATGAGGGTAGACATCCCGAAGGACAACCCCAACATGACATGCCAAGCAGTCCCGCTGCAAGCACAGTCCATGCTCAGCAACCATCTAGACCACGATCCACCATCCAGACCAGACGCCACTCCAGTCCTCAGTCACCGTCCATCGCCGCCCACCAGGAGGACCGATCACAAGCCACCACCGCGGTCCTGGTCCACCGCCCGTGCCCAATGCCAACGCGACACAGGGTCCGCCACCAGCACCACCAAATGTAAAACATTAATATTTAAAATATGAATATTAAATCATAACTTTAATTGGTTAAAGTTCTTGCGGGGCACCACCCTTCATAGAAGGGAAAAGATAGCCAATTTATTGATTAAGATCAGTCTCATTTAGATCTAGTTCAATTAGAAATCTCAATATTTTACCATTAAAGATTATATAATGAACAATGAAGGTTATGGAGTTCTTAACAGTGTAACGGTTGGCAAAATTCACTTATGCAATATTAATGACAGAACATTTGTGAAAGAAGAACATTTATTATGAACATAATAAAGTATAAAAACACAAATTACTAAACAATCAAACTAACTAACAAGGAGGTGTGTGAGTGTGTGTGTGTGTGAATGTAAATAAGCATGCTTTAAAAATGGTCCCTAAGATAAGATCCCCCCCCCCCCTTCTTCTGAGGTTGCTTTACGGCCGTTGCTTTACGGCTGAGGGGGAAGGTTTAAGTAGGTGGAGACTATGCGTGTGTCTGTGTAGATGTTAATCAGATAATGCAAGAGTCAGAGAGACCTACAAAGGAGGCCTGTGAAGGGCCTAACTAACAATTACTTTCAAATAACTTGTTGCCACAATATCACACCACATATCAAACTTATAAACACACACCGATCAAATAAACAGTCTTGCTTAGCGTAGTATAATTATTAAGCCCAGATTATGTTACCAGTCCGAGGGAAAGAGGAAAAGAAAGTTGCTGTTCAGTTTGCAGTTCTGTGACGTCTCCTGGCTTTGTGGTCGTAGAGTTCTGCATTCGCGATTCTGTTGAGCCGTGTGCTCAGATGCTGGTTGAAGTTTTCCTGCAGGACATCGCGTCGCTACGAGGAGTTTTGTAGAGGTTGAAGGGCGAGGAGATTTCCTTGAGAAGGCTGAGCAGGGGAGCTGCACCTCTGACCTCCAGTTGTGGGTTGGATAGAGAAGGAAGATGGATCAGCCAGGCCCCCCCCTTGGCGATGTAGGAGAAGAGAGGCTGGACAGCCTGCTGGCCTTCGAAGGATTGTAGAAAGAGAGAGAGCTTGGGGAGACCCTTTCCTTATATTGGCCCTGGTGACCTCACAGGTCTTGGACATGAGTGACCAATAGGAGTTGACCCTTGTGGTTCTTGACACCTTTGTGTGACATTGCCCAGACCCCAGGACATGCAGCATCCTGTTACATCCTCTGGGAGACTGAGTTCCTTGACTTTCTAAGATCGATGGAACCTGTGGCATCTTGGGGGATTGAGTCCACTCCAGCACATGCAGCATGTATATTACAAGTTTGTCTGAAAGGAGGCCTGTGGTTTGCACAAAAACCATGTCCCAACAGGTCTCTAAGAAAAGGTTACAAAATCCACTTCCTACTGCCTCAATCTGTTCAATGTCTTGTCTCTGCAGCGCTGCCGTAAGATAAACTATCGGTCAACATTTATCAGCTCCAACTTTTCACTTGGTTTAAGTCACTGTTCTGCCAGTTTGATAGTGTGACAGCAGAGCACCAATACACCACCACACAATCATTTTTTATATACCCCTGGCTTTATAAGCTTTTCATCACACAGTCCCTTGTTGACCCCCAGAGACTAAGTTGACTCATTCCCATATGGCCAAACCACTGAGGACATCATCTCAATAGTCAAAGTACTTCCTGGAAACACTATTTTTCCTGGAGAGGATACAGCAGCACCAATAATTACGTTTCAACACTTTAAGAGTTGTAATTAAACAGTGATGATGTACAGCATTCAGACGTGAGCATAGGGATCAGCTGTAAAGGTACCATGAATAACAACTCTGTCTGTTAAAAAGTGAATTTTCCTCAGCAGGATATTAGACACACAGAGAAATCCAGACATGGGTCCAGGCTTAATCCACTGACACTAAAACCTTTTTCTGTCTTATAAAAGATTCAACCTTGAGAGATTCAAGACAAACAAGTCTGGGTTTATTTTGTATTCTGTCTAAGACAATATACAAGCTTACCTCCTGACACAGTACTAATAAATCTACATGGGTAATGAATCGATAGGTTTAACAAATTTTAAGTACTTTTAAGTTTTAAGTATTGCGATGCAATTTTACAGTTTGTTGTTGAGACAGAGGGCCGCTCCCACATTGAGTCTGGGTCTACTCAAGTTTTTCTTCAAGTTATAGGACGGTTTTCTCTCTCCACAGTCGTTTGCTTGTTGTGGGAACTAGGTTTCTATATAATTTTGTACGGTCTCAACCCTATAATGTAAAGTACCTTGAGATATTGTATGTTGTGTTCTGGTACCATCAAATAAAATTGAAATGAGCTGAATTAAAATGTAATATTCAGGGAGCAATGTATAGGCTGTCATGTCTCCCAGGCCTGTTACGACACTATCATTTGAAGCAGTGAAAAATGCCAAAATATCTAATTCCAGCATTACAATTACTTTTGTCCTCTGGTTTCATTTTTACTGCTTTTATAAAGAACAAAGTCAGTGTTAAATAGCGTTAACGAAAATAACCGCAATCCCCTTTTGACTTAATCCTACAGTCTTGTATTTTGGGTTTATTTGGGACTTCAGGAGAATGAAGATGTATACAGCTGTGAAATATCACGATTGAAGCCAGACAGGTGGGTTTTTGTTGGCTCCACTCCTCGATGGTGGTAGTAGTGATGACTTCAGTGGTGGGACCTTTCCAGAAGGCATCAGCCAGGCTGGGTAATTACTTAAAAAGTTGATCAAACGTCCCATACCAAGCCAGGTTTTACATCATTACACACACATATAGGCACATATACCCCAAAACACACATTTTCGCAATTCCTCTTTAGTCATGTCTGCAAGAGACATGCATGTGCGTCACAGTACAAGTGGTTTTCTGCAAGTCGTTTTGCTGTATAATTAACACATACATTTCTAGCCACAATTAATCAGCTATGTAGGGTTAAAATGAGCCTATATATAAAATAAATTGCTAACACATTTTTTATTTATCAAATGCTTTTAGGGACCATAGGGTCTGAAGACCAGGGGGCATTGGCCACAGCTTTTTCAGTGTTGTGTTTCCAGCTTGTTCATTCACAAAAGTCATGTTGAAGAAAAAGTGAAAAACAATGAGACTTGTTGAATAACTACAATCTGACGATACAAAGACCATAATCATCAATATTTTGCACTAATATTGAAGAATTATTCACTGAGAAATCAACAAAAATGTTGTAAACAACCCATCTCACAATGCTAAAGAAAGTTGGAAAAAATGTCCTTGATCCAGATCTGCGACAATATTTAATGTGTTCTTTCCTTACACATACCACATCCTTCTACCAAGTCTTGTAGTAGTCCATCCTACAGTTTGTGTAATCCTGCTAACTGAGAGACCGACAAACACAGACAAAAAAACAACCTCATGGCGGATGTTATGAAGAGAATCATAATATGCTGAGAATGTCTTCGCCTCTCAACAGTCAGAAAAGCCTAAATTGTAACCAATAAACCCTCTCAACTATCAATCTTATGATAAATATCATGGAAAGTATCCTGCATGATAAAACTCAGGCAGTAAATCTTAACCAGCTCACTGAGCCAAGTAGCAAAGTGCAAAAACAGTTACAGACGCCCACTTAAAGGAAAGAGTGTATTCAGGTTCTCTGTGGATCAATAAAAGCCTTATTGTGTTCACGTTACCAGAGACACTGGTCTCACCATAGTCCCAGTGGCCATTTCAACTCCCACCAGGTCCACAGAGGCGTGTTCACTTCCAAACCTCAGCTTCCCAACCTTCCACACAAAACATGTGTACATTTCTGGATTTGTAAATGGATATTTGGGCTGTAGTGCTAAGATGAAGATTAATGGAATAAAATGGAATTTCACATCATCTGTTAATTCTGACTGCTGTTGGTGTTGTGGTGTCCTCTTTTGATCTGAGAGAGAGAGAAGAGAGAAAATGACAGACCACTTAACTAATCCTGAAAAGAAGACTGTTATGCCCGAGATGGCGGTTGTAGGACACATATCCCGCCCCTCCACCCAATAAGACTGTCTGCTTTACAACGGCAGAATGGGAACACATCAGGCCAATCGTGTATCAAGTCGTCACACTTTTAAGCGACTTTAAATCATATTTAATTGGTGATGCTATAAAAGGTAGCTTTTATTCCCCATTAGAAGTTGTGGCTCTGTCACCAATTAGATGTGGCTCTGTCACCAATTAGATTCAACTTTACCTTTAATATGTGGAATGAGCCAAACCTTGTGAGATAATTGATTTTAAATTACACTTGAATACAACAAAGCTTATTTACGTAGGTTTAGGAACTTTTGAATATGGGGTGTAATGAAAATGTTTATTTCAGAGGCTGCGAGCACAGTTTAAAGCTCACACTGAAACTCCATTCAGGCAAATGTTTTAGCTCCTTATCAAACTAATACACATCATATGACAGTGTATGTCATATATGCACATAGACTTAAAGAGACGATAAATGACTCTGTATAAGTGCATGTATACAGTGTGATTTACAGCCACTAGAGCCCAGTGGGTAGAGGTCGCAGGTGTAAGTCTGAGTTTATTGTCCTTGAGCTGCAGTCAGGCTCTGCCCCTGTTTTCCAAATACGGCAACTTCTGGTTTTAATAAACCAAGATGATGCTGTACAAAATGCTAAAGTGTAGTTTCAAAATGACAAACCAGCATTCACCACGTGATTTTAACCGGACAAATCTGCGCCACCACCCTTTCGTTTCTCTGCAGCAGCTCTTTCAGCTGCTCATCCCAGACAACACAACCTGTAACTAACACTCATGCTCACAGAGCAGGTAATCTCATCAGCAGGCCACACACACAACAGGCTGCTGTGTGCTAAGTGATATAAAACACATAGCACAGAGCACCTGCTAGCCAAATGGAGTGGCAGTATGTGAAAGTGGAGTTGAAATATGCTTTCTGAGTGTTGTGAAAGCGGGCCCTTAAACTTCTTATGGGTCAGGAAGACCGCAGGGAAAGCATTGTGTTCAGGGTTTATCATTTTGGGGACTGACATGTTGATGTTGTATCTTTCCTTCTTTCGCACTATATGCACACATGCCCAACTTAGTTACTTATAGGAACAAAAATACCAGGACCTGTTTGTCCAGAATGCCCAGCATTTATTTAAAGCTATTTAATACAGCACTTTTTTATTTAGATGAACATCTGATCCATTCAAGATCTCTCAAATCGAGTTCACACAACAAAAAACCCTATCAGCGCCAGGTAAATATCTGTATTTTACGGTATTAAACCTCGTTTCTGGAGGTCAAATACAGATTAGCACTGATGATGCTTTTTTCCTCAATGGAGATAGATAAAATTCCTCTTCTTTACTCCATGGAATGTAATGTTTATGCGTAAGTATCTTGAAATGTTGCTGGATGACATTCAAGGGATAGTTCACCCACAACAAATAATTGTGTTCTTACCACTATGCCAATGGAGAAGTTGGTGATTGAGTACACAAAATACTTATGAGTTTCAGTTGCGTTGTAGTCAAATCCAATACAACTGAAGTAAATGGTGACCACTTCTTCAAACTTTGGGAGCCTGGCCGTGCAAGGGTAAACAGTGGGTACACAAACTGGAAAAGAGCAGTCAGAAGCAGGGGTTGTGGTGAATATAACTTAGGAGTTTATTTATAAACTGAGGGGAAAAGGGAGGAGGGTGCACAAAGGTAACTCAAAAAGCTTCACCAGACTGGCAGTTGGCATCAGGGGCTCCGTCGGGCTCTTCCTTATCCAAGAGAGAGACACACCAATTATTCCTCTTCATAAAACAAAAGGCAGGCTGCGGGCCTCTTACCCTGAGACTGGCTTGGAAAGTGTCTGGTTCTCACTCCTCAGTAACTCAAGACAGTCTGGCTTCCGTATCCTCTGGTTGAGGTTTAAGATGGCTCCTGATTGCCTGGTTGATTCAATCCACCTGTGAGGGACAATCAGAAACACCTGGGAGGGGAGGAGTTCCCTAAGAGAATCATCTAGGGCAGTACCGCACATCCAACACCGCGCCTCTGGATTGCCATTGTTTGGCTGTACTCAGCCATTTTGGGCACTACTCACTGGCTGGGCCATCACAACATTTAAAAAAAAAAAAAAAAAAAAAAAATACCTTGATCCTGAGATGTCATCTAAGCCCTGGCATTCAAAAAGCGACTCAAAACGGTGTCATATTTTTAGCACCATGTTTTTAGCCTATATGCCGTGTTCATGCATCAGTCAGAGCGGACTCTGATGCATGAACATGGCTCCAATGCAGACGTTCAGAGGACATTTAGGCTAAAAACATGGTATAACATGGCTTGGAGTCTTAGGTTTGACGAATTGGTCACCTTTAACTTTAATTTTATTTGGATTCAGCTGCAATCCTCCAAAACAGTTTTTTGGACTCAAACACTCCACCCAATCCTCCATCGGATTAGTGGGGAGTGAATTTTCATTTTGGTAGCCAGTTTGTTAAAAAGAAGCTCAAATGAGGCTGAACTAACCTTGTTCAGTCCACATCTGTTTAAGATTGCGGTGACAGTGTACACATGCATTAACTCTCTACCACAAAGACTTGATCATGTCTTCACCAAAACCCCCCTGACTGGTCTTTGAGTGAAAGCATGATGCTCGCTGAGGGAGGCTGCTGACAGTCTTCAGCAGAACACAAACACAGATTTAGTCAGCCCTGGTTCCAGATGACTGGGGTTTGCATAAAGTTGACCTAAGTTTGGCTTCGAGCTTTTCTTCCTTCCAACTGATATTGCTTGGGAATGCTGCAGTTTCCACCTGACTATTTGGACTATCAGGTAAGATTTTTTGAGATATGTTTATTTTCTTACAATAAAATAAAAACGTTTATTTTCACATAAGAAACTACATATATGTCCATATATATATATATATATATATATATATATATATATATATATATATATAGCACAATATTTATGTCACAAAAGGGAATTTTTATCCTTAATCTAATAGCACTATCAAACAAATGCTGTTGTGGGATTTTGTGACTGTTTGTTAAGCTGGGATCAACCTCATCAGCAGGGTGGAAAAAACTGTACAGACACACTTTTCCAGAGGTATTTAACATCATCCAAGAGTATGTGAGTACATGTACCAGTGGTTTTCATTCAAAGAGAATGATCAATAGGGTTCCAGTCCAGTCTACATTTCCTTTGGCGGAGTCTTGGGGGATAGAGAGATGACCTGTGAAGATGTTTATTGTGTGACATTTGGATTTCTTGATGACAGCATTGTATGTGCCCCGCCAATTTGGAGAAATGGAGTGGTTATACATTTTCCACATTGTATCTTAACAGAACGGGAGGTAGGAAGCTTTAACCAGGAAATTACAAAAACAATACTATATTTCTTCAACGCTGTTTTACAGTTTCTCAGTTGTTAACACACAAAAAGCAAAAATTCGGCACAAGTTGCAAAACCATCACTTCATGTATCAATCACTCGATCCAATTTTGTCACGGATATGGTGAGGACCCAAAAGCAGCACAGGCAGACAAAATACCAGTCGGTAATTACCTTTATTGTTCACTGCAGTCTTTAAGAGTTCAAACAGTGGCAGGGTGGAAAGTCTTTGCTGACAGATATCATCTGCGAGATCTGAGCAGGAGCGAGCCTGGGGTCGCTGACTGAAGGTAAAGTCAACAGCTGATGGGTTACCTAGCTGGCAGACAGGTCCAGTGGTGAGCTGTGTAGCCACAGAGCAGGAGCATAACCCGGAGGGAATAGGCGAAACTCGTGGTCGAAGACAGAAGGCTGAGGTAATATCCAGGGCAGAGACAAGGCAGGCAGGTCGGCAACAGGTGAACGCCAGAAAGTCAGGCATGACACAAGAACAATCTAGCACTGAAGCAGAGACAGGAGCAGGCTTAAATGCAGCCAAGGCTGTCACAGGTGTGGAGAGTTGCGCTGATGAGGAGGTGTGGCTGACTGGCAGAGTGGAGCAGAGACAGGTAAGTGGAAAAATACCAGCAGACAGGAGATGAGCAGACTGTGACAAATTTGCCACTACTTCACACTCCCTTATCTGCATTAGACTCTGACTTTCACGTGTTTTACACTCTGATGTCAATTACGCATCACCTTGTTGTCAAAACACTACACACAATGTTCAGTTGTTGCACACACTTCTCAAGTAAAATCTCAAAGCATCAACCTACAACACACAAATACTCAAATCTCTAAACATTCAGGTCTGTTGAGCAATTTCACCTCATTTACACAGCCGAACAGGAGACGGAAATTGTAGATATGGTTCGTGAGAACAACTCAATCACACTCAGATAAATAAAAACTAGGATGCTGGCTGACCATGCTACATTTAGAAACGTCCAGACCGTCAGCCTCTCTACATTGGAGCGTGTTCTTCATAGGACTGCCATGCGGATGAAACAAGTGTTCAGGGTCCCATTTGAACGGAACACAGGAATGAAGGAGTTACGGCGAGAGTTTGTGCTTGTAAGTACCATACATTCAGCACTGACACATGCATGTATTGTACCTTTAAGCCAATATTGTTCCTTTTCTAAAGTGTCTCACTGTAGCCCACTGTGTTGACCTCTCTGTGTCCATACTGTTACTTGCATTGTCATGCTGTCTGTGTCAGCGGATTTACATAACATTACATTACATTTCATTTAGCTGACGCTTTTATCCAAAGCGACTTACAATAAATGCATTCAACCCCAAGGGAACAAACTCAGGACATATCCAGGAGCATGACACAGCTCATGTGTTGTACCAGTACATCATTATTGATGAGGTGGGACTCAACCTGGTGAAGAGGAGGCGACGGGGTAGAAACGTCATTGGCCAGCGGGCCATTTTTGAAGCTCCCGGCCATCATGGTGGGAACATCACAATGTGTGCTGCAATGAATCACCATGGGATCTTGCACCGTCATGCCCATGTTGTGCAATAGTAGGAGTAGATTTGACGTTGGCTAATTATTAATAATCATGAAATATGATTATTAAAATAACTATTATTAATCAAAAATAATTAAAAATTATAAAGCTATTAATTAAGAATAGAAACACATTTAATTAGAAATGATACGGTTATCCATTAATAATAGTTAAAATAATTAATGAAAACAATAAAATTATCAATTAAGAATAATACAATCTGTAATCATTGCTTATTGTCGCGGGGCACAACCCTGGTTACAGGGACCAACAATTCAATCTTTAAATATCAGTCTCAATGATATAAGTTATATTAATAATCTCAATATTTAATATTAATGATTATATAATAAACAATGAAGGGTTTTAAGTTCGAACACAGGCTATAGTAATCCAGCTGTATTCACATACATATGCACAAATAATCACAGAAATACAAATACTTTAATTAAAAAAGTATTTATTAAAAAGGGGAAATAAAGTTAATGTTATTTCAATGATTCTTCATTTAACAAACTCCAATATTTCAAAGGTTGTAACAACAGCAGCAGCACTTATCACAATTGTCACACATGTAATACGGAGTATCTATGTGTGTGTGTGGTCGTGTGTCTGCCTGTCTGTGTGTGTGTGTAAGAAAGAGAAAGGGGAGTGGCTATGGCGTAATGACGAGGTCACGTGGTGACGTCGTCTGGCCGAATTCAAGGTGATGTTATATTCACGTACTTTCAAGATGGAGGTTGCCTAGTGAAGCCACGTTGCGAAAAGCAAAATGGCCGCCGGTCACTATACTTATACAAAGGGGATCTTTAAGACAAAGAGATTTCTTATCTCGTGGTTTTTGCGCCGAATGGCGTCGAGATGTATAAAGGCTCTTTAAATCTAGATTTCTCCATGTAACATGAAATGTATAAATGTAGGTCGGGACGTGTGTAAAAACAGGTTTAGGAGAAAAGAGAGAGACAGAGAGAGAGATAGAGAGAGATCAGGAAACATCAGAAACATCGTCAGAGACAGACTTCCGGCGAAGCGGGCAGTCCAGTTACGTGAGATTTATCTTTTAACAGATGTAAATCTCCGCACAATATCTCTGACGGTAACACGTTAAAAGGAAGCGACGGCTCGTTACCGTGCGCTTCTCAAAAACACAGTAGACAAAGGAACCGGATGTGACGTCTCGGCCCGCCGTGTAGCACGGCTAAAAAAACAGATCAGCGATCTACAAACAAACACACTCAAATAAAATGACACGCTAAGTATTTAAACTAGTCTCTGCCCAGACAATAAAGCCTCTTACTGTGACCTCTGCGGTGTTGCTTGCGTGTGGGGCGCGGGTTTTCCGGAAGTCCAGTGAATCTCTCAGGATGCATGCTCGGACGGCGGATTCCTGGAAAACAAATCAGTGTCCTGGCCTCTTAAGCGGTGCTCCGGTGGGTCTCGTGGTTGCAACGGAGGTCAGCGCTGGGCCGAATAGAGCGAACTTCTCTTGCTCTTTGAACGGAATTCTGCTTCGTCTCTTCTCTGACGGGATTCAGCTTCGTCTCTTCTGCAGGGAATGAACAGCGGTGACGCCGCTGTGGATTTGGAAAGAAAGTCTCTGAGCTCGGCCAGCGAGCGAGTTCCTGTGCCCGGCCTTTTCAAGTTAAAAGCAAAAATAGTCTTTCAAAATAAGTGTTGACTTAAGCTAAAAGAAAATAGAAGCTAAAACAAACTTTTGTGGATGTTGCTCCCATGAGAGCTGGAACATCTGGGAGGCCCCAGAAGGGCCCTGGTCGAAGTCCTGAGCAGGGAGAATGAGCATGGCATATAGCATATAGCAAAAGTTAAAGTTGACTCTTCATAGCTGGAACATCTGGTAGGCCCCGGAGGGGCCCTGGTCGAAGTCCTGAGCAGGGAGAATGAGCAGCGATTATTGATGTCTCAGTGTTTTTATTCTACCTGAGAGGTCCTGCCTCCTTGAGGTGCTGGTCATAGGATGATGCTGGCTTTTAGCCAATTGAGTGTCAGAGGTCAAAGGAGAGTGGGAGCGGCCAGGAGCACAGCGGGGGTCCTAAAGGCTCCCCAGGACATTTTCCAACCACCAGGGGGAGATTCTTAGGGTTGCTGGAGAATGTTTTCCCTCCAAAAGTTTTACAATCCTTTGTCTCACCGTCGGCTCCAGTGTCTGGTGCTCAGCCTCTGGACTGTGGCCCAACATTCCCCCTTTTGGTCTGGAGAGTGGGTTGTGACCCCGGTTTCCAGGGCAAAGTAGGTCAAGAGTCCAGTTATAATCCATGAGAGGTAATCCTTGAGTGGAGTTGAAGCAGTGAAAGTTAGTTCATTATGAGGCAGAGAGGCATAATTGTCTTTGAGGCATAATTTGGACACAGAGAGGCATAATTTTGTCTGGTCAGACAGAGGCAAAAATCTGGGCAGAGAGACTAAAATAACACATATCTAAAACACGGCACACACTTTCAATTTTCACTGTGCTTATCGGCAGTAGTTGTCAACATACCAATGAATTTGTGTGAAGAGTGAAATGAAAGAAAAGGAAAAAAGGAACAAAAAGGAAATTTTTGAATATGTGCTGGTGTTTGTGATGTAAACATGTGTTATATTGTCAAACCACAACATTTACAACAGCGAATCACGTTCTGTTGTTCGCTAATCGGTAAATTTATGACGAATCCTATTACTAGGTTCTGCAGATCTACCGATATAGGAAATTGCACTGCCTAGACTGAATTGCCAAGTTTACCCGGGAGGGCTGCACAACTGTAGTGGTAGAGGACTTCAAGATTCACTCAACGAGGTCTAAGAAGGTTCACTACCTGAACATACGTTATACAATTTACTGACAGAGGGTCTAAGACATGACACTATTGATGATGTGAGTGGTTTGAGTGATCTCTCTGTTTGGAGTTGGGATTTCTCCCCCCCCCCCCCCTTTTCAGATGTGGAGGGGAGAGGGAGTTTTGTTTAGTTTTGCACATGGGGATCAGTGTCTGGTCTTTTGGGAGAGCTTGGAGGAACAGGTGGCACAATGTCTCTCATTGTTTCAGCCACACATCTCCGTATTCACTCCTGTCCCAGAATGCATCCCATGTTTTGGGTTTCGGTCACCATATCTATACTCCTGGTACTGATATGGTTTCCTTGGGTCAAAAACAACTTCTCTGTTGAGAGGTATTCATATAATGAGGTCTAAACCGATTGTGGGAGTTTTGTTCTTGCTCCGCCAGGCATGCTGCTAGCATGACTCTGAGCGCATCAGCATGTTCTTGGGCTTGTTGTGTGGCCCTCTGTTTGCAGAGGAGTGCCAGGTGACCCAGAACGTAGGATAAACTCAATTTCGGACCAGTGGTGCTGTTGAGGTGTATGGTCAGTTCTTCGATCCTTGGATCGCATTAACTTAAATCATAATCACTCAACTAACTCACTTCATCACTTAAAAATTGATCAGACTGGCGATTGTCTCTGACAGGTCGTCTGTCCTTGAGGGAGCCCTTGCCCCAGTGTGGTCCATGCTACTCATCTACTGAGTGCAATAGCACCTGGTGGGCTGTTCAAGCTTGCTTAGGTAAAAGCGGATAAAACTTAATTATAGCATCACTATAAAATTGCTCAGACTGGTGACTGTCTCTGACAGGTCGTCTGGCCTCGAGGGAGCCCTTGCCCCAGTGTGGTCCATGCTACTCATCTTCTGAGTGTGAAAAACACTTGGTGGGCTGCTCAAGCTTGCTTAGGTTTAAGCGAATAAAAACTTAATTAACACTACACAAGATGCACAGGTGAGCTTCACTCTGTGTCTATATAGTAGTACTATGTAGGATAGCTCGATGGCTCAATCCTTTAGACCTAGTTGGTTAACAACTAGTCTTCTCAAAACTAGTCTCTCAAATCTAGTTTGACTCTTTAAATCAAAAGCATGCAGAAAATCTCCAATAAAAAATTACTAAACTACTGAAACGTAGTCAGCAACCAACCATAGTTATACACAACGTCTGCTTAGCAAAGGGAATTTAAGAATAAAGAAAATTCAAAAAGAGAAATAAATTTCCAAAATTATTTTTCTCTTAAGAAAATTAATTATAATTATTGTGCATTGAGATGACACAACCACTAATATGCAATAAGCATCCAACCACGGATACACAAGGCAATAGTATACCTGCTTGGCACAGGTGCAAAGGGATTACAAATACAAATTTCATAGAGAAATACATTTCCGAATTATGTTTCTCTATAAGAAATTAATTATAATTATTGTGCATCGCAAATACACAACCACCGATTACACTCTGCAGCCAATCACAGATACGCAAGGCATGAGTATACCTGTGTTGCAAAGGTGCAGGGGAATTTAGAAATTTAAGAAAAAAAATTGCAAAGAAATATTAATTTTCAAAAAAAAAATTAAAAAAAAATTCTTTGACAATAAATCTGGATTATTGTACACAGTATTATGATACAGCTGGAGTTAGAAATAGTATTTGACTCACACGGGGCACCATTTATGTTGTGGAAGTAGATTTGACTTCCACAACGGAGTAGATTTGACGTTGGCTAATTATTAATAATCATGACATATGATTATTAAAATAACAATTATTTATCAAAAATAATTAAAAATTATAAAGCTATTAATTTAGAATAGTAACACATTTAATTAGAAATGATACGGTTATCCATTAATAATAGTTAAAATAATTAATGAAAACAATAAAATGATCAATTAAGAATAATACAATCTGTAATCATTGCTTATTGTCGCGGGGCACAACCCTGGTTACAGGGACCAACAATCAATCTTTAAATATCAGTCTCAATGATATAAGTTATATTAATAATCTCAATATTTAATATTAATGATTATATAATAAACAATGAAGGGTTTTAAGTTCGAACACAGGCTATAGTAATCCAGCTGTATTCACATACATATGCACAAATAATCACAGAAATACAAATACTTTAATTACAAAAGTATTTATTAAAAGGGGAAATAAAGTTAATGTTATTTCAATGATTCTTCATTTAACAAACTCCAATATTTCAAAGGTGGTAACAACAGCAGCAGCACTTATCACAATTGTCACACATGTAATACGGAGTATCTATGTGTGTGTGTGGTCGTGTGTAAGAAAGAGAAAGGGGAGTGGCTATGGCGTAATGACGAGGTCACGTGGTGACGTCGTCTGGCCGAATTCAAGGTGATGTTACATTCACGTACTTTCAAGATAGTACGTGAAAAAATAGTCTTTCAAAATAAGTGTTGACTTAAGCTTAAAGAAAATAGAAGCTAAAACAAACTTTTGTGGATGTTGCTCCCATGAGAGCTGGAACATCTGGGAGGCCCCAGAAGGGCCCTGGTCGAAGTCCTGAGCAGGGAGAATGAGCAACAATTATTGATGTCTCAGTGGTTTTTTCTACCTGAGAGGTCCTGCCTCCTTGAGGTGCTGGTCATAGGATGATGCTGGCTTTTAGCCAATTGAGTGTCAGAGGTCAAAGGAGAGTGGGAGCGGCGCGGAGCACAGCGGGGGTCCTTAAGGCTCCCCAGGACATTTTCCAACCACCAGGGGGAGATTGTTAGGGTTGCTGTAGAATGTTTTCCCCCCAAAAGTTTTACAATCCTTTGTCTCACCGTCGGCTCCAGTGTCTGGTGCTCAGCCTCTGGACTGTGGCCCAACACCCGCCCGCCTCCTCTTCTTCCTGGATGGCCTGCATGACCGGCTGGTACCACCTGGCCAGGTAGATAACCCACAGTGGATCGAATACGTTGTCATCTGGGACAATGTGAGCTTCCACCGGGCTGCTCAAGTGCATGAGTGGTTTCAGGACCACCCAAATTTTTCCGTTCTATACCTTCCACCTTATTCTCCTTTCCTGAATCCTATCGAGGAATTATTTTCAGCTTGGGGCTGGAAGGTATATAAATGAAAACCAGTGGGACCGGGTCCCACTGCTCCAGGCCATGGAGGAAGCTTGTGGCGACGTGAGTGTCGAGGCCTGTCAGGGCTTCATGCGCCACTCAAGGTGTTTCTTCCAACGCTGCTTGGACAGGGAGAATATTGCCTGTGATGTGGATGAGGCCCTCTGGCCAGATAGGAACCGGAGGCCTGATGTCTAAAATATTTTTGTGAAGGGGGGGGGGGGGGGGGGGGGGTAACAGTACTGTACTGTTCTCTGTGTGTACCGAAATAAACCTTTTTTTTAATGCATATTTGTGTGCTGTTTAATATTTGACTATGAAAAAAGTAGGCCTACACTGAGACATTTTACAAAAAGAGAAATGGCTCATTCTCCAGAGTCACTGTCATTCATATGGTGTGTTCCATTTTGATGATTGTGTTTTCAGTTTTGCACTTCAGTGTGCTGTAAATGCTTGGTAGTGTGCAAGCAAATGCTTAGTTGTGTGTACTCAATGAATGGTATGTGTGTGTCATTTGAAAAAAAGGCTGTGTGTACCAAATGAAAACACGAGTTCCATTTTGTGAACAGGTACGAGATTTGATGGCAAAGAGTCATCTTGCAAAGGGAGTGTCAGGTTTAGCATTTTGTGTGTGAGGTTTTCAGTTTTCTGTGTGCAGTTTTGAGAAAGCCGTTATTGTTTTGAAAAACGTGTTTTAACAATTGTGAAAAACTGTAAGAGAGAGGCCCAAGTATTGGGAATCCTCTAGATTGTACCGTTACTACAATAAATTTTACACCAATGTTTTCTGCCAATCAGCAAATTACAGTCAAACATTTGAATTGTGAAACAACTAGGATATTAAAGAAGGGAGCAGCTGCATAATCTATTTAGATTTTTTTTTTCTGATTTACAGTACTCAATGAATCCTGTACTCAATGTAAACAATGAATCCTGTACTCTGAAATCCTACCAAGCCTGCCATTAGAGGGTATAGATTTGAGGAATTACCTTCAATATATGCAAATATCATGTTCATAGACAGATATACAGTGCAATGAGATGTGGTATGGATCTAACTGGATCTAAATGATTTAATCAAAAGGCTCATAGACATTAAATATTCCAGTAGATAAGTTTAATTTCTTAATTGAATTAGAATAATGACACAATTGGCAATGGAATTTCCCTTTAAGCCTCACTTTAATGCTGCACCTCTCTCTGCCACCAGGTACAATATTACAATTTTTTTTTAATTAAGGCTTGATCTATAGCACAAAGAGAGTGCATGTGCAACTGCAGCTTCACTAAACAGCTATAAGAAGCTTTGCCCAGGCAGAGGAAATGGTGAAAGAAAAAACAACTGGAGTAACTTCGGAAACTCTACCCAGGAAAAGTTGAGAGCACCAGGCACCAGGGGGCAACCTGGATGTTATGGTTTGTTTTTCAGGAAGCCATCAATAGATTAATACAGAACTTTAGTCAGGAAGTGGTAAGCCCAGTTTAGCATAAAGACAGATAGTAGTTGCGAGCAGCTAGCCCGGTTTTGTCAAAGGTTCAATATTGTACGTATCAACTGCTCTAATGCTTATTGATCGGCATGCAATCATCCACATTAGTTTGATTGGTGGTTGGTTGTATTTGAAGGGGAAATTGAGAGCTTGAACAATTTCTTACAGTTTTTCACAATTGTTAACTCACGTTTTTCAAAACAATAACGGCTTTCTCAAAACTGCATACAGAAAACTGAAAACCTCACACACAAAATGCTAAACCTGACACTCCCTTTGCAAAATGACTCCTTGCCATCAAATCTCTTACCTGTTCACAAAATGGAGCTCATGTTTTCATTTGGTACACACAGCCATATTTTCAAATGACACACACATACCATTCATTGAGAACACACAACTAAGCATTTGCTTGCACACTACCAAGCATTTACAGCACACTGAAGTGCAAAACTGAAAACACAATCATCGAAATGGAACACACCATATGAATGACAGTGACTCTTTGTAAAATGTCTCAGTCTAGGCCTACTTTTTTCATTGTCAAACATAAAACAGCACACAAATATGCAGCAAAACAAATTGTTTATTTCGGTACACACAGCGAACTGTACAGTACTTTAAACCGGCCTGCTGATCCGCTGACACAGACAGCATGAGAGTGCAAGTTACAGTATGGACACAGAGAGGTCAACACAGTGGGCTACAGTGAGACATTGTAGAAAAGGAACAATATTGGATTACAGGTACAATACATGCATGTGTCAGTGCTGAATGTTGGTACTTACAAGCACAAACTCTCGCCGTAACTCCTTGAGATATTTGTGGCACTATCACCAATCTCTTAGCACCGCACGTGCCCATAACTCTGGTACTGTATATATTTTGCTCCATTTTGTTCCATATTGTTGTTTTATGTTGTTTTTATATTGTTGCTTTTATATTGTTGTTTCTATATTGTTTTATGTGTATATGTTGTTTTTATATTGTTGTTTTATGTTCAGTGCACCAATGAACGACACCAAGGCAATTTCCTGTATATGCAATCATACTTGGCAATAAAAAGAATTCTGATTCTGATTCTGATTGATGCGGTCTGTGTTCCGTACGAGTGGGACCCTGTATACTTGTTTCATCCGCATGGCAACTCTCTTACTGTATATATTGTTGTTCTATATTGTTGTTTTTATATTGTTGTTTGTACAGTGCACCAACCACACCAAGGCAATTTCCTGTATGTGCTAATATAGATGGCAATAAAAATAATTCTGATTCTGATTCCTATGAAGAATACGGTCCAATGTAGAGAGGCTTACGGATTGGACGTTTCTAAATGTAGCATGGTCAGCCAGGATCCTAGTTTTTATTTGTCTTGAGTGTGAGAGAGTTGTTCTCACGAACCATATCTACAATTTCAGTCTCCTGTTCGGCTGTGTAAATGCGGTGAAATTGCTCAACAGACCTGAATGTTTAGAGATTTGAGTATTTGTGTGTTGTAGGTTGATGCTTTGAGATTTTACTTGAGAAGTGTGTGCAACAACTGAACATTGTGTGTAGAGTTTTGACAACAAGGTGATGTGTAATTGACATCAGAGTGTAAAGAATGAAAGTCAGAGTCTAATGCAGATAAGGGAGTGTGAATTAGTGCCAAATTGGGTCGAGCGATTGGTACATGAAGTGAAGGTTGAGCAAATTGTGCCGAATTTTCGCTTTTTGTGTGTTAACAACTGAGAAAAACTGTAATGAACAGTTTGTCTGTTCAGTGTCTCTGACTATAGGACACGTCAGAGCATTGTTTGTGCATGTATTTTTTCATTAGAAGGAGTTCTAGGCCAGAATAGCTCCTTTGTCAGTAAGTCTAATAATACTCTCACAATCAATTCCCCAAATGTTTCTGTCCTCCAACGTGCACAGCCAGGAACTTCCAGTCACAGTGTAGATTTATGAAGCCCTCGTTGACAGGGGTGAGCCTCTTCTGCACTGGGCAAAGGGTCTGTTCTTCAAATAATAACACCCAGAGTCAGAGCAACAGCTACACTGGTCTGCAGGAAATAGGAACTGTATGCAATAGGAAACTGACTTTACATGAATGGCAGCTGCCAGGAGAAACATTTTTACATAATATCCTTAGCAAACATCTTGTGAAGACTTTGTCCTGAAAACCCCAACTGTGATCCTAGCACACCAACCCAGCAGAGCAGCACCGTGCAACCACACCTCCAGCATGAGACCCTCTTTGTAGTTTATCGTCCTCTGTTGACCATGGCTTTGGAATAAGGACTTCCATGGGAGTGTGGTGCTTTGATTAACACTGAGAAGATTCTTATTAATTCTGCCATGTGCTGTCTCTACCCCTCATTTCTTCTCATTGCTCCTCGTTGGCCTCCCCCCCACCCGATCCCGCTTGCCTCTATTTGTGCCTCCTTTCTTCTCTGTGCTTCTCCTTTTCTCGACAGTTTAACACATATGGCAGACCTCTAATAAAATATGTATGGAGAGACAAGAGAGAAAGTGATGAAAGACTTCTTTGCATGTGTTCTTGCATATATATATAACATATATATGTAAAAAATAGGATTTTTTCTATTTGGGTTTTCAAATGATATACTTAACGGTCGGCTGTGGTACTTGATGGTGAAGTACTACTGTGGAGAAAAAGGTTTGTTTTGGACCAGACTTGAATATATGAGCATGATTTGTCTGTTGCCGGGGCAACGTGAAACACAAGACCACTTTTTTTAAAACAATCATATTTTCTTAATGCCTTCATAATGACACTGCCTTTCAATATGCTAAACATAATTCAGATATTAGAATCTATCGAAAAAAGGGAAGTGGTTCACCTTGATCAATCGAGAAGATGCCTACTTCCATGTTCCCATCTGTCCAGACCACAGACCCTTTCTTCGGTTTATGTTCCCGAGGCAAGCCTATCAGTTCGAGGTGGCGCCATTCTGCCTGTCCCTCTCACCACGGGTGTTCAGCAGATTGATGGGGGATGCTTCCTCTGCAGATGTTTGGATAAAAAGACCTTCCCTACTTGGACGACTTGCTAATTTGTGCTCCATCTCGCTTTGATTGCTTCACAATGGGCTTCATTCGCAATATGTCCTTATATTGGCATACGAACGTTTGACACTCAAATCTGTGCTTCATCAATATGTTCTCTCCTAAATTTCTTAGTACTTTGTAAAATGTTTGATTTCCTGAGACCATGCGTTTATGTACAAGTGATGTCCCATACATTTTAAACACCCACCCTTTTAACTTTATGCATAGTATATTAAAATGAAATAGACAAACATTATGTTATCTAATCTATTAACCAAATGTTTAAAATAACCATGAAATTCACCCCCATTTATTGTCATAATAGTTTACTTAGTTTTTTTAAAATAGGGGATATGAGAATGTTCATATTGAAATGTAACAGTTGTAACTTTCGTTAAGTTTTTTATTGGCCTATACTTGATCAGTCACTCTCAACAATTTCTATTCCCATGAAATAGCGCATCTGTAGTTGATTTTAACCGATTAATGGTTAGAATTTGTTTTTCTGAGATGAGACCTTTTCAATTATTTTGATATATATAAAGTATAAAGTTCTGCCCCAGATTGCCAAACCTCAAACCCCTCAAGAAGAGTTACATGACATCCGCTGTGACAGAGCGTACATTTGGGCAGCTCAAGGGTCGTTGGATGTTCTTGGACACAGCTGGCTAGACTTCGAGCAGAATGAGACAGGCTATAAATTATATAGATTAGCCGGATTAATAAACTCTTGCAAGCATCAATGCCATTTTTATTAAAATAAAACATTGTTCAGATTGAATTGCACTCGTTAATTACAAAAGCCACAAGAAATTGCAAATAGCATCTCAACATGTATTAAATAAATTACCTCTGGCTGATGGTTCTTTGTGGATGTCATCACTTTCTCCCCCATTCCTTAACAAATTCCACTTAATGATGAATGTCCAAGGATGGCTGCCAGCTTATCATCCTGTCAGATCTGATATTCCTTGTCCTCCTGCTGTTTACTCCCAAAGAGGCAGCCTGGGGTGCAACTGCTTTGTTGCCAAACGTTCCACCTGAGTGCTGCCGTCATTTACCATTCTATCCACAATACATATGAAACAGAAAATAACATGACAATCAGGTATATTATTTGAATCATGTTACACCCTGAAAATCAAAGAAATTGCTGTTCATGTAGTTAAATGAAATAAACACAAAAGGGGTCAGGGGTGGCTGTGGCTGATGGGTAGAGTGGTCGTCCTTCAACCTGAAGGTCGGCAGTTCGATCCCCAGTCTGACCCATCTGCATGCCGATGCGTCCTATGGCAAGATGCTGAACCCCGAATGGCCCCCCATAGAATAACAAAGTGCTGCGAATAGATGCACTGTATGATTGTGTGTGTGAATGGGTGAATGTAAAACTGTACTGTAAATCAATTTGAGTGGAAATCAAGACTAGAAAAGCGCTTTATAAATACAAAACCAAAACCATTAACAGTTTTGGGGGGGGTTTAGGTGTATGAAAGCACCACACAGGTTGTGTTTCACATCAGCCTCAGACATTAGCAAGAAGAAACTGGAAACAGATATGCTTATTGCTGAAGTGAATGCTCCGTTACATTGCCTCATAGTGAGCACTGTGTCCTGAGGTCATCCAGAATCCAGTTTTCTCCATAGAGAATACCACAGACAAAAAAAATTTTTTTAGTGAATGGATCTGAACTCCTCCCATAACCATCCGCCATCTGCAACAGCGTTTGGCTGCGTACCAAAACTTTTGTTCAGCTGGACGTCAAGCTCACTGTCCCTCTGGCGACTAGACAGCTGACTGAGTCACTGTGGTGAATCAAACCCCTCTGTATCATTATTTTCCATGGAAGTTAACATTTTTCAGACTGCTGTCTTTTTGACCTCCTAACGTGACCAATGTAATTCTTGGTTGTTTGACAGATTTCCTTATTGGTTCATTTCTACAATATGGAGACATCAGGAGATGCTAAGTATTCATTATATTCTGCCTATGTATTTATTTTATTTTAACGTAACATCAGTCTTCACAAACTCCTGCAGGTTAAACTGGACAAATGAAACACTTGTATGCTTATTCAATCTGAAAGACTCATTATTGAGGTCTGTGCACTACAGAGCCCTCAGGAGTCTCATTTCTTAGGGACAGATCATAAATACTTTGTGTCTGCACCCAAGTCTTAAAGACAGATTTGATTGCAAAAAAAATTATGAACACATATCAAAAGACAACAATTTATGATGATAAAAGCAATAAATATATATAAATGTTTAAGTTCAAATAAAACACACATTCATGATGGACTTGGCATTTCAAGTGAAAATACTGTTTAATATTCAGTGGAATTTATACACAACAGATGTGCGCACTTAGCCTTCAATTCCTGTTTATTACAGTCAGGGGAGAATGGACAGAAACAAATGAGGATGAATGAATTATATTTATTGTGACCAGAGGAATATTTAATGGTAAATGGTTTGTGTTTATATAGCACTTTTCTAGTCTTGCTGACCACCCAAAGATAAGTCTTTGGCACTTAAACCCCAGTGGAACGTAGAACACCATGGAAGTGTTCCATGAATTACAGTTTTTCACAATGTTAACACACGTTTTTCAAAACAATAAAGGCTTTCTCAAAACTGCACACAGAAAACTGTAGAAAAAGAACAACTTTGGATAACAGGTACAATACATGCATGTGTCAGTGCTGAATGTATATGGTACTACAGTTTTTCACAATTGTTAACACACAAAAAGCACAACCTTCACTTCATGTACCAATCGCTCGACCCAATTTGGCACTACTTCACACTCCCTTATCTGCATTAGACTCTGACTTTCATTCTTTACACTCTGATGTCAATTACACATCACCTTGTTGTCAAAACACTACACACAATGTTCAGTTGTTGCACACACTTCTCAAGTAAAATCTCAAAGCATCAACCTACAACACACAAATACTCAAATCTCTAAACATTCAGGTCTGTTGAGCAATTTCACCTCATTTACACAGCCGAACAGGAGACTGAAATTGTAGATATGGTTCGTGAGAACAACTCTATCACACTCAGACAAATAAAAACTAGGATCCTGGCTGACCATACGACATTTAGAAATGTCCAGACTGTCAGCCTCTCTACATTGGACCGTATTCTTCATAGGACTGCCATGTGAATGAATAAAGTGTTCAGGGTTCCATTTGAACGTAACACAGGCATGAAGGAGTTACAGTGACAGTTTGTGCTTGTAAGTACCAACTGCGTGTTCTTCCTCTACGGTGCGGTTCTCTTTCAGTCCTGCAAAATATAAATACTGTGAGCACATTCTATTTATCTGCAATATTACAGTACACAAGGCAAATAGATTTCGTACCTGTTGTCCATCTTGAAGGTTCTTATGATGGCAGCAACTGTGAAGCGGCTGAGGTTCGGTTGGACCCTCTGGCCAGCCTCCGTCATGCTCAAACCATGGTTGAGCACATGGTCTACCACAGTGGCCCGAATCTCATTAGAGATGACTCTGATTATCCTTCTTCTTTCTCCTCCTCCTCCTTCTTCTTCTCCTTGTCCTTCTCCTCCTCCTTGTCCTCCTCTTCCTCTCCCTCCTCTTTCTTGTCCTCCGCTTCCTCCTCCTTTCATTCTTACCCTTCTATGGTTGTCGATATCTTCCAAGTTCTCCATTGTTCATCAAACAAAACAGAGGCTCAAGTCACTTTTATGCTGCAGTCCTGATTGCAAATTGCTAAACATACCTGAATGTTTAGAGATTTGAGTATTTGTGTCTTGTAGGTTGATGCTTTGAGATTTTACTTGAGAAGTATGTGCAACAACTGAACAGTGTGTGTAGAGTTTTGACAACAAGGTGATTTGTAATTGACATCAGAGTGTAAAGAAGGAAAGTCAGAGTCTAATGCAGATAAGGGAGTGTGAAGTAGTGCCAAATTGGGTCGAGCGATTGGTACATGAAGTGAAGGTTGTGCAAATTGTGCCGAATTTTAGCTTTTTGTGTGTTAACAACTGAGAACAACTGTCAGAGATTCGATGGCAAAGAGTCATCTTGCAAAGGCAGTGTCAGGTTTAACATTTTGTGTGTGAGGTTTTCAGTTTTCTGTGTGCAGATTTGAGAAAGCCGTTATTGTTTTAAAAAAAATGTAATTACATTGTGAAAAACTGTAATGGGGGGATTGGGTCCAGAGAAATTCCGGAGCCTCACTTTTGATCATTTGCGTTTTCACATACCGCCCCTCTGCATAGATACTGTCATGAGATTATCCAGAGTTCAGAGAGAGAAGGGGAGAAGTGCTCAGTGCATGATGGGAGTTCCCCCAGCAGTCTTAACCTATAGCATCATAACTAAAGGATCGTTTAGGACTCACCTGATCCAGCACTAACTATAGGCTTCATGAAAAAGGAATATTTTAAGTTAACCTCGTAATGATGGTGTATGCCTCCCGAATCCCATTCTCCTCTTACAGATTCTTGGAACTAGCCTGGATGCCAGACGAACTTAGCCCCGCCCACAACATTTGAGGTTGGGAAGTTCGGTCTGGAGTCGCTCCGTTGGGGAGAAATTATGCCCGAACAGAAACTGTTCGGACCAATCAGATTGTCAGGGCGGGCTTTATACGATGATGGACAGATGATCAACAGTACCGTTATCAATCACGTCATCAAAGTGCGCTTGGGTTTAATTCGTTTTCAACAAACATGCCTGCCGCTGGAGAGCTGAGATGTGTAGATGCTGCCATTGAGTCTGTTTTAAAAGACATCGATAGCGCGTTCATTTTGAAAGAGGAACAGAGAACGCGGAGGTGACGCCAAAGCGCCACGCCACGCTAATCCCTATCGCGCCGGCGCTTGGCTGTTCACAACGGACGCTGAAGCAACGCTGAAGCGCCAAGCTGTGCTAATAATATCACCCGTTGATCCAGTAGTATTCAAGCATATACTTACTTGTTGCTCCAGCATTAAGCAACAGCTTCCCAACATTTGTCTTTTTTGGTGTTGTTTTTATACAACATGTTCCGATGATCATACAACTCACTGTACTTCTCCACTTCAATTATTAATTTAATATCATCCATGTCGTAGAACATCTCCGCTGTTTGCTCCGTTAAATGTCGGGTGTTGAGGGTAAATTACATATTCTCCACTCAAGTTAGTAAATAACTCACAATGCGTCGCTTAACTTACATCAACTACTACGTTGCTCTGATTGGTTGTAGGTCTATCCAATTGAGACAAGAGGCATTTTTTTTCCTGGTTCGGTTGAAACACGCCCCATAATCAAAGCCCAATGGAGCAGTATCAGACTCACATTCTGACTAGAATTGTGAGTATGACAACGTCAGGCTATCTTGGAACCACAAGGGAGCCTGTGTTGAATCTTGAATTCTATTCTGACTAACAATGGAAGTCTATGTTGAGTTTTCTGATGATGTTGCCTACAGGGAGCATACTCTTCAGCATATATAAGCTGAAGAGTATCGGTCCAAGGACAGAACCTTGTGGAACTCCATGACAAACTTATGTGTGCATGGAGGAGTGATTGTTAACATTAAGAAAAAATTGAAATCTATATAATAAATATGATTTAAACCAGTTGAATGTTGTTCCCCAAATCCCTACATGTTGATCCAGTCTCTGTAACAGTTACCTATCTTCCGGTCGAGGCTTGATAGATAAATCGGAAAGAGAGATTATTGCAACCCTTTCACCTCTGCCTTTGCTTCGAGGAATATGAGTATTAAAATGAGTGGGGGGCGTTGCCATTTAAACCTACATATATTAACCATTTCGGTAAGTCATAATAAATCAATCTGATGATCAGTAATCTCAGTAATCAGATCATTCCTACCTACCTTCAGTTATGCCTCAAAATGTTTACCCTTATCAATGTGCTAAAACCTTTAGGTTGATGATGTTCTCCTTTACACTTGACATCTATTGCACTTCTGTCTGTCCTGGGAGAGGGATCCCTCACATGTGGCTCTCTGGGGTTTCTACGTATTTTTACCCTGATAAAGGGGTTAGGGCAGAGGATGTCACACAATGCTAAAGCCCTATGAGACAAATTGTGTGATTTGTGAATATGGGCTATACAAATAAAATTGTATTGATTGATGATTGATGATTAATAAGTAGGGATTTTGGATTGAGTGACCTGATATTTGAATAAACCGCATTTAATACTTTTATTGTTCACAGTTTGGAATGTCAAATAGACGTTGTCATATTTCTAAATATGAGAGCCGCTCCATCCAAAGCTAAACCCAGAACTCACAGCAGAGCAGTGGCAAAGTGTTTTTTGTTGAACACAACTCTCCTTAAAACCATTTAAACTTCTATTTACCAATGTGTTGAATGGAATGTTTTTACCTTTTTTTAATTAAAAAAAAAAAAATAGCCTAATATTAATGAAGGCAGACATTTGGAGATCTTGATCTCTGGCAGTGGTCTAGCCTGGTAGATGATGATGGCCACATCGGAGGTTTATCTGTCAACAACCCTCTCTCTTCACTTCAATCCTTTTCCGTTTCCTGCTTTATTTAGTCCCCAAAGACTAGCCAGTATTTGACTGCAAGTCTCAACTCATCTTTCGTGTTTCAGCCCCTTGTGTCTGCAAATGCTTTTCCTTTTTTCTTTTTCTGTTATTGCAGAACATTTCCTAAGACTTGCAATGAGTTCTATGAATTAGGTGCAATGCACCTTAACCATAAGAAGACAAGGGAGAAAGGAGGAAATGGCCTCTTCCATGCTGTCTGGTTATTTGTGGTTATGCAGAACGTTGACTGAAGCACTGGAGCAGGAGCCTTAATGAAGGACTGGTGCAATGACCAGAGCCAGCGGTTGGAAAAAGCCAGTAGGGCAATGACAGCATGTGGCACTTTGCAACCGAGGAGACTGGATCAGCAGTGGTAAAACATCCTGAAGACTGGAAAACAAAACCCTGGAAAATGTCACTGTGACCAGGGAGAACTTACAGAGCTGAATGAAGGATGGTGGAGAATCAAGGTCTCTGGAAGAGAGTAGCAGGGAGGAGGGAGAAAAAACAACAGACACATCTAAAGGAAAATGTCATGACATAGTTGTCTATTATTGTGTCACTGTTCATCAAAATGATACTAATTCTATATTCATATGGAACAGATTTTTGAATGGAGATCATTAAGCAGCATTTTTTTCATTTTGAGTAATACATACAAGTATGCTTTGAACACAACTCGCAACACATTTTGAGACTGCATAATTGTCCTAAATACTGTCTATAGAAAAATATAGACAAGGATTAGCCTATGAGAAAACCATCTACAAACAGACGATTGGAGGGGGACAGCACAGGTGTGTGATGACCTTATACCGTCAGAGACAAAGTAACAAATAATACAGTTCTCAGTGAACAGTAGACATATGATAAATTGTCTGCATTTATATAGTGCTTTAGTAGTCTTGATGACCACTTAAGGCTCTTTACATTTACCCTTTTACGCATTTATGCATACAGTGCCTCTATGTGTATCACTTACACACTTCTGTCATGGCCGTAAGGAGGTTAAGTATCTTCAAGAATTGCCAAGGACACTTCAGCACGCAGAATTGAACCGGCGACGTTCTGGTTAGTTGACGACTCACTCTAGCTACTTAGCCTCAGCTGTGTCGTGGTCTAAATTGGCCATATTGATGTTGGGGACCAAACTGGGTATCTGGGTGTTTCCTGGGGAGTTGTGTTGGTTTGTTTATCAGATAGCATGATCATGCAAAAAGTAGTTCCAGGAAATCTTTTGGAGGGTTGCAACATGACCCAAGGAAAAACCCATTAAATGGAGCCCATCTGATAAAAATGGGCAGATCAAGGATTTTTTTCACCATCCTTGCAGTGTTTGCCTAAGAGTTAATTTAACGTGGGTCGCTCTCACATGCTCACACATATATTATACCATTAGTTTCCTTGAGATTCTGTCATCTCATTACTTTCATGTCTGATGATGGAAAATAAAGTTTATTAACGAGTAAAGAAAAGAAAATATGTATAAATATTTCTTCATGTCTGAGTGTTCCAGGTGTGAAGTCACATTATTTGTGTACCTTTCTCCATCCAGGCATCCAGTCTCCCTGCTGCCACAGAGTGGATCTCAGTCCAGCAATTGAAGCTCTAAATGAGTAAAACAGCTGTCAGTCAGGGTCCCCTGCCAGTTTATCGGAGGGCTTGTGGTTTCCTGTGTTTCGTCATTCAGTCGCATTCAGCCATAATCTGCAGAATCTGAACAACTTCCTGAGCACAAGAAAATTCCTTGGCCCTGGATCCCACTTTCCACTGTCACACCATGATATTTGAATTACAGAAGGTCACCATCAGATTATGACATAGATTTAAACAGGACTGAAAAAATAAACACATGAATAATGTGCTGTGCTTCCTTTTACTTTATGTGGCAAATTGTGTTTTTGAATACATTTTCTCTCCCACAGAAAAACAAAGTGTTCCACAACCAGCCTTAAAAGATTCCAAAATGTGTAAATGTTGTTGATTATTTATTTTAAATATTTCCCAGAGGTCGTGGAAGCAAAATATCCAGAGTATAGGCACATACAAGGTCACATACAAGGTCAGAGGAACAGTAGGTACTCCATTTTAAAGCACAGATTTCAATGTCTGGTTCCATTTTCAGCTCTCTTGAAACATCAACACTTCTCACCCTCGCAGCGCTGACTCAGATGTGTTGAAATATTCACCAGAGTTAAAGAATCCCAACTTAGCGTGCACCACCTTTCAACACCAGGGCACTGCTGTAAATCTTACTGAATCATTTATTTGGGAGAGTAAAGCAGGCAAGCCGGTCTAATGGAAAAGTCTTCAGCTGGCTGTGTTGATCTTGGCATGGCAGGATGTGATGACAACATGACCCTTCCTGTGTTTCCCTCACGGGTCAAGGTACGAGTTTCATTCAAGATCAGGAGTGACACTGGCCAGATGCATTCTATAAATCCCAGATATATATATATTCACACACACACACACACACACAAAATTTGTATTTTTCAATGTATGATCTTGCTTATATGTAAGAAGGATGGGGGCCTTTAAAGGCTGTAGTGTCTGTGCCCAGGGGGCCATTGTCTCAACCAAAAAGCAAAGTTTCAGTAAAAATACAAAAATTTGTGTTTGAATTATTCCACATTTTTTTTATTATTCCCTTTACTTTATTTGTGAACGAAAATCAGCAACACTTTTCTGTTAAGTTTCTCATTCTCATATTGCTCATTTGAGATTCTATGATAATATATGTGGACTAGTTTTCAGCAGAGGTGTCCCGTAGTAGCAATGTAAAAGATTGAAAAGTTAACAGTGGAGAAACTGTTCATATATTCAGTAGAATATATGACATGACAGTTAAACATATATCATCAATATTTGTGCAGTAAACTGGACGGGTTGTGTATATTTACAGTGCTAAAAAAAACAGTCCTGTTACCTAATGTTACCTCTATGTTAACGCTAACAAGTTAAAGTAACAGTTTACTCTCTGGTGCATTTTGTAACTTTGTATTCAACCAGCAATTTCCTTCAGAAATAGACATCAAATTCAGAACCATCAACTCTATATAAAGATGGACTACATGACACCTACCCAAAAAAGGCTGCAATATAGGCCATAAATACAGTCCCCTCCATGTTAGTAGATAAGACATGGTCCAACTAAAATCAAAGTACATGCTATTTTTTAAAGATGGTTTGTAAAAGTGTTTTCTTATATTTAAGTTTGATTTGAATTCCTTTTAGGTTGTAACAACTATTTGAAATTGTGATTTGACAGCTGAAATTGAATTGTGATTAGTCTGGTGTATTGGCGAAACCTTGTTACTGTGGCTCATCTCAATGATTACCATTTTGACTCCAAATGACGTAACCAGCATAAGATGGCAATGTCTGTATCTGGGACATTATGTCTTCTTATTCTTTTTTTTGGCTAAACTAGTATAAACGGATAGGGCCACAACCTAAATGCACTTGCACCGTGCGTTTAAGACCCTAGTTTAACAGATTGCCACAGAAGAATTCTTGAGAAAAGTGCTGATTGAAATAGAGGAAATACTAAACTCCTAACTGTTATGTGCCATCAGTTATTGCAGACTTGGACTCAGTAAACCCCAATTGGTTTATGATGAGGTGGCCAGATGCTGCTTAGCCTTAGGTAATTTATCCTCAGTCTGACCTGCTGACCCACTGGTACAGAGGCACAGCCAGTTCAGGTTATAGTTCCTGAATCCCTTTGTGAAGGACTACCTGTCCAGTTTCAGTGGTAGCGCAAGAGTGATGAATCTTAACCCTGCTACAGAGACACAGGACAAAACTTCGTAAGGACAGCGGCACCCCTTGTGTGTTTCATATCCTCCTATCCTTAGACTATTTTTGGTCATTTTCAGCAGGCATCTGTGAAACATTTGGAGGTGGCTATTGAAAATATACTTTGTCTTGTTCATATTATCACAAAGTTAATTCTTGCAGTTGTCTACTGATCTAATGTCAGGAAATGTTTGATGCTACCAAGAGATGATGATCGAAGTCGATGGATACCCCCATTTTCAAATTAGTGAACTGTCATGAAGGGCATGTGGTCACAGAGTGCCCTTCATTCGACTTTAGGACAAAGATCTGAAAGGACTTCTGAAGTGTTTTATCCTTGATCGCATGCCCACGGCGGCTATAAATAACTGAACCAAACTTAGGGGATATTCCTAAGAACTTATGAAACACATGCACAGAAAGAAAACACTGGGTACAATGTTCAACCACAAGTCAGCTTTGAGATGCATCTGAGGGAACTGGAAAGCCACAAAGCAGCAAAAGGCCTGAGACGAATAAAGTGAATGATTCACAAGCTGTTTTTACAAGTCTGAGGCTGCAGCTCTCGTGCCAAAACACGGCTCCATGAATCAGAATGCACACTCACATACTGTGGATGACACAAAAATAAGAACATCTTCTGAGCTATATTCAGTGCAGATTGAATGTGTTTGGGATTGTTAGACAAACTCTAGGAATGGGGCCTTCTTTAAAGCTTATTTTCACCTTATTTTCTGTAAATGAGATAAGTAGATAATTTAATCAAACACTAAAAACAATAAATCCTGCATTCACATCTTTACTCAAGTAAAAGCACACACATTTTAAGAGCACAATGTACTCACATTCATTTATATCCTTCTGAGGGTGGTGCTCAGGTTAACAACTTTTTACAATACTGGCCGGTTTTATCTACAATATATTTCTGAAGGTGCAAATTCCAAAGTTCCAGAATCCCCTGTAGCAGCTCTGGTGTGGAGCACTGCTTCATTTAATAGAAATAGTCAAGTAAAGCACAGGGAAATCGTGACTATAATTAAGGGTAATGCTTCTCTGGCACTGAACCATTTTATGTTCTTAACATTTCTATTTATTTTCCACTATATCTATTTTCCACTTCATTTGCACAATAATTGTATATACAAAATGTAGGTGGTATAATTATAATGATAAACTTAACATTCGTAGGGCTAATTGTAAGTTTTCTCTGCTGCTGAACCTGGTTTCCTGTCGGTAGCGGATAGTGGTGATGGTTGCTTACCCAGCGCTTCAGGAGCTTAAGACATTATAAGACGGCCTCTGAAGAGTGCTGCTTCTTCCAGGTGCACTTATACAGCTCTTGATGCATTATAAAATTAAGTTTGGTGCTGAGCTTGCAACAGCTCTTTAAGATTGGTGAGTAAACAGCTGTTGAAGTTTTCAAAATTGAGTGCTGCAGAAAGGAGACTATTGACTATCAATTCCACACAGAACACAAAAGAGACTGTTTTGTTGACCTATTCATCCATCCCAACTTCCTCCTAATGCTGACTCTAAAGCCCTTTTTCAGACATTGAACTTAGAGAATGTCCACAGAGTTGGGTCTGGACTTAAATGTAGAGCATGTCTGAAAGCAGCTTAAAGGGATAGTTCACCCAGAAAAGAAAATTCCCTCATCCTCTACCAACCACGATGCCGATGGATGGGTGGGTGAAGTGTTTGATTCCACCAAACACTTCTGGAGTGTCAGGGGTAAACTTTGTAGCAGCTGAATCCGATTAAAATGAAGTAAATAGTGACCAAGACTCTGAACGTAATAAAACAACAGAAAAAAATGAAAATGCCTCCACACTATTTGTGTGGTGTCATCCAGCTGTTCGCAAGCCCAAACATTCACCTTGTTTTAAGTTTAAAGGTCCACAAGGAGTCACTAAGCTAGCAGGTTTAGCTACCCAATGGTGTGTCTGAGGGTCCGTGAACACACTTTGTAGGAAGATATAAGAGGACATTAAGCCTTAAAACATGGTGTAAATTACCTTATTTCGGGTCAAATAGGAAACACCCAATTGCCCAATTGGATGTGGACATGCGAAGAAATCAGCACAAATGATTTGGGTTTGTCCCCTTTATTTGAAATCCAGGTTTTTGCAAGTAAAAGGCATGTAAACTTTCAGAGAGAGTAAAATACTAAACAAGAACATAAACATATATTTACAGAATTGCATGGCAACGTTTGCATTTAAAGTGGTTACAGTCATAAGACCTTTTTGTTTTTAATAAATTATTGAAATTCATTTCCATACTGATTGTTCAAAAATGTGCAGTAGAAATTGACTAAAGCAAAACATGGACAGTCAAAGCCCTTTTATTGAAGCAAATCATCTCAGGAATGTTCTCGGAGTCTCATTTTATTGTCTGTTGGGAGGGTTTGCTCACAGCAAATCACCAATGTGTCCTTTGTTTCAGGTTCTTCTGTCCATTAACAATTTCTGTTGGAGAGGAAAGACCAAGGAAGGTCATAGCGGGGGGTGCTCTGAGCTCTGGTCGCTGTCGTGACTGTCCTCCTCGGTTGCCAGCCTCTGCGAACTGGCCAAGCACTGAAGTCCCACTACACCTGACAACTCTGATGGCAGTAACCGCCCCTTCTTTACGTTCACGAGTTCCTTCTCCCGTGCGGCTGCCCCCTGCTGGCCTCCCTTCACACGCTTCCACTTCATCCTTCTGTTCTGAAACCACACCTTTACCTGTGAGGAAACACAAATCAGTGAAACGTGCCATTGTTTCTTAAGATTCCTTTCTTAAGTCTCCACAAGCATTTGCCTTATAGCTTGTTTTATAACAGTGCTCCCTATAATGTGTATTAAAAAGTGACTTTTTAGCTGCTTTAATAAGTTCTCCTCTTTATACCATGAAATTAATACTTCACATCATTAGTAGGCTGTGGAAGCCGTGGACGTCAGAAGGCTGAATTCGCAGAAACTCCCACCTGGAAGTTGTGGTGGGTGCTCTGTCCCAGCAAATAATATACATTCCAATCATTTAGCAAGGAAACATTGTCCCAACAAACAAATCGATTTTTGTGTGTAAAAAATGTATCAAGATTATTAAAACATTTAATTTGTCTAACTCAGTTTTCTGATGCCTCACATACATTTCAGATGAACATGGACCGTACAAGGCCGTATAAGAGAGTTAAGTAATGGTCAGTTATTAAGAAAACAAAGGGTCTGTTTTGTGGGCCCATCATCAACTTCCATCCAATTTAGATGTTAACACTTATATCACCTGAGTTTTTATATCACCTGAGATCCATCTTCCTCCATCCGAATTGCTAAGGCTGCAAAAGGTTGCCTGACATTAACACAACTACGGGCTGTAAAGAGCTGCTTGCACTGACGACATCTGGGGTCATGTACTTAAATAACTACACCTCTATCTTTTTAGCCCAAAGTACTAATATAATCCTTAGCATAAATTTGAAGGATCAACCAATTACAGTTGAAGAAACACTGGCAGGTAACAATTCAGTTTACAGTGGCTTGTTACAGGTGCTGTGCTCCAATTTTAGCTAATTGATCCCCCAAATCCTACACAGTTCTTTAAAACAGCTATATGGAGATGTAGATATATGTATTTGATGCTACTCTACTCCTGCCATTTTAGTAATGAGTTATAAGTGAGTTAAGGGATGTTAAGAGTCTCAGAATCCAGAATCAATGCTCTCATGCACAGATTTATTGTACGACCACTGTTGCCATTTGGAGAAACAGCCAATAAGAGTGGGAGTGTTGTGGGACTGGGCTCCAGGCAAGAAGATCTAACTCCTGGATGAGTTGTCCTGGCTGTTGCCTGAGCCAATACACAATTAGTTCCGGCTAACAGACCTCTGAATGCACTCTTATGGGGTGGTGGAAGTGTGGGGTTTGTTGTCGGAACTAGGGCAACGTAAAATAGACTTCTAAAGATTAATACGTACTGTTGAGTGCAGCCTTGCAAGACACTGGAGCAAACCGACAAATGTTAAGATAAAGCTTTACATTGCATTATTTTGTACACACAAAGGTTTAGTAACAAATTAAGGCAGAATATTTCTTTAAATTACCTAACCCTAGGGTTGTGTTTTTATGTGTTTTCTTACCAAACAGCTGTGGCGTAAGTTAATTTATTATATTATTAATATCTGCTGACTGTTTAGGATTAAAATGTATTTTTTTACTTTACAGTCAATTGTTTTGTACAATAGTCATTTTCACAGCAGATTTTGACTTGGCCCTCACCCTGGGGGAGAGCTTGCAGTGTTTCCAGTGTGTCAATGCACATGTGAGCATGGCTCCAGGGAGGATATCACAGGACATATAGTGTAAGAACAATTTGTAAATTATTCTGTTTCGAGTTGAATACCAATGTCGGAGCTTATGGACACTTGGATGACACCACAGGAGCAGTAACAATTTTACTTTGATTCTATTGGATTTGGCTGCAGTTCTGTTTACCGCTGAAACTCCAAAAGTGTTTTGTGGACTTGAACACTTCACCCATTCTTCCACCGGCATAGTGCTGAGTAGATAATGAGTAAATTAAAATTGTTGGGTGAACTATCCCTTTAAGAGTACCAGTAAGCAAGCCATATTTATATGTCTGTGGGCGTGTATATGAATATAGATGTAGTTATATATACAAAGGGATGTACATAAAATAACCTGCAACAATAAAGTTATTACTTCTCCATCCATCCTCTGCCGCTTTGACTCTATCACTTATACTCTCGAAGGTCAGAGGGGGGGGGGCTGCAGTCAATCCTTGCTGACATTGGGTGAAAGTTAGGGACATGTCCCCAGTCTATCACATGGCTGACACGCTGAGACAACTATTCTTGCTCACATTCACAATTATAGGCAATTCAGAGTCTTCAAATAATCTGCATGTCATTGGACTTTGGGTGTATGCCAGAGAAAATCCCCACAGGCATGAGGAGAACCTGCAAGGTTGAGCCCAAGAGCAACATCTCATCTCTGCAATATTACCTCAGTGTACCAACTGTACAAACATTAATGACATGTAAATGACACGTATTCCTTCCACCTTTCAGAAATACACTCTCAAACAACTGTTTCCAACACTATTAATGAACAGCGTGTGCTGTCAAACCCATTCGCAGCACCACTAATGTCCAACAAATGGTTCTTTGTGAGCATTAACAAAACCCATGAGGCCTGTGACACACAGCAGCTACACTTCACACACTACTGACAGCAGCAGACTAGCATAACAAAGAATCTGTGGTAAGGAAATGATTAGCCTCATCGCATTTATATGTCAAGCCCTTTGTTAATGTCAGAACTCTGAGGGTGTCTCAGCCCCTGATGGTAAATGTTTTTGTATTTATATAGCACTTTTCTAGTCTTAATGATCACTCAAAGCGCTTTACAGTACAGTTTTACATTCACCGATTCATAAACGCATTCATACAGTGCATCTATTCGCAGCACTTTGTTATACTATGGGGGGCCATTCAGGGTTCAGCATCTTGCCCAAGGACACTACGGCATGCAGATGGGTCAGACTGGGGATCGAACTGCCAACCTTCAGGATGGAGGACGACCACTCTACCCCGCCTAATATCAACTCTCTTCATCCACAGTGATATTACTACAGTGCTTGAGGAGGAAATGTAGACGATCAAAGTTATTCTTCGCCTAATAAATCTTGGACTTAACTGGTTTTATAATTGTATGAATAAAAACTATGTGAGAACACAGCAGGGGATTATTCGGAGGATTTAGCAGGGGATTATTCGGAGGAGTCACACATTCAGAAGATATAGACAAAGATGTCACCTTAGCAGGACAACTAGGCTCAAGATTTTTCAATGACAAAAGCGGATGTTCTGTATGTCGACAAAAAACGCATGATATCCGCAGCTGCAATTCCTCTCAATTCCTCTGAATGCCTTGGCCAGTTTTTTGTTGTCGTGAACATTACCAGAGAATGGCCTCCTGCTGTGTTCCAAAATCCATCGTGTGGACATTCTCGGAAAGTGTTTTCTGTCTCCAGCTTCAGCAGGGGTTACCTGACCCAGACATACGAGGTCAAATGGCCCCAAACCTGTCCATTGCACTGATGACGAGAGTCTTTGGTAACGCACACTGTTACTGCACTTGGCCGTTGTCTGTTGTTTGTTAAGGGCAGAGGACGTCACACCTTTTTAAAGCCCTATGAGACAAATTGTTCCTCCAGCAAATATTACAATGTTCTAACAGAGCAGTGAGAATTGTGATGCAGCGGTCAGAGCTAAGCAGCCATGAGTAGTTACTGTCTAGTGAAGCAATCGGGGAGGTCAACTCATATACACTTGACTCTACCATGACACCACAGGCTTTCTTAACAGCAAATGATGAGAATTTTGTTGGACACCTACTGTTATCATCATACAATAAAAACATTACATTTAGTTAGCAATTTCTTACACGGGTCTTTGGAGAGGAAGTGAATAGTTTTTATGAGATATTTTTGGCCTGAGATATTTTTGGCCTTTCTCTCCATGGCCTTTCTCTCCATGATGATTGAGAGAGAGAGAGCGGGGATGCAGCAAAAGGAGGGAACCAAACCTGCAGCCACTGCAGAGAACGGTTTGGTGGTGAACAGTGAAAACCTGGACATTTTAGTGTATTTCAGAATAGATTATTAGTGTATTATGTATTAGTTTGCACAGTCCTGGAATTTTTTTTGTCTTTTCTTGCACTATTGTTGTTTTATACTGATTGATTGTCCTATGCAAAGCTTTTCCTTCTGAAACTGTAAAAGGAACCTGCAGTAATTGAGCCCTGTCATGTTAAGTCAGGCTAATGGACTCCGAAACCCGAAATAGAAAATCCGTTGTTGTTGCTGTTGTCACTAATACACTGTTGTCCTGATGGAACAAGTTCTTTCAATAGATGAGACAGATGGAGTCAATGCTGCCGCTGATACAGAGCACTGGATGCCTGTATATTCAACGTTTATTAATATTGAAAGTATCGAATGTCCCAAATGCACCAACTTTCACACTGAGCTTCCTTTGCCCCTTAACAATATGCATGCCAAGTGTGACGAAGCTAAGATGAATAATTCTCTACATATGTAAAGCACAGACAGATTAAAGTTGAATGTTGGTGATTGGTGGTAGAAGTTCATTTTAAATGCATCAGTCAGGAACACTGAGACCTGCTTACCCACAAGACTATTTATATTTCTCCAAACAAAATACAACATGTAAAAAGCAGAGCGTAAAGATCTTACCGATGAGGTTAATCGTGAGCAACTTTCAATGAACCCCACTGCTGCTTGATTTTGTGCTAAACCAAACACAGAGCAGTCCATGTCTAACTAACAGAGAGATGACCTGAAACTTTTTTCCTTCTCTCTCTTTCGTTTCAATACAGGATCTTTGAAGGCTCTATTAACCGAGTATTTGAAAAGTATGGGCTTGCAGAGTTTGAACTTCCCAGATTCCCCACTATCATCCCAAATCCTGTCTATTGACTTACCCACCATCCATCTGTCCAGGACCCTGATTCCGTCCTTTACTCTTCCTTCAACCTTCCCTTTATCCCATCATACCTCAGCTCTCCTGCCAGAACCTCCGGCCCTCCCCACAATGCAATCTCAACGAACCTCATTTATGTTGTGAAAATAAATATTCAAAATCTCTACATTTGTATGGTCTTGTTAGTAAACAGGGATTTCAGCTAACTACTACTGCATTTTTATTATTCTACTAATTCATGTTTAAATAGACAAATGTCTCTTTTATTAGACACAAACGTTATATATTTTTTTTCCTGACAATAAGATTCCTTCTTCTCTCTTTTCCACGGCTGAAAAGCACCATAGCACATTTTATCTGTTGCCAAGCCAAACACTGACAGCAGTATTGCGGTGGTGATTTATTACATCCTTGCATCCTTTGGCAAAAGACCTAAAAATCCATTTTATAATCTTTCAGTGTCGAACTATGACTCAAGTGTTTTTAAGTAAGACCTGTTGACTTTCTTGCAATATCTAGTGGTTGCCAAAGGACCTTAATAAAAGTCTTGGCTCATTTAATGATCCTATAATTGTATTGCATGACATGAAGCACATTTGCTGCTAGGATTTTGATGGCTATTTGTTTTGCAGCCCCTGTTTCCTCCTCCTCTGTCCTCACACTGAGTCACAGTCATTCAGCAGGTACCCTACTTGTCGTTCCGTGAGGTCGAGGTTGACAGCTATTTCGTAGCGTCTCAGTCTGGTCAAATAGTTGTGGTGTGCAAACTCGGACTCCAGTTCCCGGATCTGTTCTTTGGTGAAGGCTGTGCGCTCCTTCCTGGGCTTGCCGCTCATGTCTGACTTATAACTTCTGTCTTGGGACGCTGAAATGAAAAACAGAACATTTTCCAGCCACAGTTGAGTCTCCAAAACAGAGGGGGAGAAAGAACCCAAAAAAGGGAGAGGGGGTGAAACAAAAAATTGGGAGGTCGAGAGAGAACAAAAAGAGGGGGGTTGAAAAAAAGTAGGTGGTAGGGTTGATAAACTACAGGGGCCAAAAAAATGAAGAAAAAAAAAGGTAAATAAATAAAAGAAGGCTTAGGAAGAGTAATGACCTTTTATTGCAAAGACAATTATTTCATATGTGGTATTTAACCCAAGCAGGGATTTTATTCCCAGACAGCCTCAATGTACAACAGCCAGAACACTATACATAAATAAACAAATAAATAAAATCTATATATATATATAAATTTGTATAAAAATATATAAATGTAAAATGGTCTGTATTTACATAGCGTTTCTCTAGTCTTCTAATTGACCGCTCCTTGCACTAACAAGTTGCATGTGCCCATTGACCCATTCTGCACTTCTGCCGGCTCAGGGGGAATTTGGGGTTCAGTCTCTCGCCCAATGACCCTTCACCATGTGGACTGAAGGAGCCAGGTATCGCATTTTCAAACCACATAGAACTTGTTGGATTTATGTAGACTGTATCTGGCGACATAATACACTTAAAGAAGCTCTACCTAGACAAAGCGGTGCAATTGTGTATATTTAATTTAATTTAAATTGATTTCAATCTTTTCCAGTTAGCCGTCTGTATCTTCCTGTGGTTTGTTGGCTCGTCAGTCCATGTGAAACCATTGGCAGAAGTGTGCGAGTGCTTTGCTGTGTCCATGTGCAACAATCAAATGAAACACGGTTCCATTTATCAAAACAGAAAAGACTCCAAACACACAGACTAGTGGTCAGATTTCTCCAACCTTAACTTGTGTTCTGGTAATTTAACCTTAACTTCACCTTAATCATTAATATTTATTTACCATAAAACCAATGTTCAATCTTATCCACGCCATAGTCTGAATTTTTAAAACAGTGGCAGTGGCTGTGATTCATTTTCTTTTCTGGCAGCAGAGTTGTGAAATCGAAACAATAAACTTGATGAATGTGGTCTCCTTTAAATTATTCTTTAACACTATGGTGTCTTTTAAATTGTATTCATATATCAAACATTAAAGAGGCCGTTTTTACCATCTAACAATATTCAGCTTTTTTCAGATTGTTTTTGTTAACGTTAAATCATACTTTCCCTCAATCATTCTTTGTTGTATTTGTGGTCAGTAAATGGTAAAAATTAACAGAGAATTTCTTCATAATGGAAAAAAACCCACTGAATAATAATTTCTGAAGTCTGCAGTGCATCAGTCCTCAGTCCTTTAAGTGCTGGATGTGCTGACAGGACACAGTTAGCCAGGAACGGAAAGAGACGCTGTTCATCCTGCTCCTGAGACAGACACCTAACGTTAATTAGACAATGGGAATTCATGTCTTGTTATTATTATTATTATTATTATCAATATTATTATTATTATTATTATTATCATTATTATTATATAATTTTTCTAAAGCAGATTTTATTTCAATGAGGCCTCACTCCAGACTCTCTCAGACCTCTCTTTTTTCAGATCACCGAGTCTAGAAAGAAAGAATAAAAGAGCTGCGGTTTCTCCAAGTGCCAATGAAGTTAGAGTTAGGAAATTGGATTTGGGTTAGGTCACTGGCAGCTTCAACGAATCCTTTCAAACTTTTCATTCTGTCTGACAGGGCTCCCTCCGTCCTGGCTGGGACATTGAGTCGTGGGGTGATCGGAAAGTTCTCCACTTGGCACACTTGTTCTGAGCTGCTCGTGAGCGGGTTGAACTGATACAGATATGGAGCCTGCTTTTAAATCTTGTATCCTGGAACTGCTGCACTCTTTTGTTTCCTTTCTGCCGTCCATGTGGAGCATATGTGTGCAGAGGAAATTTATGCCTGGAAGTTCAGTTGTATGACTCTGATATATGACCTTCACTTTCACCATCACCTTCGCTATTTCAACTTTGAGTCTCACCGTCAGAGCAAATAAATGTGTTTAGGGTCATAGATGCCACTGAAGACACTGAGGTCATGACTTCTAGGTTTAGTGCGAGTTCGGAGATTTGAAAGTCCTCGGGGGGATATTTAAAGTTAAAAAGACTAAATGTTGGTGGAGGATTAATAAGCTCTTAACAGTATTCTGAGTAAACTGTCTCACCACAGCATTCATGTCATAGCTTTTCATCATCTTTTAATTCCAGTTTTCTTTAATGGCTTCTTGTGATAATTGGCTTAAAAGTATCACAGTATATTTCAGATCTGTTAGAAAAACACATTTAATAAAAATCTAATAAAAAGTTTTCTGTCCGACAAACTTTTTAGAATGTCCTTATCTAAATCTCCGAGCATAGAAAGTGGTTGAGTTGTCAGGTGATTGCGGATGTAAAAATTATTATTTAAATTGCCTAAGATTTGATGAATTTTTGAAAAACAATTTCAAACAGCTCAGCTTAATGAGAGGACATGCATCTCCAGCAGAGAAGCAGTCAACTGTAGATCATCCTCATCAAAATCCAAGATTATTGGGATATGAATTTTAGAGAAACATGATTTATCTCCGCTGCAAAAAAGGGATATCCAAGTAATATAAGATCTCTTGAATCAGGGTAATATCTTTTTGTTTTTCTCAGACAAGATACTTTTTCTTACCAGACAGTTTTTATGTATGAGTCAAAATTTTCCCTTTTTTTGTTGGCAGAGGATTTGAGTTATTATAAGTATTATTTCCCCAATTTTATTGCTATTTTCTTGTTTGAGGCTTTTCAGTTTCCATATATAGAATTCTTTGCTTCTCATCTTTTGTCAGTTACCTTAAGTTATTGCACAATTCATGTGTGACTTTTTGAAATATAATCTATAGGTTTGATCGGTAGCTCTTTACTTGCAGATTGAAATATGCTTATGAACTAAAGAGATTAAATATGGATTCAAATAAAAAAATTCACTTACTCATGCATTGACATGTGATAAAATCTTGGGCATGATGAATTTAGAAGTTTTATGTTCTCAGTGAGAAATAAGTAAGGATTGAAGCTGTTGGTAATACTAATATAAAAAAAAATAGTACAATTACATAATTGTTATTGTCACAATTTACGCTCAAAAGAGGACAGAAATGTTATGACAGTTAATCATAATTAAGCAATCAGTTATTTGTAAAAGGGGTTTACTTCCTTTCATTGCTTAAAAAAAAATGTTTTGGTCACAGATTCAGCCATCATTTCTTAACTTGTTAAATTAGGACAATCGTGTTAACAGAATTTTTTAAATCACAGACTCAAGTAGATATTTTTTTAAGGGGGGGGGGGGGCTCCTGAAAGAAATGATGATACATCTCTAGGGGCTTATCCCATGACAATAAATTACCTGATAGATTACACAGATAACGAATGTTACGGTTACACTGCTATCAATCTTGACTTTGGTAAATTTTCAGAAATATATTGGTTTGGAACAAAGCTAGTTAATTTCTAAGATGACAGTGTAAAAAAGCAGAAAGCATTGTCATCAGACAACATTTTTATATATTTTTGAACCAAAGATGTACAAAAGAAACATCTTATTTCTTTGACGGAACAGGTACTTTAAAACGATGAATATGTTTGCAAGGCAGGGAAAATCCAGTTTAGAGGTCAATTAAAAAAGGTTGACATTAACAGATTGATGAGAAACTGCACCATAGTAAAAGCATCAAGAACTTCATCGTCTTACCAGAGCTATTATTCTTGCCCTTACTGATCCTTCTAACCGGATCCTGTGGAGACAGACTCTGCCGAGCGTACTCCCCAGACACATATGATGCCCCCGTCGGGTGACCACTGCCCACACCCGGGTTGGTGCCACACATGTTGGGACCCTCTGAGCACAGTTCTGGGACTGTGGCCTCCAGCAGTGGCAGGCATATGTTGTTCCGAAAGTTTGATGAGAGCATCTGTGAGGGAACGGGCCAGCCGGGTGGGTGTTGAGGATGGGGCAGTTGGCCTTGGTGGGCTGCACTGCAGAACGCCCCACTGTCCTCTCCTCCAGCGTAGCCGCACGGAGGCGAGGAGCTGGGTAGATCCAGGTAGGAGACGTGGTCACTCCGGCCATGCAGGGTCAGCGGCGATTGGGTGATGGCAGAGTGCAGACCCTGGGCCGCAGCATGAGGGCTACGTAGACAACCAAACAGAGAGTGATCCATGGTTTGGGGTGAACTCCAAACCCCCACTCCTGCCAGTGAGCTTCAATCGAAAACTTTCCAAATAACAAGCAGGAAAAGAAGTGAAAGAAAGAATCAGGGATGTGGGCAGCCTAAGACCCAGCTCTCCTCTGCAGCCCCTCTCAGTTCAGGCCTCCAGACCCCCCTAATTCCAAGAGAAACCCAGCTGAAGGAAGGCGGAGATGATGGTGTTGAAAGAAAAGGCCTCTGGTAATCCCGTGCACACAGACGGTTGCCAGGCAGATGGTGGGTAAACACTGAGAGGCTGAGGAGGATCTCCGATGACAGCGGAGAACGCTAGGACCAGTGTGGAAGAAGTTGGTTCCAGGGAAGTTGTGCTGGAGACGGAGTCACGCGGAGGAGGAAGAGGGGGGTGTTATATATAGGATGTAACCCGAGATGTAGGTTGGGTCACTGGCTCACTGCTACCGACCACATGCATTTGATCATCCTCCAAAAAGCAATGCTCAATAAATCTGAATCATTTATATAGCGCTGCCTCAGGAAAAGTGGGCAGTTTATTTTGGAGCTGAGTCGTTTGGCCCTGCTGAAACTTGTGTAGTAACTGTGCTGGATCAGCTGCTGGACTTTGAATGCAGAGCTGGAGAACTCTGACTCAATTTGAAGCATCTCTCCTTGGACTCGTCCAAAGTCTTTTTTTTAAATCTCTCTGAGGTGGAAAATTTGACCTTGGAAATCTGACAATGATATAAAATAAACACCAGAAATTCCTTGGACAGTCTACATTTGACTATACTTATGTATTGATCAGGCAGAGAAGATAATGAGAAGATAATGGTCATGTTCCTTGGTCAGCGTTTGGGACTTTGTATAGAATTCTACTTGCATATAGCTCATATACTGTAGATATGCTTGACTTGGACTTAACTGAAAGGCCAATTTATAATATTTTTATTTTTCAGGTTGTGACTGAATACAGATGTTTTTTTACTCCAATCAATACAGCAAAGTCTTTACTTTTACATACATCTTACACATCGTGTACTTCCAGTGTATTTTAATTCCATCATGCTACAGGTGGAGGATTGTAACGACTCTGAATGAAACAACATATCCGGTTAGAGGCTTTAAGGGAATTTGAGATGTGATTATGTTTCATAATCAATGCTGCTAAATCACTAAAACGTATTTGGTCTGTCCATTTTTTGCATTAAAAATAGTTAAAATCACATATTACCTCCCTACATGAAGAGACTCTAAAGCATCATCAAAGCTCAGAATAAAGCTGTTTATTTTCACAAATGTCAAGACAGCACAGACATGACAGTCAAGTTTCCCGTATTGTGAGGAACACAAAGAACAATAGCATGGAACTAAAGAGAAATCTGTTATTTTAGGTGATTCCCTGCCTCGTCTTTGAAAGGAAAAAACTGAAGACAGAAGTGATTTGGCAACCTGAGCTGAACCATTCAAAGTCTACCGCTCATTTGTAATGGAAATACACTTAATACGGGTGAAAAATAAGGTTTAGCAGTGACTTAGTTTCTAGTTGACTTAGTTTGACTCTCTCTGCAGCAGCGTCCCCACAAATACACATCTGTTTGGATCCATATCCGTGAGTTCTGCTTTAAACCTGCAGTAGATAAACCCCACACCGATGAAAAGAGGGAAATCTGTTTAATCAATCAATCAATCAATCAAATTTTATTTGTATAGCCCATATTCACAAATTACAATTCATCTCATAGGGCTTTAACAGGGTGTGACATCCTCTGTCCTTAACCCTCAGCAAGAGTAAGGAAAAACTACAAAAAACCCTTTTAACAGGGTAAAAATATGTAGAAACCTCAGAGAGAGCCACATGTGAGGGATCCCTCTCCCAGGACGGACAGAAGTGCAATAGATGCCACGTGCAGGAGAACATCATCAATAATCAAAGTCTCTAGCAGCATTGATGAAGCACAGTCCATGCTCAGCAACCATCTAGACCACGATCCACCATCCAGACCAGACGCCACTTCAGTCCTCAGTCACCGTCCACCGCCGCCCACCAGGAGGACCCATCACAAGCCACCACTGCGGTCCTGGTCCACCGCCCGTGCCCAATGCCAACGCGACACAGGGTCCGCCACCAGCACCACGATCAGCCCACATGACTCAGAATCCGCCACACTGGATCCAACACCGCGACCCCCGGTGCGCGATCCACAAACCGTAATCCATGGTGCGGCCACAGAGGCCCTGGATCTGCGGGTGATAAAGCAAAGGGATTCCGGGGAAGGGGGATAGGGATGGAGAAGAGGAAGGAGAAGCTGGAAAGAGAAGCTCCGTGTGTCATGTGTTAGAGCGCACTAATTAGCTCTAACTATAAGCTTTATCAAAAAGAAAGGTTTTGAGCCTACTTTTAAACGAACAGATGGTGACTGCCTCCCGAACTGAAAGTGGTAGATTATTCCACAGCCGAGGGGCTTGATGGCTAAAAGCTCTGGCTCCTACTCTACTTTTGGAGAATTTAGGGACGACAAGTAGGCTTGAATTCTGGGAGCGGAGTGCTCTAGTGGGTTTATAAGGTATTAACAGCTCTTTAAGGTATAAAGGCGCTATATTATTAAGGGCCTTGAAGGTGAGGAGGAGAATTTTAAATTCTATTCTAGATTTAACTGGAAGCCAGTGTAGCGATGCTAATATTGGAGAAATGTGCTCTCTTCTCTTTGTTCTCGTCAGGACACGTGCTGCAGCATTTTGGACAAGCTGTAGAGTCTTTAACGACTTCCTGCTGGAGCCTGATAATAATGAATTACAATAGTCCAGTCTCGATGTAACAAAGGCGTGGACTAGTTTTTCTGCATCTTTTTGTGAAAGGACATGTCTAATTTTTGAAATATTACGCAAGTGGAAAAAAGCGGTCCTAGAAATTTGTTTTAAGTGACTATTAAAGGATAAATCAGGATCGAAGATCACTCCCAAGTTCCTGACTGTTTCATTGGAAGCAAGGGCAATGTCGTCTAGCGCAGCTATATCATTAGATAATGCATCTCTAAGGTGTTTGGGGCCAAGTATTATAACCTCTGTTTTGTCTGAGTTTAATAAGAGAAAATTGCGGGTCATCCAGGTTTTTATGTCCTTGAGACATGTTCGAAGTTTAGTTAATTGATTACTTTGTTCAGGTTTTATTGACAAATATAACTGGGTGTCATCCGCATAGCAGTGGAAATTTACCGAGTGTGTCCTGATAATGTTTCCTAGTGGAAGCATATATAATGAGAATAAAATTGGGCCGAGCACAGAGCCCTGTGGAACACCATGATTAACTTTGGTGCGCACAGATGACTCATCATTAATTTGCACAAATTGGGAGCGATCAGAAAAATACGATTTAAACCAGTTAAGGGCGGTTCCATTAATGTTAATTAACTGTTTTAGTCTTTGTAATAAAATTTGATGGTCAATTGTGTCGAATGCTGCACTGAGATCTAACAGAACGAGGACAGACACAAGTCCCTGATCTGAGGCTATTAAAAGGTCATTAGTGACTTTTGCCAAGGCTGTCTCTGTACTGTGATTGGCTCTAAACCCCGATTGAAAGTCTTCATATATATTATTTTCCTGGAGAAACTCACACAGCTGATTGGCTACCACTTTTTCTAAGATTTTAGAAATGAAGGAGAGGTTAGATATTGGTCTGTAATTGGCTAAAACCTCTGGGTCTAGGGTGGGTTTTTTGAGTAGGGGTTTGATGACAGCTATTTTAAAAGACTGTGGTACATAACCTGATGATAATGACAGATTGATAATGTTAAGTAACGAACTATCAATTAGGGGCAGAATGTCTTTAAGTAAGTTGGTAGGAATGGGATCTAAGATACAGGTTGTTGGTTTAGAACCTGAGATTAATTTGGTAAACTGATCACGGGTGATCAGAGAGAAGCTGTCTAAGTAATGGGTAGGATTCTCAGCCGTTTCTGAGATCTCTAATGGGAACTGCTCTAACAACCTGACATGAAGCTGCAGCACGGTTTGGGGCTCACTCGGTCCTGTGGTCCTGTTTAAGGTCCCGCAGCAAAGCACTGTGTTTACCTAACAAATTAGGATAATTAGTGGCTGTGTAAAGTAATCCACAGGCCTAGGCCCATTGTGCGTACTGATGCTCATATGGTCTCATTTGAATGCAGCTGAGCAGCGTTCAGAGTTGGAAGTGTTTCTCCTTGCTCCTCACATGTCAGCACCCCAAGGCTCCAATAATTTCTCACCTCTAATTTGACAGATCCCAACGGAGGGGACGTTTTCCTCAGGTGAGTTCACTTCAAGCTACAGTCATTAGTGTGTGTGTGTGTGTGTGTGTGTGTATGCTGAAACACTAGACTGTGTGTGTGTTCAGATTTATTTTATGATCATAACTTTGGTATGCACTACTTCATCTGGCTGTGTTAGCTGAAGTTTCAATTCAAACAGCATTTCAAAAGTAAATGCAAAAGAGGCAATATTATGGATTAGTAAAGTGTTGAGATGTTAATAAGTGTGTTTTAAAGCTAAGCTAGGCTGATCCCATTCTGACTCCAGCTCTGTACTGTAACTCAGGGTCTCGCAGGTCTCTGCATTCAACTGGAAAATGTTTACTGAACTTGTTTTCACACCGGTATTTTTTGGTTGAGTGAACTTAATTATGGTTTGTTATCACGCTTGGTGCAATCGGGTAATTGGGAACTAAAGAGCTAAAAGACTCATGCAGCTGTGTTTTCTATCCTGGGAGACAGCAAAGCATGTGAAATTCATCCACCTGCGGAGTAGATATTAGCAGCCAGAAAGTTTTTACCTGCACGTACAACAACACACAAAGTACTTTCCTTCTGCAATAAGACACATGATCAATAAATGGAGTGGACATCTTCACTTAGTTTGAAGTCATGCATTCTGGCTGTGTGGAAAGAAACAGAACCAAGGGGAAAACATACATGGTTTTATGAACGCATCGATTGATTCGAAACCAAAACAAACAAGCAAACACCCTCAGATCATTGACAATAGTGGGTTTGGTGAGCCAATCAAAAAGTTCCACGTCTAGAATTGATAGTTCACAGTAAACAGTAAAAGACTTGACAGCTAAATTCAAAAGAAGCAATAAGTTACAATGAGATAAGAGAAAGTTAAATAAGCAGGACAGAGATGAGGCTACTGCAGATATATAGAAAAAAAGATTTAAATCTCCACTGTATTCACCTATATAAGGTGTATTATTGAACATTATTTACAAAGAATACTGCAGATTGTTCACATGAAGTGTATTATTGCACACCTATCGAGCAATGGTGAGTAAAACATTAGAACTGATGACTGGTGCTTGTGTTGGGAGTTGGAAGAAGTGGTCGTGCAGAGGTAGTAAGTATTAGTGAATGAAAATGGGAGAATAGGAACTTCCTCTTGCAGTGGAAGTGAAGCTTTCTGTCTGTGGGTCATGGATCTTATCACACACTATTTGTCTTGTTAAATACATGCTTTGTTTATCAGAATGCTCTTTCACAGCGGTAAGCTTCTTGCTGGAAACGATTTTTGAAATGTCACATGTCCAAATGTAGAGCAGTTATGAGGAGCTGACTCTGCACTTTGCTGTGGTGTGGCGATATTTCTCACTTTATTTGAAACACAGTCTTTTGATTTGTGAGAAAAATTAACTCAAAGTGAAATTATGAATAGAAACAATGCATACTTTCAAATACCATTTTTCCTCTAGAAGCTGCTGCTTTACCATATTAATCTAATGTACATTAATGAATATGGAAGTTAATAGTGAAACAGATTCAGTAAAACAAAACACTGTGACATTTTATCATAGCATAAAATATGCCAAATATAAAACAAATTTTCCCACTAGGCCATTTCTTTAGTCACATAATATCCTGACTTACTTCCGGTTAAACAACAATATTGTATTGCAATTCTCATGCATTCAATGACAAAAATATGTTTTTAGGGAAGATTGAAAAGCATACTTTTAATATAGTAGTGGGCCCTTATACTCATTCGTTGTGTCTGTCCTCAAAATATCATAGTTTATAGATGACATTTGTGAAAATATCCCATAACTTTATCTTGAGGCATTTGAAAAAAATAAAACCATTTAAATTTTTGTAAAAGCTTGGTTTTGAAAAACAAAACTCGTTTAAGGGTTTTTTAATACACATTGCACATTTTCCGGAAATGTTATGATTTATATTGAATAAAACATATTTTATTAACACAAAGGTAGACATTTAGAAGAGAGTAAACAGAAAAGGACAAAATTGAATTGAAACAAATTTAATTGGGGTGGCTTTACATTCATAATTTCGACACCGTTATCAGAATTTTTACATGGTCTCACCCTCTATTAAAACTTAACTTGATCCAAATTTTGGAAAACTACACAAAATGTCGGGAAATGAGTACATGACATTCACAATGTAATTTTTTGACATATCAGACAAGTGATTTGGGCATCTTTGAGTTTCCTTTCCTCTTCCTCTGGCTGCAGTCTGATTCTATGGGTTTTCACTTTTAGCTATGAGACCTTTGTCAGTCATTGTTGCTGTGATTTCTCTTGGCAAAGCACATTTGACTCCAATTTAGTAGTTGTTCTTGTTGTAAATCAGCTTTTTACAAATGACAGCTCAACTCTAATGGACTGGAAGGTAAAATAAAGACATAAAGCCAATAAATCAAGGTATTTTCTTCGAGAAAGTAATCATGCAAACTTAAACACAGCAGAGAAAAGTCTTCAAATTATGATAAAACTTCTAATGTTATGAAATGCACAAACTCTGAAGGTGAGGTGGCACTAAGTAGAGCACATATTTCCATCAAGGCCAAACTGTCCCCTTAAATTCACTCAAGCTGCACCACACAGTCATAGATACATTTTTTCATAAATGTGCCGGATTTGGTTTTTTCATCAGAATCCAGCATTAACTCGTTGGGAACCCTAAACCTGAAAAATAAAACAATAGTTTTAAAGACAAAAAACACACTCTTTGGTGGAGGTAATAGTCAAGACATAAAAAAACTGGGCAATAGAGGTTCCAAAGTCATTTTGTGGCGCTGTGCTGTATTAATAACTGTAACAATAATTATACCTAAGTATGACCTATGTTGTTATGACATAATCCACACGTATATTTGTATATTAAATTCAGTTTAATATTAGTTTTGTTGGAGATAACTGTTTGGCTCTTCATGAATTCTAACTCACCTTCTACTCCATACTATTGGATGTTATGATACTGCCCTCTGCTGTTGTGCTGCATGTACAACACTAGTCTAATCATAACCTAAAGATTAAATACTGGACTTCCACAGTCAGGGACTGTGAAATTGCTCATAGACATGAATGTTTTTATATCTGTACTGTGACCTGTATTTTCTGCAACGACAAAGTCCATCACAGACGCGTTTTGGTTTTTGCACCAATAGCTTCATACTGGCCTTGTCTGCTGTGAGAGCTCTATCACAATTAGACCCGTGAAGGAAGAGATGAATTCACAGAATAAACATTTTACATTTGGTGGATGAACTCAAGTTAACACTAATGAATAATGTACTATGGTAAATGGTAAATGGCTTTGTATTTATATAGCACTTTTCTAGTCTTGATGACCACTCAAAGCACTTTACAGTACAGTTTTACATTCACCCATTCACACACACATTCATACAGTGCATCTATTCGCAGCACTTAGTAATTCTATGGGGGGCCATTCAGGGTTCAGCATCTTGCCCAAGGACACTTCGGCGTGCAGATGGGTCAGACTGGGGATCGAACTGCCGACCTTCAGGTTGGAGGACGACCACTCTACCCCTCAGCCACAGCCTCCCACACGATACTAGTCAAGCATCACATCATAGTCCTGCATTAACTGTGTTAAAATTCTTTGGCAACATTACTGACCTACTAACTAAAAGATATTTTGTCATAATAAGACATAGTAAGTAGTACATCACTTACAAAACTGATGTGATCAATAATCTATCAATATAGATGGAAATTGTTTAAATGGCATTTCACCATTTTAGAGGTAGACTTTCTCTATAGAGCAAACACTCCTCATTTGCATTTCCCTTTAGTGAAATAATTATGCATTTTGCATGAGTATCACTCTGTTCAAGCAGAAATCAAATGGTGTGTGTAGTTCTACACAAACCTCACACACTACTCCCAGGAGTAAAGGTAGCCATGCTGCATTTATGTACAATGATATGATGATATCTGTAGAACAGAATTTCTTTATCTAACAATGAGCTGATAACATCCTTGTGGGTCTGTGTAAAGGTAAATTCACTCTCTGGATGAATGCAGGCTTCATATGAACACAGCTCTTATTTCACTCTGTGCTGCCAGTTTCAGTTTGGCTGAAGCAAACGCGGATGTTGCCAACAGAGCCACTTCTGATCCTGGAAACTGAAAAATGATCTACTGACTGCAGAGGAGTTTCACCTCACTCTGGCAACAGTCCAGAAATCATTTATCCCAGAAACATCCAAAAGTTGCTTGAGAAAATAAGTTATTCATATACCTGGAGTGTACATGAAGAGTAGAGCTCAAGCCTGCAGGGGGCGCCATCATACTACTGACCCAATGTCAGAGGGGATGGTCTGTCTCGTCTAATTCAGGCATTGCTGCATATTGAGGTGACCTGATCTGCATGGAGGAATCCTCAGTATGGGAGATTGGTGACAGAAAAGATTTGTCCAGGGTATGAACCTGTGTCGTAAGTGTTCCTTTAATACACAGATTCCAGCAGCTCTTGGTAGCTCTGCTAAGCCGCAAGAAAAAAAGGAAACATGGAATCCTATCTAAAGTGTATATCTGTGTGAACTTAGGAAAACACATTTAAAGTTAGCGCTTAAATGCTAAATTTCTCATCCCAACCCATTCAATACATTTTTACTTATGTGATAAAGCTTAAATGAGAAAAATATTCAGATGGTTAGCGTTGGAGTCCGTCTGTGGCAAACTGAATGGAATAGAAGTGTTTTAAGGGGTAAACAATTGCATGTAAGGTCCAAATCTTTCACACTGCATTTCAGGACAGAAACCAGGTCATGAAGTCCAAGGGCCTCTCTGTAGACCTCTGTGATGTAACTGTGTGGCACAGATCAGAGCAGGGCTATTAAACCATTTCTAAAGATCTGCATGTTCCCTGGAGCACGGTGACCTCAATCAAATAAGAAAACACCAGGACTCGAGAGTGATCCAGTCCTTTTCAGTGTCCCACATCAGTGTGAAGTCTGTTATTAAAAAGAAGGTTTGTGGAAAAGATTGATTCACCAAACTGTTTAACCTCTCACTTGGAGCTGAATCACTTGAACATGCACAGCAAAGCAGTGATTGAGTTTATGCCTGCAAATGCTGGTTATATATATATATTAATCTAAAGCTTGTTGTTTATTTTTTTTACAATTTGTTATTGTTTATTGAATATATATTGATCGGCACAAATGGAAAGCAAATCCATCTGTTTACAATGAATATTAGAAACAGTTGATAAAAAAAATCATAGCAACTCCTTCCTAAACATTCAAGGTTTAGGACCATTTTTCTAGCTGCAGGCTGGTAGGACAAGTTTCACATTTAAAATAAAGGCAAAAAAAAGGAAAAGAAAAAAACAACTCTATCAAAAAGCAGCTTTAGAAACAAGAGAGAAATGTTCAGTTGTGATTAATTACATTTTCAGCGTCATGGCAGAATTTGGGCGGATGATGTTAAAGAGAATGCTTCAGTTACCCAGAAAATACAATTTGATTTATTTTTTGAATTGCATAACTCATCTGATCGTTCCGAACTACACAAACATCTAAGAGTATTCTTGTAGAAAAGAACTAAAGAATTGTGCCGTGATAATTGACTTAGTATTTGAAAGATGTCAGGCCAGGGCTGAGTTTATTAAAAGGCATCAAATGTGACACGTAATCAGCCAATCTCACTTACTTGCTCTTAACCGGAGCTAAAGTATCTGTATTTTCCACATGTGTACAATGACCAACAAATACTGTATGATCTCAGCTCCCTCATTATAATATCACTTACAGTAGCAGTCTCTTCATGTTTAATTTCATACTTTTCTTAATTGGTGAAGACTAGTGTATATATAAAAACGCACGGATAAATCATCATCGAAAGCATCACTGTGGCTGATGAGCAGTTGAGAGAACAGCAGTGTCCTCTGCCGTGTCACCTCATCTCCAGCAGAGAGGAAGACGGCAGCTCCCACGTGCACAAAGTGGTCTCACGTACATAATTTAAGAGCTCTGCAGCCGAGACGTTATCTTCCTCTCCACTCACAGGCCTCTGATCAGTCCTTATGTATGGATACTGCACTTATTTGCATAAATGATTTATTATTCAAACACTGCAGGAGCATCTATCAATTTGTCTTTATTTCATTTACATATAGAAAATGGTTGGCACATTTCTTGAATTAGTACATTATTTTGTCTGAACATTTGTGTTGTTCTATGACTTACCAGTCACAATTATACACTGATAAACGGAAACGCAAAAGGCAGTCTTGGCGCTTCTTCACATTCACCAGGACCCTCTTTAATTCCATGTCACAACAAGACAGAGCAGGATCCAGACAGGATAAAGTGTCATCCACCACATTCTCTAGTGTCACTGTGGATGATGTCACCGTTCATGTTTGGGCATAGTGTCTCTTCTGTCCACTTCCACCATACCAGGCCTGCTCAGCTCCTTAGGGGACACGTCTGCATAAAACTCAGCTACCACAGGGCAGTGATCTGACGCCACGCCGCCCCATGACCAGTTATCCGGGATCCAGGGGTTGGTCAAGCCCTCCCGCACGACCATGCAGTGGCCTGTCGGAGGGAAACACAAAATGTACGTGAGACTTCATGACAGCTCTAATATCATACTGACACTATGTACTGATTTGTTTACACTCTGAGGCTTGATCTGACAAAAACTGTTGCATTCTACTTCCGACTATCATGAAACACAGGAAGAAAATAAGGAATCCTGCACTTAAAAGTAGTGGGAGATTTGGGTCTGACTTGATTTGAACCTAACTTAAAGTAAAACTCATTTGATCTAATCAGTTATGTAGGAAATGTTCACAGCTTCAGAAAAACAATCTGGTCAGTGGTCAGATACCTAAATGACTTGAACTTGCCCCAAGGACTCAAGACTGGACCCGAATTTTGTCTAAAATAAAATTAGTATTGACTTTAAATCCTTTTAGTTTGAATTTGACATAAGAATTTAGTTTTCTTTCTTTCTAACCCTAACCCTAACCCTAACCCAAGACTCAAGCTTTTTCTCAAATTAATAGGACTTGTCTCAAATGGAAGAAGATTTGTACTAAGACTTTGTCATTAGGGTTAGACTAACCCTAACTCTTATAACTCTCCTTGAAGAACTGAATTATATTAAACCTGTTTCTACTGAAAGCAACACTCAGACACAGACTTTTCTCAAATGACTCAAATAACCTGGGACTTGACTAGAACTTTTCTGATATGAATCAGATTGAACTTGGTTGGCTCAGGAGGGAAAGTCAATCAACAGGGTCTGCATGCCAAAGTGTCCTTGGGCAAGATACTTAACCCAAAACCCCCAAGAATGATTTGGTGTTTTCGAAAGGTACTTGGGAATTGAAGTAAACTTTGATTTAAAACTTGACTTGGACCTGTTATGAGAACTTAGCATTTCAAATTTTAAGCTTGACCACCATTTCCAAACACCCATAGTGTACACCTACCGGAACAGAGCTTCTTGAGGGAGCGGCTGACCCAGATGTTGTCCAGGCATTGGGTGCCCTGTGGTGAGCGGGTGCTGATGTTGGTGAACTGGGTGGATGGAATCAGCGCACAGAGTTTCTCTTTTCTCAGTATGTCCAGCTCGGAGCTCTGAGGGGGGGAGCCGAAATCTCCCAGCACCACCAACTCCTTCTCAGCTGCACAGAAAGACATGGAGGGTAATGAATGGAATTCTAATCAATTACATTCACGCAGAGCTGGAAATATAGCTGTGACTTCCTCAATAGTAAAGTGGTAGGTCAATATTCTCTCCTCTGACTAATTCTCATTGATCATCGTCTTTGTTACAATTATAAGGAGAAAAGAGCTACACCAATAACCTTCCGCGATGAATCAATTACTCGACACTTTGAGAGACTAAGTGGGCGTTAACTTATTTGAAGTTTAATGTGTTCGGGGTCTGTGTGAATCCAGTGTGTGAGACGTGAGCTGTAAAGTCTGGAAACGCAGATCTTGGCTCTGATGTGACAGACTGACCTTTGAGTGTCTCCTGGATACTCGGCGAGAGGCGCTGATATTTTACTTCTTCTGTGTTGTGGTTCTTGCCGTTGGACTCTCCTGGTGAAGCTGTGGCCTGCATGTGCAAGTTCACCACTGTCAGTTCGTATGAACCGACCTGATGGAAAAAAAACGTCATATGATCTGGTTGGAATTTATTAGCCTTAATTAGCCTTTCGGGACCCCAAACGGGCCCGGATAAGCTTTGGTCTGGGAGAAATGAAACACTTCTAACTAATAATAACAATAATAATATCAATAACAAAATATGGGGTTGAACACTGTGAAATATGGTTTACAATTACAGGGACATGCTACTCAGTTACAGAGTCAAGTTGATTTAATCAGGAATGAACTTCTCATGTGCAGCTTCTCAGAAAGTCCCCATGGAGCTGATTCAGATATTCACATTTTCTTTTATTATATTCCATATATGTGCTCAAATTTTTTATTTAGATATGAAATGGAATGTGGAACAGTTCTATCATCAAACAATTCTTTATCTGTTCCCTTTAAAAAGATGATCCTGTTAGGAGGTTTTACCAGGAAATATTCTTATTCCTTTTTTTTTCTTCCATTTCTGTTCATCCTTCAATTATTCAAATTAATTACATAATTATTCTTTATATTTTATGTATTATTATGTGTTCCTCATGCTGTATGTTGAGGTCTGAGCCCTCATCATCCACCCAACTTCTCTTGCCTATTGTTTAACATTGTATACAGTGTGTGTATGTGTAACCCATCTTTTAGTAAAACACAGTAAAAGAAAAAAAGCATTATTGCTTGCTAAAGCCCATATCTGCTTCGTATATTGGCAGAAACGGTTAATCTCAAAATTCGAGTATTTTTCATGAAGTCATGAAATCATTACTCACAATAAAGTGAGCCAAGTAGAGGAGAGGGTAGGTGTGATGCCCATTGCCATTGACAACAGGAGCGTCCAAGACAGAAGCGTCCTTCAGGTCAATACCGGACGAGCTGTCCCACAGAAAACCAGAGTAGCTCACTCCCTGTGAACAGAGGATCATGGAAACGGGTGTCAGTTATATATGTTTTTAGATATTTTTGCTGACTTATGAAACAACCAGTCTCTACACCATTATTAACAAAGAGCTCATGACCAGTTTGTGTACATAGTTCATTGTATCAACTATGTGGGCCGTCTCTAAGCTTATTGAATTGTAAACAATTCATTTGTTATGTTCTAACTCATAAACTCATAAGGAGGCGACAGCCATCAAAAATGTTAATTGCTGTATATATGCCACTAAATTACAGCTGAATTATGTCTGTTTATCACTATGTAATAGAGATGTGAATAAAGAACATTAACAAAAAGTCGAATGCTACTTAAATTTCCTGACTGTGGTTTGAATTATATTATAATGTAAATAAAAGTTAAGGTATGAATTCACAGAAACTCTACGAATACTCGGTAAAAAAACATCGAAAGGGATAAATAGATAGATCAAAGGCATGGCAGTAAACTAAGACATCAAATTACAGAAAAAAATATTTTTTACACTGGGGTAGAAATACTCAGGACATTAAGTCCGGTCTGCCCCCAGGAGATTGTGACAAGACATAAAAATGAATCTAGAAAAAGTAGATACAATACTGAATATGATTTTTTTTGTTCGGCCAGTTTTAGTGACCATAGAAAAGTTTAGGAAGCAACCAGATTGGCATTTGACAAATCAATCAGTTACTTTTCATATTTGTTCATTTTTGTTAAAAACAAACCACAAAAAATAATATAAGTATAAAGCCCACCTTGCTCAATTATATCACCAAAATGGAGGTGAGTGATTCACCTCATTTCAGTTTTCCCTTTACATCACAGATTAGCGCCTACCACTGATAGATGTCCTTAACTATGCCTCGGCCATCTGTCCAAAATACCAAATCACAAGCTCTTTCGTACACAAATCTCTCCACAGATTTCGCTAAACTCATGTGATCACAGGACTATTTGTGCATGTATGGCTGCCTTGACGCAAAGCCACTCACTTCAACTCAAAGCCAAAGGTCCAATTTGTTCTGTTTTGTTTTGTTTCCTGTGAAAGGACTGAACTCCACTGTTTAGAACGTCAGCTGTGGACTATAGTTCCAGTTCTGCTCAGTTGAGGGGACTGGGAACTGGTACATGTGCCATCACACTAAGCACAACAAGGATGCACAGAAAAACAAGGACTACCGCTGCTAGCTGCAGTTAGCGAGCTAGCTATCTAATAGCCAACAATGGCCTTAAATTACAACTTTTAATGAAACAATCAGTATGAATAATCTGAAGAGTAGATTATATGCTATATTACCATTAGTTATAACTTTATTTATAGATCACTTTCCTAAAAGGACATTTTAAATAAAGCTGCTTTGATGATTGATCCGTCACATTTGTTGACTCACCTTACTGGAGTATCCGGTGGGTTTTTCAGACACAACACTTTTCCAGAGCCCTCGTGGCCACTTCCACTTCCGTATGCTGGCCAGTGTACCTTGGTTTAATTCCACACAGAACTGCATGAGAACATAAAGAGGGAAATTACTGTCAGCACTACACATCATCCTTTCAAAAACCTGCAAAACCTTCTCAGTCGAACCACAGTGTTTTCTAAAGTATAAAACACGAGTATCGGGGCCACTTTGAAAATAAAATTGGTAGTTACAACTTTATCCTTGTAATATTAAAAGTGTCTTCTCAATTACAACTTTATTTTGATAATATTTTGTAATATTTTTCTTGTAGGTCAGGTCAAACCTTTGAGTAAAATAATCAATTGTACATAGCAACTAAAACTTTGAAATAAAAAACATAAAACATGAATACTGCGATTACAGGCCCATGGAAAGTTTAATGTATATCTTCCAAATTAAGATAGCCCTTCTTACATATGTTTATATATAGAGCTGTAGTCACACCTGACATGTGTTCTTTCATTTGTGTTTATTGAATTAATTCATTAATTCATAAAATGATTAGCTAAATCCCATATGTATTGCACACATTGGAATTTAACAGCTTCTTGGCTAAACACTGATGAGACGCTATATGGTCCTGTAGGTGCCAAGAAAATTGTAAGATGATATGAGGATCAGTGCACGATAAAAAGCTAAAGAAATAAGAGAGAGATGCCTGAATAGTGGGGACACGGCTTAATCGAAGTGATCTGATGGTTCTGTTCATAATCAGTGCGAAATACATGACAAAGTGAAGTAAACAGGGAGTACTGTTTTTCATTTTAACTCTACAAGGCAGATTAACCGCAGCAAAAACATGTTTGGCTCATCAGACTAACTGCCACTGAAAAACAAAACGGAGTTCAATGAACTCAAATAGCCTCATGTGTCAGAGGAAATACAAGGAGCAAGATGAAGCCTCTTATGTAAACATCACAGAGGGATCTCTAAACCAACAGAGGAAAGATTTTGTTACATCAGCAGGTAAATATGACTCAAGTTTTCTGTTTTTCCACAGAAGAAGATACTCATAAAGGCCCAAGTTGTTGTTGTTGAAAGGGACCAATTCTATGAGCCAGTGTGCGCACACCAGTCTAAAAGGACACCAATAAATATATATAAGTGAAAATATGCAACAGTTAAATAATATCTTCTGCTGTAACGCACAAGTCTTATTTAGTTTACATAAAGGGACTGACTTTTACCTCAGCCAAGACGCTCAAGTTTTCGTCTATAGGGATCACCACAAACCCCAGGAGAAGGATGTAGTTTGGGTCAATTTTGTTGAAGAACCGGATCAATGAGGCAGATAAAGAAACTTTTTTCGCTTTCTACCTTGTGAATTTGTGTCACTTTCTAAAGAAATAATACAGAGATCTTGATCAGAATCAGAATCAGAATCAGAAGTATTTTATTGCCAAGTAGGTTTATACCTACAAGGAATTTGTTCTGGTTATTGGTGCATACAATGAACATAGAAACATAAAACGCAATAAATACAACATAATAGGAAAAGCAATAAAAAATAGAAAACCAGTATATATTTATTCACTGTTTACTTCTTATTTACTCACTTTTTTCCAATATTTATACAAAGTAGCATTTATTTTGACATAAACATTTCTGAATAAAAATATATGAAAGATAAAAGATATAAAAGATAGATGAAAACAATGCATATTTAGGGAGTTGCTCATATTTGGAGTTGCTCTCTATGAGTGTGTGTAATGAGGAGTAGCTTGATTGAATCATAGGGGGCTGTTGGCCCTTAGTAGAGGCATGTGCTCTACTGAGTGCCATTCTGGTTCTTTTTGCAAAACCCAACGACTCATGTTATACCACAATGGTCGGACAAGACTCGAAAGATTCTTGTGATGTAACAGAACAGTATCCCCTTAAATGTTTAGTGCTGTTGAGGTCAGGTGATCATAGAGGAAACTGAATGAGAGTCAGGACTCCTTGATTTATTTGGTCTTAAAAGCAAAGGAAGGAGTACTAATTCCAGTATTAGTATTTTTTTTAATCAAGTGCTGTGTGGATGTAATCTGTGAATGGCAGGAGGGGTCCCAAGGACAAAAATAGCAAGTCACCTCGAGTTCCCATCAAGCATTGTTTAAAGGACAAACTATAAATAGTAACTTTATTATTCTTCCAGGCATTCCAAAAAAAAGTCTGGCAAATGTCAACCTGAGAACGAGAGAAAAAAACTCCTCCCAAATTAGGAATATTTTCAAATGAATAACTAAATAAGTGTGCAAAAATAATCTTTTTTTACGGTCTTAACTTGTGAATAAGAACAAACCATACATTCCATTTAACCATGCTGCTGACAAAGGAATGTGAAACTACACAACTACAAGTTATTCATCAGGCGAATTAGTGTAACTGAAGAATACATGCACAATCAAATGTTCATATGAATCATAGCAGCTCAATCACATCGCACTGTCACTGTAAATATCACACTGTGTCAATGTTAACAAGTAAGAACTGAAGCTGGGTCGTTGTGGCCACTTGCGTTGGTTAGCGAGTTGTTTTGATACCGTTGTAATATTATATTTGACATCGTTTCAGCAATGCTGGTTAACTTTGGCTGGGGTGAGTTATCTGCACATGCTGTAAATAATATGTAGCCTTGCATCAATGTGAAACAAAATAAATCGAGAAAACATTTCTCAATCAACTGTTAACAACATATGTTAACATACGTTGTCTTGTTTACCTGATAAAACAATGTTACATTATTTGTATTTGATATAATTTTACAATGACTTTCTTCCTTAACTCGCTCGTAGTTTTTTTTTATCTTCCCTTGGCCGGGCTTCGTCCAGACAATTCTATGGAATAGTTCAATATTGTGTTAGCCTTTTTTTAACAACACGAAGCAGTTAACTAATGTGATGATTAATGGATTGGAAAGATACAGCAGGTTTGTGAACAATGCCTGTGATTTTGTATTATACAGTTAACAAGAGTAGGTTTGGCTGAAATGTGTTTGGTCCATGTGCGAGATTGAGGACTTTTTTAAAAACAGTTTTGTACTCTGACTAATCCCTATGGAGAGTCCAGCCTGACCTTGTGCTCAATGGCATTACTGGCTAATCTCTTCTGTGGAAAGTAGCAAAGGTCAGAAAAAGTATTTGCGTAAAAGCATAGTTAAAAAGGACCAGCGACCAATGGTCACTCCCAGACAATAAAGTTTCTAAGGTTGGACTCACTTTTGCTGCTAGGCCCAAAAAATAAAAGTAATTCCACCTGATGCAGCGAGTTGAGATATCGTAACTTTCAGTCTTTTGTTGAATTAAGTAAAAAGAAAAATGACCCATCATGCAATTCAATAACATATATGGTCAGGCCCTGCCTAATAAACAGTTTACTGTCAAACTCCACACCGACAGTTCGTAGCACAGGTTTTGTATGAAAAAAATTGTTGTCTCCTTTAAGTGTTTGTGACCTTCTACATAGCAGAACAATGGTGAGGAGGGTTGACATCCTCTGACTGCTGATTACTATTCATTCTAGTAATCAGCTAATTAAATACTTGGCAGTGGCGACTTCAAACTGTATTGTTGCGGCTTTTCCTGTCCCTGGTCTGGCCCCAGTGTCACAGTGGGACGCGACCAGGTGACTCCTCCAGGTCTGGGCTCACTGCCAGCACCTTAACTACATGATGTACCAGCACTTTGGTTGTCACAGGCTGAAGTATGAGTCCCTTTTGTGTTTAGATTGAATGATAATTCATCCGTTTATGTGAACGGCCCTATGGCCCCTGGGGACTGTGATAGAAGGTATATCATGTTGGGGTTTCTAAGCTCCTGGCAGTGTGAAATTGCTTCATTATGAATATTATTACTTACTCAGCAAACGGACAGCGAAGGCAGAATACAGATCACCCTGCTGTTAGTGCCATATAGCTCACTATAACCTCTGATGTCATTTTTACATTGTAGCACTTCACTTAAAATGAGTGTTATCGAGATCTGTGTCGCTCTTATTAAAGTGTTATAGGTGTGTGTTTCAGGGTTATAAAAACTATAGTTATTATTTAATAAAATGTTCTCCTTTAGAGCAAATTGGCACATTTTACAGTTAACTCAGGTCCTGCATTATCGCCTGATCGTGTGATTCTGTCTTACAGAGGGGCCCTGAGTCAAACTCGAGTTCTAACATATTACGTTTTTTACTTTTGTTACTCAATAGAATTGCCTAAAACAAACTGACTGACAAAATTAGCTGCTCTTGAATTTAACTGTGTAACATTACATTGAGTCAAATTATATCAATTTCTGTAGCTTTGGTTTACAAGTTTTTATAGCAGACTAAATCCTCTCTCTGAGGACCCCACAACAGGTTTGCTTAAGGATATCAGATACCTAACTTCAAGATCAAAAGTCAACTAGAAATACAAAATACACAGCATCCCTAGCATTCAATTTGAGTTGTGTTTCAATCCACCTGTTGAATTACAGACCAACCATCAAACCATCAAAAAAATCTGGCTATTCGGCTGCTAAATGCTCCACTAACTTCACTAGCTAGTTGGTCGGCCCACTTGAGCCTGTTTCACTGGTAACAGCTGCCTGCTGCTGCAAGGGAACAGCGCATGGAGGAAGTTATGGACTGGAGCACAATGAGCTGATTGAAACAAAGTCACATCACGATTCACTGTTTGTCACTACAAGCTACATTATTTATTTTGATAAAAAATTGCCACCACTTTAAACTAACTTATTAGTTGTTTCCTTTGCTTTAATAGAAACAACTCTACTCTGAATAGTATTCTGTAATTGAGGCTACAGCCTCTAGGAACCACTCGCAGGACTTGTTGAAATGCAAATATGATGTTTTTCATAAATATATTTTTGGATTATTCTGTATTATTATATGTTTGGTGTCAGTGAGGTCTCTTTCCTGCAGGTAAAAAACAGCCTCAGTCGCTTAATATGAACCATAGGCAAAACAAACAATACAAAGACAAAAAAAAAACTAAACAGCCTTTTCAGAGCATGATGGTAAATAAAGAAATTAAGGGGGTAATCTGAGCTGACCTCACTGAACTGAGGAGTGCCAGAAAACTGTGGCTTCATGTGTGTGCCTTCATGCTTGTGTGTTATTACAGTTTACTTTCACAAAGTCTTATTGACAGTTCCCTGTTAGACGTCTGACAGTATGACCGATAACGGTGTTGAAACCTAACCACAGACAGAGGGTTCCTAAGTGACAGGGGACAACACAACAGTCTAAACACAGCACAGACTCTGTGTGTGACTAATCATGACACATGTCCATAGCAGACATAGCTTCCACATTTACAGTGAAACGCTGTTTATTAGCTTGGATACCGATTTAACACATCCTCTTTTCAGTGTGATGTCAATGGGAACTGAGACCTGATATGGGACAGAGAATGATGGCGTTGAGTTCAGTAATAGATGGATATACCCAAAAGTCCTGCACGGCCAAAAAGGCAAATACTGATTAAAGTCCATCTGGTAATTTAAATAAGCCTCTTTCCCATTTCCCTATTGAGCTGTCCTGTCAATAAAGGTGAGAGGCCCCTCCCAAAAGATTAATAATAATAATAATTCTGATCAGTGTGTTCTATGAAGGAACAGACTAGTGGCTTTATATTGAAAATAGGCACCAAAATATGCCTTCATAGTCAAATGTTTACTCTGGGGGACGGGCCCTCGGACCAGTCCTGGATATACATTCATACTTGAAGTGATATCATACTAATCTCAGGATATTACATTTCAGTGCCAGCAAATGCTTTATTTCTAGAGATATTTCTTACATGAAATAGAATGTCAATAAAGTCTGTTACCCTGATTTACAGATACTATTTATAGCTCAGGGTTACCCAGCATGCTTTGTGATGGCACAGAGCATAAAAGGAAGTAGTGAAGGAAGAAGCTATAACACTAACACCACAGCATTGAAAGCTGTTTAATAAGTTGTATTTGAGCTTTGTCATTTTAAGTCCCCTGGGCCAACAATGAATCTTCTGAGTTTTGAACATGGGGAAACAAAAGCCAAAAACATATATATATATATATATTGTAAAGAGTGGAAGAACTCAGAGAGAAACCAAACATTCCTTCTGTAAGAAAACCCTGCGGTAGGAGTGTAGGTGAAAAGAGACGTATGACATGAGAAAACTGCCAGTAAGTCAGTGTGGGCGGCTAGCTGAGTGAATACATTGCAATGAGGGCTACCACTTCCACGTCCAGAGGTAACTCATCCTCCCACCACCTCCCTCTCTCTGTCCAAGATTCTCTGCTCCTGACCTACTTCTCTCTCCATGGAGCTCTGGTTTCTCTGCCAAGGATTCCCCTGGTATCCAAAACCTAAAGTGACCTTACGAATGTGAAAATGTTTGTGTATGTGTGTGTGTGGGCTGAGCGGTCCCTCGGCATGTTGCTCAGAGCGGCATGTCGAACTCTGACATTTGATGCACCAACCTCTGAGCATTAACACAAATTAGGACCGAGCTAGGTCTGACAGGAGCCAAAAAACTGTCCCTAAAAAAATCACTTTGCAAATCATGCAACAGATTGCTCCCCACAACCAACTCAAAATATCATCAACCTACACAATTTTCTCCTTATAGCACATGCTTAACATAGTGACGTATGTTCACATTAAGAGCACTGATTAGCAGCTTGTAAATTTGTGTTTTTGCCAGTAACTCATTATTTTGTTTTGTGTGATCATCTGCAAGACTAGAGTTATGTAACTTTTCCACACTTTTCTAATTCTACATATAAACAGCTACTAAATGCCTTCTCTTCTTAAATCGCTAAGCACATTACATCGCCAAGGAAATTACTGCATCAATTATCTACCAAAGATGCACATTCTAGTTATTAATAATTTCAACTCCAAGGTCCTGGGTCACAGTATATTCAGCTCATGAAAAAGAGGCAGGATGTAAAGTATCTCTCATCACAGCAAACTCTTCTCATATCTTCGTCCGTGTCTCGTACGTGTGGCCCGGCTTTTTCATCCAGAGAAAGTCTGCATGAGCTCCTGAGGGCTCTCAGTTGGACATTAGTGTCCACACATACACCTCCTCAGGAGAAACTGCTGAGGATCTCGAGTTCAGTGCCTGTCTGAAAGCAGCTTATGTGTGTTTTGTTAAACCCATACAAACTGTTAGCATAGCTTTAAGAATATCAATTTGTGGTTCAAAGGGGGACTACGTGCTGAAGCTGTGCTAAAAGTGAAACCACATCTTTACTCAGCTATATCGTTTTTGTTTGAGAACCAGTTAAACAAATAAAATAACATACATTAAAGGGTGACGTATTGATGTGGGGGAAAATGTCATACTTCTTCTGGTTTCATTACACTGGTGCAAATAACTGAGTGATCAGCTTTAACGCGGTGAACTAGAAGATGGATGAGCACAAATGTTCTCTGCTGTGGAAAAAGTCGTAAAAAGCTTTTACTTCCGACAAGATTTACTGTTTAATTGTCTTCCTGCAAATCTGTCTGTTAAGGCAAAATGTGCCGGCATCTTTTAATGTTGTCTTATTCCCCTTTATGTAGAAAAATAAACCAGAATCAAAGTAGAATCCAGGGTATCCTGATTCCTAACACTGCTGAAACTGATACCCTCCCCATAGCAACCACAGTCATATTTATAGTAATGAAAGCACAGGAGAGCATCAATACAGGTCAAACCCAAATATGGGTCCAGAAATAGTTAACACTCGGGAGACGGAGACACACACACACAGAGCGGGTGGAAGGAGAGAGGGAATATTTGAATAAAACAGCGACACATTAAACAAATGGGAAACACTGAGAGAGCGTTTGTCAGGACGTTACCCTGAGCAGTGAGTCATCTTGTTTACAATGATGCAAAACAGAGCTGGCACCAGCATCTACAGTAACAGCCCTCCCAGTGTGACCCAGTCAGAGAACAGTGGGGTGCAAAGTTCTGCTTTACCTTATCAAGAGCCTCCCGCTCCAGAAGGTCCTGCACGGCCAGTATCTTGATGCTGGAAGCAGAGAGAGAGAGAGAGGATGGCTTTTACATTCACATTCAGTATTTGATTTGATGACTGTATATTAAATTATACATTTATTGTTTGTAAAAGAAAATGTTGTGGGATAATTGAGTGCATCGCTGATCTCCCAAATATCTTCTAAAGCCGGAGATATACTTGCTGTTTAACAAGTGTTCGCGTAGACAACTGGCTGCGTCGTGAACGTAGCTGCTTCCATATTTGCCGATGTACTACGCTTGTAAACTAGTCAGTCTGTCAGTTGTCAAAATTACACAAAATCTACTTGATGAATTATCAGGACATTTGGTGAAAGGATATGGTATGGATTAGCAAAGAACACAATACATTTGGGGGAAGATTAGGGAATTTCTTTTCACTTTCTTTAACATTGTGAGAATAACTTATTTGATCTGCTCCAGATTTTGATCGCTGATTCTCTTCTCCTGGTGCGGGGCTGCATATGTTCAGGCTTCACCTAACACGGTTGTTTTGTTTCTTGTAAATTCAACTTTTAAAGAAGAAAGAAAAAATATTGCTATTGTGGAAATTGCGATGCAACACAAGGGGCAACTTCCATCAAGTTGGACATACAAATTGTGCTCCGTTTATTAGCATCCAAACAATAACTAACAAGATGGCTTTTAACATCCCAGCATGCCCTCGGGTCTCAGACGTCACCACGTTCCCATCATGCCTTGGGATCCTGACGTCATCACGTCACCTGGCATGCCCCGGGGTCGACGTCATCGCCCTCGTAGGAGACTGACGCCGACTGTGCCTGTACTGAGCGCGAGGGTGAATTATGTTAGTCCCCTATTCACTACACTATATTCATTAACTGTTTACCTGATACCTTTAAACCAAGAGATGATAGCAGAAAAGAATCACATCACCAAAATGAACTCATAGAACTGAAGGAAGAAATGTCTCAGAGCCACCCCTGCTGTTTGATTCACGTGGTTTTCAGGAAATGCAGAGGTAGCCACTGCTGCAGCACCAAAGATGGAAGCGAGAAACACTGGCGGTCATTTCCTCTCCTACTACTCCTGGTACTCAGCCAAGCAGATCTGGCTACTTTGGTATTATTTGATTTGGAGATCGCTCTGACGGAGAGTTCTGCCTTGTGCAATGGCGGCAAATAGATATAATATATAATTTACTCAGTGGTGGTCACAGCAATGGAAGCTTACACGTTTAACTTTAAGTAGGTACAGGAACTTCCCAGTAACTGCCTGTACAGACTTAACAAAGAACAGTTTTCACAGGAACTACTTTCAGTCAAATGCCTCTTTAGGGAAATGGTCAAGGTCATTGGCAGCTCCTTTGTACAAGTAATATGAAGCGTTTTATGTAGGACATATTTGGCCTCCTGAAGGTAAACAGGCTGGAAATGCTGGAAACTGTGTTTAACATAATGTTACATGGGTTTTATTTGATCATCATGTTTTGCGCACAGTGCTGAAACACCAGATATTGAGTGGTACTGTCCAAACTTCATCCTCACGACCATAAACAGCACCCGAGGGCAAATTCAGTTTTTTTTTCTAACTGGCAGAGAGCAGAGGAAATCTGACTAACTCTGACTGAGGGAGTTTGGACTGCTGTCCTGTACTGCACCACGACGGAGGCGGATTTACAGCCCAATAAACATTTATCTGTTTAGTTTTCAAATGATTTTCCAGACCAACAGTCAGCACAATAAAAACCAATGAATTTCTCAGAGGCACCGGCGCCTTTCCTGCTGCCAGCTGGCTCTGAAGAGGAACCGGTTCGCGATGTGATTTGTGACACAAGTGAGGAAAGAATTACTGTACACTATTTTGTCTTTTACAAATGCCCTATGAAGAGTTAAATAATCAAAAATTTAAATTATATTTCCTCCAGCGCTCGATCTGAGCTGTTACACAGAAAAACACAAAGCACCCCCTCAGTTCAGGCTGCAGAAGCATATGATAAACTGATTCACTGTGGTGCAACACATTGAAATCAAGTTGATGGCGATGCTTTGGCCTCATTCACCTCTAACCTACTAATACCAAATCAGCCACACAGAAAATGACATTGCATAACGGTCTTTTCTGTTAGTGTACTGCTGCTGCTGCGGCTGCGGGGTATTACAGGACTTGCATTCAACGAGCTGAGTGCAGGAGCTCCACTGCGGCTCAGTGACAGCACCAGCATCATGTGCAATGTAATCAGTCAGCACTTGTGAAGGAGAATGCGAGCGGGTTACAACACAAATCCTCCACATGGCTGCACACGTCACACTGTTAAGGCTGCAGAGCTGCAAAGGGCAAATACAATCATGTAGAGACTTTTTTCTGCACTTGTGCCTGAGCTATATGTAACATTCAGGTCATATAGGAAAGGACAGACAGGCTACGTCCACACTAATATGTTTTAGTTTTAAAACACATCACTTTTGCTACATTTATAATATATTAGTACATTTTATAATAATAATATTAATCAACTTGATTTGTATAACCCTTTTCAATGCAGCTCAATGGGCCTAACATACAATATAGATTAATAAAAAACATTTAAAAATGTAATTTAAAATAAAAAGACAACCGATTTTAAGGAACATTAAGAACATGACATTTTAAAGAAAAGGTGATGTATAATGAAGAAAAAATAATCAAATATTTTTTTTTTACTATATGTATATATTTAATAAAAAAAATGAATATGAGCAGGATTAGGCAGGTGCAAGTTCAAGTTAAAGACTGAAGCTAAGAGATAGTTACATTTTCTTATAAAGATGTTTACTGCTTCCCTGATATATAGCGGCAGTCTGTTCCACCACTTTAGAGCATCCTTAAAAAAAGGGTTAGGGTTTCTGATTTTCTTTCGGCTGTTGTTGGGAACCTCTAATAGTCTTGATGCAGATGATCTCAGTGTTCTATAGGGAATATAGTAAACTAGAGAGTCAGCTATTTAACTCTGTGCATTTAGAGCCTTTTATCTAAGGCGGAGAACCTTAAAGTCAATCCTGAGTTTTAACCAGTGAAGAGCAGCTAGAACTGAACTTATGTGTTATCTCCTCTTGGTTCTGGTTCAGAGCCAAGCTGTAGAGTTCTGAATGAGCTGGAGTCTCGCTATTATTTTCTTTAGGAGGCCTGTATTAAATGTATTACAGTAATCCAGTCGGCTAGAAATTTAGGCATGGATCAGCTTTTCAGCATCTGTCTGATTCATTGAAGGCCGGGCCTTTGCTATGTTTCTAAAGTGGAAAAATTGGGTTTTGGTCACCTTATTAATGTGGGCCTTGAAAACTCACATCTGAGTCTAAGATAAAACCTAGACTTACAGTAACACTTATGCTTGACGTCCACACTACACTGGAGTTTTCAAGCCCCTAAAACACAGACTTTTGGAAACGCTGTGGGCCCAGTTTTAGTTTGTAGATGTTATCAGTCCCAATGTACCCTAACACTCCTCAGGTCAACCTTTACCGTGAGTACTGCACCAGCCTTGATTTCCCGTGTGGAGAATGCAACATGGGCAAAGAATTACAAGTGTTGCTGGTCTTTGCTAGCAGCTGTTGTGCTGTTAAATTATAATATTCAAGTTATCTGCAACAAATCCTTGGGAATGTGTAGGTCGAAGGTTATGTGTTATTCTTTATCTGGCAATATTCTGGATACACCTTCATATTCCAGTTTTTACGCCAATAGACCACAACTTGCAACATACACAATGCACAACATGGTGTCACAACTCAGGACAGGATGCAAATACAGATGGCATGAGTAGGCAAGGCACAGCTGAGTTGTGTCAATCAACGAAGCGAATACTAGAGTACTTGTTTTGTCTCGTGTTTGTGGTTTTTCAGACTTTACCTGTATGCGGCTTCCCCACAGCCTAAAATACACCGCAACTAAGTCATGGGGTGTAAATCATGAAACTCAGGAACAGGACATGGGAGATGTCAACACGGATCACCTCGTTACAACAGGGATTGTGTAATAATCCTATTACACAATCCCTGTTACACAGAAGACTGTAGGTGTCAAAGTTTTGATTCATTAGCAATACCCACCACAATGTGTTGCTCTTTAGATGTCTGTAGCAAGGCCCAGTGTGGTTGGCTCACATCAGAGCTTGATTGACAGTTTTAAGAAGCTAAAACACATCTCTTTAAATGACTAGGTTAAAGTTATGTGCTAATGGACAGTTTTTATAAAGATTTATATATCTCTTAGCAGTCTTAACAGCAACTCATAGCTCTTTACAGTACAAGTCACATTCACACATTCAAAAGGGGTTTTCTGTACACAGCAGGATTTTGGCTTTCAGTATTTTTCAGTATGTTGCCCAAGGACACCTCAGAAAAATCGAACCACTGACCTACTGGTTAGTGGACGACTCTCTATCGCCTGATCCACAGTCTCCCTCAAAGAGGAGAGGGTCATACACTTGATATCCAACCACACTGATGCAAACAGTGAAGTGTACTAATACTCTCTTCTTCAGCTGATGCATTATTAGATTATGTTCACAAAAACTAGTAAGGATTGCTTGGTGTAATTAAGAAAGAAGTGAGCTTTCTACAGCCACATTTTGGACTAGTGCCAGGTTTGTAAATCTGAGTCCTTGAAACAAAAGAGCCCCCCGAACACTGTGACTGGAATTAGAATCAGAGCAGCTGCTGATGCATATTCAACACACCGCCACCTGATAAATGAAGACCTGAAAGTAGATCTACATGTGTGGAGATCGAGATATGCTTCTAATGCTAAATGTCATGTGCAAATGTATTTTTAAAAGCAACAACTTTGAAGTAGTCATGGATTCCAATGAGTTACCATTTGTTAGAGATGTCGGTTCTTATTCAGAACAGATGTGCTTTGTTAACTACTTTTCTGTCTATATTTTCCAGTTAAACAAACAACAAGTGTTTGATAGAAATCACTAGTGAGGATATGTAGATATAAGATTTTTGGCATCTACTTTTAGGACCCAACTGATTGATTGACTATGACTTGATGGTCAGAGTGTATGTGACACTCCCGTTAGCAGAGGTGTGTTCCTGACCGTTAGCCTGATGTTGTCAGGCTCACAATTCTAGTCAGAATGTGAGTCTGAGACCGCTCCATTGGGCTGTGATTATGGGGCGTGTTTCAACTGACCAGGAAGTAAAATTCCTCTTCGCTCAATTGGATAGACCTACAACCAATCAGAGCAACGTAGTATGTGACGTATGCTAAGCAACGCATTGTGAGATATTTACTAACGCCAGGTTCACACCGGACGCTTCAGCGCAGCGCCAAGCCTTAAATTACAGCTGGCTCCCATCCACTCCCATGTTAAAACTTTGTGCCGGTCACACCGGAGGCTGAAGCACCGCGAGGCAGCCTTGGCGCAGCACGGTGCTTCAGCCTCCGGTGTGACTGGCACAAAGCCGTGCAGCGATCTACTGGATCAACGGATGATATTATTAGCGCTGCCCGGCGGTTTAGCGTCGCTTCAGTGTCCGTTGTGAACAGCCAAGCGCCGGGCGATAGGGATTAGCGCGGTGCTTTGGCGTCGCCTCCACGTTCTCTGTTCCTCTTTCAAAATGAATACGCTGTCGATGTCTTCTAAAACAGACTCAACGGCAGCATCTACACATCTCAGCTCGCCAGCGGCAGGCATGTTTGTTGAAAACGAATTCAACCCAAGGGCACTGTGATGACGTGGTTGATTACGTTACCGTTGCTCATCTGTCCATCATCGTATAAAGCCCGCCCTGACAATCTGATTGGACCGGTCGGGCATAATTTTTCCTCGATGGAGCGACTCCAGACCGAACTGCCCGACCAAAAATGTTGTGGGCGGGGCTAAATTCGTCTGGCATCCAGGCTACCTGACCGTGGTCAGACAAGGGGGAACCCACGAAACAGAGACAGGGCGTTGGGGGACACGCTGGCACAAGTGTCGCCTGCGGCAGTTTCACATTGCGACTTCCAGGATTTTAAGGATCTGCTGATAACATCTTGGACTTCATTGCACAAGGCCCCTTCATACGTCTTGTAGAGTCCATCACTCTTTCACCTGGCCCTTCTGGTAGCAGGTGAAACACCAACGGCTTATTATTGAGGGGGTGGTCATGATCACAATGTTTTGACTTATGTTTAGACTAGATTAACCACAGTATTAACTACAGACACAGCAAAGACTAATCCAGGCTAAAACAAGAAGCCTTAAAATGGATCAGAAACTCTTTACATAACAATACAACAGAGACTTTATAGACACAAATGGAGCTAGTCAATCATTAATCCTAATTGCAGTTTTCCTGCAAATCGATCTTTTCCTTCCCCATTCAGCTGAATAGCCTGAGTTTCTGTACTGAACACTGAGCTGGTGAGATCACAACACTGTTGCCTTTGTGATCAGCATCTCACTCAGATCCTGTTATCAGAACACACAGGCCTACACTCACAGAGACAACAGCCCTCTCCTCTAGGTGTGATCTCTCTGCACAGTGAAAGAAACTGTTAAAATCCCCTGTTTCCACTGGCAGCGATTCAATCCCAGCTCACATTGAGATGACCAGAGGTTCAGCCACATCAGCCGGACACGCTGGATAATGCTGAGACAGTGATGCAGCGTGTGCTTTGATTGTAACTTTCATCCCTTCAGGAGGTCAGATTGTGCTGTGTCTGCAGGAGATAATCCAGACCCAAGTAATTCTTAGAGGAAATTCAAATAAGACAGACACACACAAACGCTAACAAAGATTAAAGAGAGACTTCATGACATCCAGCCTAATCTGTGAGTGTCACTGTGACAACACAAACTGTCGCTATGCAAACAGAAACGCGGTGTGATGAGAATAAACCACGAGTGACTGATTCACTGTTGTCGGGCTGGGCGAATTCTAAGAGCAGGGCACCAGGTTGCGTAGCAGCAGCAGGGAGGTGACCTTGAACATGAAACAACAGCTCGGAGGATTTTCTGCCAGTGAACGAGGAAAGGGCCCGAGGCGGCAGTTCACCACTTCAACACGCTTTTAAATGGCACACTGTGTGACAGGGGTGCTGACAGTGATGATAAATGAGTTTCTGTTTTGAGGGGGTTTCACTTTAGATCACTGTACATCCTCATTTTCATGTTTGAACTTCAGCTAAAAGACTAATCTGTTCTGCTATTGGCCTCTCCTTCCCAGTTCCTCTTACCAACAGGTAATTATTTAAAATGTAGATTCGTTTTGTGAATCTGTTATTTTCAAATTTCTTCACTCAAACACAGTTTGCAGACATGTAATAAAAAATATTTGCAATAACTTTAGCAGAGTTTACAGGAGAAGGTTTTCATGCATGTACAAATGCCTGTTTGGAATGGACTGTCTGGCAGAGTTACTTTAGAGTTATACCTTGTCATTAGTGAGTACTCCTTAAACAGACCCAAAATTGAACCGGTCAATTTGTATTTTTGACATATTCATGTTTGTGTGCTGGACATGGTGCAGAGACAGTCCATGGTGTATAGCGAAGTTAGAAAACGATTTTCTTCATCCTACCTGGTTTATCAGCAAAACAGATTTCAAAGTCAATGTTTTTCAGTAAATAAAACAGAAGCTGCTTTATCGAGTGTGTGGTTCATAAATAAGTTTGAATGATTTACTGACATGCTGTTATTATTTCAGCAGAAAGAAACTTTTCAAAATAAAAGTGCTTATAATTTTAAGAATAATTTTGAATTTAAAAACACGATTAGGGCAAGTTGAATCACGCTGTGGGATTTATCTCCACAGAGTAGATGCACCTTTAAATTGCATCCATAATTCAGGCTAACACCGAACATCAACCATGTTTTATGAGTGTTTGGAACTTACTGAGTATACAGGAATGTAGATCTTATGGACATTTGGATACAACCTCATCATCACAGAGATGGACTGATGTCTGTGAAAATCCAAAGCAGCTGGCTAGAATATACTGTATTTAGAGCCTTGTTTTATACTCAAAAAATGTTTTTAAGATTTACCTCTCAAATGAAGTCCTCCATTTAGCTATCTCTGTACTCTTATTATTATATCAATCCGAAATTCTCCTCATTCGATGCCTCTTAAGTAATGTATCTTTTGTTTCATCCCTTTGAATAAGAGGGAGTTGCACTATTCAACGTGGTGAGGCAATAAGTCACTTTGATCGGCTGCTCGCTGTTAAAGTGCTGCTGCAGGAGACAAACAAGCGCCCATCAGCTTTGTCTGGCTGAAGAAACTGGGAACACTGTACTGGCTCAAGAGGCAGAGTCGCTGTGCAGCACCCTAACTTACCCACTGAAATGTGCTGTGTCAGTGGAAATTTCCACATGAGCACCCAACACCCTGCGTTAACTCAGTACAGACCTCCCGTCCTCGTGACTTCAGCACCCCCGCTGGTCTCACCCTCTCTATGTGTCCCTGGACTGTATCACACAGGCCCAGTTAAATCACATCAGGATGAAAGTATAAATATTCAGCCGGCTTCTGCGTGTGTTGCCGATATTGTTGTTATGTCAGAGTGTGAAGGGATTAAAGGAGTGTGTGACGCTTCTGCCATACTCTGCGCCTGGATTATGTGTCTAATAATCCAGGCCTGCTGTGCAGACCCATAGATGCTGGGTACAGTCTACAGCTGGACTAGGCGACAGTCGACAGGCAGATTTATAGGCATAGATCTTACAGTCTCACTTACATTACAGAGGAGGGACACCGCTCTTTTTGTATCATGTTATCAGAGACTGAAAGGTGCTCTGTGTAGAGCTGTTTGCACTGTGCTATCTTAAAATGAGCTGCTCCCTTAATGTGATTACTGTAAACAAATGAGAACAAGGTTAATGAATAGCAGGGATTGCCGCTGTGCCAGCAACTTCGTCAGAGCTTGTTATTGTAAAAGTTAATGAGATAAACCCATAGTGACGTAAGAAGATCAATACCAAATCATGTGTTAAATGTAGAGTCAGCCTAGTTTGGCATAAAGGCCATAAACAGGAGGAAGCAGCCTTCCTCTCTCTGAAGCTTATTTGTTTAATCCAAACAGAAAGGGCCAACAACTCATAAAAATGCTATTGAGACATAATTCATTGTACAAGCGAAGAAATCGATTAGAGTACAGGACAAGGAAGCTGCAAACAATGAGATGTGCATTTGTGAAGACAGAGTATAGATGTGAACAGTATGACACATATCAAAACAAGAGTGTGTGTGTGTGTGTGTGTGTGTGTGTGTGTGTGTGTGTGTGTGTGTGTGTGTGTGTGTGTGTGTGTGTGTGTGTGTGTGTGTGTGTGTACTGTGTACTATGTATATTATGTCCGGGGCATGTTGTGTTTCCTTTCTGCTGCCACTCCTAGACTCCATCCTTTCTGGCTTCATGCTGCAGTCAAAAGCCAAATGCTGTCCGTTTTAGAAAAAAAAGGTAAAGCTGAGTGTTCAACTGATTTTTCCATTACAGCTTTGTGATTCTGAACAGAACATATTTAATTAGAATCGAGTTTTAATTTTGCCATGTACTTTTGTGTGAAGCGCTTTGTAACCTCGTTTAGATAAGTGCTATAAAGAGTTAAGTTATTATTATTATTATAATTATTATGAAACTCCAAGAAGCCAGCTCAGGTCACTTCTAGTCCAGCCACATCAAATTCAATAACAATTACTGTGGTTATGATAAAGAATAAAAGACCTTTGAGCTGAGAGGTCGGCAGGTAGAGAGTTATACGGACAAACCAAGTATAGCTATATAGCCTGAAAACTGGGTGTACTAGGCAGCTGTGGCATAGGAGATAGTAAAAAGTTAGTGGTTTGATCCCTGGCTCCTCCAGCCTGCATTACAAAGTGATCTTGGGCAAGATACTGAGCCCCAAATTGCCCCAGATGGCTGTGCTGTCAGCGTATGAAAGGTGCGTTATAGAAGAAAGCCCAGCATACTGTATGTTAGTGCTGTGTGGAAAGGTGACGGTGGCTTGTACTGTAAAGCACTTTGAGTGGTCGACGAGACAAGAAAAGTTTCATAGCAACTGGTAAATTCACCAAATTATTTTCCCCAACAAGACCTGATGTCTCAATGGATAACAAGGCGACCTTATCAGAGACGCTAATCTTGACGTTATGTCTGGCTGTTAATCAGTGTGAACATTTGAATAAGATACAGTGCTGACATTAAGTGTTGTATGCAAATATGTTTAGAAGGAAAGGGGTGTTTGTTCGGCGGTTCTTCATCTCTGTAGATGAGAGCCGGCGGCGCTCAAGCTGATTCATTCACAGATATTTCATCTGAACTTCAGCTCCAATCTGTGAGACTATGTGCAAAAGGGGAAATACAGATTCTGAGAACAGACAGCAAATGCAAGGGAGAATTAAATAAGAAATCATTCTGAATATTAACAGAATCAAATGCTCTGTGTGACTGCAGCCATTCAGAGTCTCATGATTTTATAAGCTTCCCTGCAAAGTAATGAATGACATGCTATACAAGGAGCAGACACAGATCTGATTAGACGGTGCTATGATAAGCAGGATGTCTGTCCCTCAAAGACCAGGAATATCATTATAATATAAGAGGCTTAACTGGCTGCACAGTAAACACAGCAGGCTGGAGCATCATCTGTTAGCCGACATGAAGGAGACGTGGGGATATGATATGAGACAGGCTGAACAGTGAATGGGTTTTAAACGTTTTCTCCTCCACGTTTCACCTGGACGTCATTCTAAGCAAATAAAGCCTCACAAAAGAGGCAATCCAGGATGAGTGACTGCTTTGGCTAAATACACAAGCTGAGGATTAAGATCTGTTTGTATTGTGTCTCCTTCCTTTCACTCTGTGTCTTTTTAACAAAATACAGTTTGGCTTTTCGTAGGAACGATCCACACTGCCTGCAAAGTCAGCAGACCGTCGCCTACTATGAGCAGCCCTGTCAGTAAGGTCAGAGGTCAACCACAGACACCTCACCACTGAAGACAAACCCTGGCGACTTGATATGGTGACGATATAGGGGAAATGAAAGCAACCTTGAGTGACCTTGCAGCTTTTGGGTTTAGCTTGGTCAAGCCATGAAACTGGAACTGATGTTCCATCTACTCACACTACTCACACTACTCACACTACTCCGCTCCCTTCACTGGTTACCAGTGCCTGCCCACATCCGTTTCAAATACTTATACTTGTAAGGCAGTTACCTATAGCACTTTGTAGTTTGGCTTTCTTGAAGAAATGTAACTTTTTGGATTCTTGTTGTTCTGGGTTTGTACCCTCATGGTTGAATGCACTTATTGTAAGTCGCTTCAAATAAAAGCCTCAGCTAAAATGAAATGTAATGTAATTTTTGTTTCAATAAGGAAAATGATCTATGCTCACAGTACATGAGACAGTGATTAGGAGGAACAGAAAAAGTGAAAACTCAAGAATCCTTGAAAGTTCTAGAAGGGTAAGATATTAAAATTGATCAACATTGCAGTGAGAGCAGTTATTAGTATAGTTTACTGACTGGTACTGAAATTGTTGTCATCATGCCTTAAAGGAAAGTCCAATATTTTCTGAGCTGGTTTGTCAGAATAGTAACAATTTGGAATGTGAATCATGTGTATATTGCACTTGCCAGGAGCCATGATTCGAACTTATCTATTCTCCATATTCATAAATATTCCCTCCATTTTCATGTTAACGACTAGGTTCAACTCTATAAATGCATTCCATTGGAGAAAATCTTCATTTTTAAATGATGCTGCTCCCCTCCTCCCTCTCTGTGACAGTGTCTTATCAAGCACAATTACTTTTCAGCATTGGTTGTTCTTCTTTTTCTCAAATCAATAACACGATCATTTATAAGTTTTACTCCAATTACGGTTAATCCCCCGCCACCCCCACAGGATCATGATCTGAGTGAACTCAGCTCACCCACAACTCTTCAGTTCTTTCTGTTATTTGCCTCCAGTCTCTCCTCTTTCCACTGTTTGCAATGATGTCAGCGCCTTTAAGAATCACCTGACATCACCTGAGTAAAGCTCAGTGTTTAACATGTTATGTCTCATGCGTTTATTAAGCAAAATGTAACGGTGATAGTTCACAGTGCCAAGGGAAATCAGGTGGATATGTGATGCAAAGTTTTCTTCATGAATTAAGAGTTTATACAATCACCCAGCAATTCAACACAAGCCTGAAATGTTAAAAGCACGACACGGTCAGTGAGACAGCTGAATTCTACTGTGTGAGGCAAGAAAAGAAGCAGATAGGCAAAACAGAAAAGTCCTACAAACTGTCATTCAGACATTCCTGAGCAGATTTGACAGTAACATAGCTGTTGACCACTGAAGCCACATTTTCTCGGAGGCAAGTGAGGTGCTGTCAGCTCGAATCCCCTCCTTGATCCTTATTAACCCCGTCTGTGGCGCCTAGTGGCAGCTCTTTCACTTCCCTCCTGCATAGTGTGTGAGGCTGACGACAGGCCGGCTAAGATCAGCAGGCTTGGGAGTCTGAAGAGGCTGAGCGCAGATTGCTGTGTAACCTTCGGTGAGCAGGAGTTCATTGAACTCTCGAAGCTCTCTGTTTGTGTCTGGAGGAAAGCCAGGAAGTGGGTAAACTCAGCCTGGATCTTGTGATTGCTCACACAGCCGAGGCCAAGCTGTGCAAATACACCGTATCAGAAACACAGGCCTAATTAAACTTAAAAAAAACTGCTACATCAAAATGTGTTCGAACTCACAATGACTCTCTGATGACAGACTAGCCAGAGCTGTATCCGATCATTTCCAACTATTTAACCTCCTTTTTGTGGTGATTTCTGGTGTAAAAAATATTCAGATTGGGCCAAAATCTGTAATTTCATATTGTCTGACACCTATTTCCCTTCACAAACGCATGACACAGTACAGGAGAGCCAGCTCCCCAGGTCAGGACTCAGCAGTCCACTTAAATCTAAAAGGATAAGGGACATTCATTTGAATACAACAATGTCCACATTTTCCAGGAATATTTGTCATTGTTTGGTTGGTGCTTTGCATTCTCCTATAGATGCAGGTAGGATGGCAACATGGAAGCAACACCAACAAACACGGAAGTGAGTGAACCTGACAGAGCAGGAGAAGGACTCTAAGCCAACTGTATTTTAAAGACAAAATGAGGAGGTCATACCCCAAAGAGGCCCTACTTGTGTTGCATGGGGGTGGGTTGGGCATAAAACCTCCTTTCAGCAGTCAGCACACTGTACTTTGCAATTTACACTATAGCAGTCCACACAACTGACACCACTAACCTTTAAGCACCTATTTATGTCAAACCGTATTAGAGAGTCTGAGAGCCATGAAAGTGCAGTTGAGAGCTCTAACCAAAGCCAAACTCAAGATGCATTTACCCACACCAAAAGAATCATGAAGACTGAAGGCGATAACAGCCGCTGATGCAACTTTAATCAAGAAAAGACATGGTCCCATTTTACAAGGCTAAGAAAAGGTGGAATAACTTGTAGCACTACAGTTATCTGGAAGTATTGCCTTCAAGAAGAAGCTGCACGACTTACGTGATTGATTGATGGATGCGAGCTGCAGCTGCATCACCTTAAAGCCTCACACTGTGTTCAACAATGTAACACAAACTGTCATCCTATCCTAAAAGCAGAGTGGCTGAAGACTGTTTATGTCAAAGCAGCGCAACTGCTGTTTTGTCATATGCCACAGAAAAATTCATATCCCTGGGTTTCAAGCTTTCAGGCCAAACAAAAGAAGACATTTGAACACTGGGATATTTGACTTCTTCTTCTGTTTTATGACATTTTTTGGACAAAAATGATTCATCGAGAGGAAATCTTCAAATTAAACGAGAATCAAAATAATTGTTAGCTGCAGCCCTCCTTTGGATAGGAGGGGTGCTGTGAGCCAGTAGCACAGAGGAAGAGAGGCACAGCACAGATGGTCAAATCAGCACTTCACAAGATTGAACCTTCACTCAGATATGTTACTCTGACAGATTCCACATGAATCAGCAGAAGGTCTTCTGATAAGGGCTAACTAGGGGTGAACTCAACAAATACTTACCATAGTACAGTGGCCCTGAGAGGTCAACACATTGCAAATCAAGAAAACACATGCAACTTATATAAAATATCATCAATTTGGGATCATCACTTATGTGTGTCCCCTAGAAACGCTTGAAGTTTGTGTTACTTGCCGCGTGTTTGTCTATGTAGGTTGTGTTGGTGGAAAAGGGATGCGTGTTGCAGGAGTAAAATTCTGCTCAGAGTGCCAGAAAGGCCGGAGACAGCTCTGACAACTTGTAGTACATGGCCAATGAAACCTTCATATAAACTGTGATGATAAACACACAACCAAATACATCAATAGCATCGGAATGTTTTGTTCCACTAATTCATCCATGACCAGAGGCAGATGTCTCAACAAATTCAAAACAACTTTATTTGTCCCTGCAGGGCAATTCTAAGGCACACAGAGCCAAGGGATGTAATCATGTTCAAGGAAGGGTTTATTATTTATTTCACTCTACATTCTAAAGTGCAGACAGGTTTTGCAGGGTCACAATTTGAATAAACAGGATTAGGTGCTTTGGGATCATGTGATGGCTGCATAGAAGAGGATGCTAATGTTACTGGCAGGCAGAGTTTCAGATGTAACAACGTGTACTGCAACAAGTGCCCCCTCTTGACCCCACCCTCCTCCTCCACCCTACCAAGCCGGTCAGGCCTCACCACGCAAGCAGGATAGAGCGCAGCTCAGGTTCAGGAACAAGCAAACCTGGTGCCAACAGACACTATTAAACTCCGGTCACACCCAACACGAGAACTGTGTATTATGTACAAAGAATAAACTGAAGACCATATGAAAAGTCACGCGGACACACAAAGTAAATATCCTGTGTAACACTCCATGCAAAGCCATCGTAGGCCAGAGGACAGGGTGAGCTGGGAAGCTTGTTTTACAGATTGTTGTCAAGCATATCTCCTGTTGTAGTAAATTGTCTGTATTTTATATAGTCCTGATGACCACTCAAAGCGCTTTACAGTACAGTTCACTCTCACACATTCATAAAGTGCATCTGTGTGCAATTTGGGGTTCAGTATCTTGCCCAAGGACCCTTAGGCTTAGGACGACCACTCTAACCCCTGAGCCACAGCCCAGCTATAATCTCATGAATGTGAATTCACAGAGCTGCTACCTGCACAGATACACTCAGGGAAAAAGACCGCCATGGCTTTTAATTGGCCGACTACAGACTGTGCCGCTCTCTCTTTGCCTCTCTTTAATGTTCTTGTTCAAGTTAAAACTTGTCAAACACCAGTATCGTGAATCAAAGAGTCCGGTGTTGCGTCACACTCTCAGCTCGTCCTAGTGACAACAAAACAGGTTTACCCCCAGAAACCTGCTGCTTCTCTTGCCCTTTGTGTGTCCTGGGCTAAAGTATAATGGCTTCAAACACTGATGCAGGTTCATCATGGTTTTGAGACCAGGTTTCACTGGGACTACCAATTCTCAGACCTGGATCAATAAACCTTGGAGAAACTAAAGAAAATAGAGAATCAGTTGTTTCAATTTTAGTCCAAGTTTAGTCTAGCTTATTATGTTAAAAAAAAGGGTTAGGGTTAGGGTTAGGCAGCTGAATACCCCTCACCTCACCCACCCATTTCAAACACCAAATTAATGTTTTAGGGCCGGTGCTGCATGTAAACTGAAGCCAAATCTCAGCACCAACAGAAAGCATCTCACCTGCTTTTTCTTCTGGCGATAAATGGTTTGCGTTAGTCTGTGTGAACAATTAATTGTTGACGGCCTCCACGTGATCAGTCCACAGCACTAATCCAGAATGTTCTAGAGAGTTTGTGTTAAAACATCCCAATGCAGCAGCAGCAGCAGCAGACTGATCTGTTTGGCACAGAGTCAGGACTGGCAAAAGCCACCTGAGCCAGACATTAATCGATGTGGCTCTGATGGAACTGTGTCAAAGGTGGAACGAGCAAGATGGGCTGATCGCTGCTGGCCCACAACACCAAATCCAGGCTTTGGGCCACTGTTACGGCAAAATCTAAATTATACTTTAGATCAAATGTCCTAATCCAAATCAGCAAACCTCCAAGGCTCATCTCATATAGATATTTATTGATCCATTAAATAATTGGTTGGTTCAGTGACTAATATTGACAATGAAAACTTACACTAATATTTAATAGGCGTTTACATTTTATATGGTCAATGATTTTCCTCAGCAAACTATACACTTTAATGTTTCCTGGGCTCTTTCAATAACATGAAACGAATTATTTTAGTTATTAATACTTCATGAGCATATTTATTCACCCTCCACCTCACCTAAAGTTCAAAAGTTGTGTAAGTTAGGAGCAAGCTACTCACTCGTTCTCCAGCAGGGTCATGCACACCACCTCTTTGACCCCCGGGTTGTTGGCCTTGTCACAGGAGCAGCCCTGCAGGCTCCAGGTGCCCAGACGGACCACGGGCTTCCCGTCCCGCATCCCCGGCGGCGGCTCCACGTTGGGCCGCACAGACAGGATCTGGGCCGGTCCTCCGGGCGGGAGGTCCAGGTCGTCGCTCCTGAAGCTCAGTGAAGTCGGACTCGGGTGGGACTTAGTGCAGGTCAGCCCCCCGTTGGTGTTGGTGGACGCCGCCCTGGAGCGCTCCACGTACACCTGGAAGCGGATCCTGTCCAGCAGGGAGCTGTTGATGTGGGTGACCCTCACCAGGTCCTCGATGTTTTTGAACGGGCCGTTCTCCGCCCGGTACCCCACGATGTTCTTGGCTATCTTCTCCGTGATGCCGCGGATGCTCATGAGCTGCGCCGGGGTGGCGGTGTTGATGTTGATACCGGTGCAGGGCTGGTGATCCAGGTCTTTGCGAAGGGAGGACGGGGAGTGCTGGGACGAGCTGGTCCTGCTGGAGACGCAGATTTCCAGTTTTATCACCTCCAGCTTGGTGGCCCCGATGCCGCTGACCAGTGCCAGGTCCTCCACCTTCTTAAACCCGCCGATACAGTCCCGGTACTCCACGATGTTCTGCGCAACAGTGCGGTTGACTCCCGGCAGAGTCATGAGTTCCTCCTCGGTGGCAGTGTTGATGTTAAGTCGCTCCTGGTTCACCAGTATGTGGCCGAAGTTGCATGCCGCGCTGAATTTGCGCTTCCCGCAGCTGAAGTCCGTGGGGTCCTTGGGAATGGAGCGGTGGCAGCCCAGACTCCCACCCATGGCTGGAGCGGGTCACCGGGGCTGGGTGAGTGCGGCGGTCGGGAGGAGAAGCTGGGCCACGGCAGAGACAGAAAGAGGACGGGCTGAAACAACCATGACGCAGACAGCAGTGAGAGTCACAAGGGTTCACACGCAGGTTCTGACAGCATCGCTCTTCAATAGGTTAAAGCTGGTAAATACGCACCAAACATCAGTGATCCTTCGGCCCCCGGCTACATGCTGCATGTGTCCACACACACATACACACACACTGCCCGGCTCAGCTGCTCCGCCTGCAGCTGAAGCCTGTGTGTCCTCACAGCAACGATCCCTGAGACTTTGCCCTCCAGCACACTGCTGCGTTACTGGCCACAGGTCGACACGCACACAGACACGCACACACTTTACAATCATCTCATCAAAGTCACACGGGTTCATAGGCAAATCCCGGAAATCATTACAATACTTTTCAAAATAAAAGCAATGTGACATGTCACGTTGAATAAATCCCCGGGCGATTACATGTTGACATTTGTGCCAAATACCATGAGCATTTAATAATACCAACAATATGTGCAATATTACCTTTTATGAGAAATTTCACTATTCATGTGCAAAACGGTATTACATTTTTTTCAAGTGTAATATTACTATTAATTTGCAATATAACTATTCATGTATAATACTGTAGTACAGTTTTAAAAATTTTCATGACCAATATACCTTTTGATTTTCAACATGATTGTGTTTTACATGTTCAATATTACTATTCATGATCATATTTTTTTTCAGTTGCAATATTCTATCCATGTGCCACATTAGTATTCATGTGCAATATAAACAATGATTAGCCTCATATTGTGATTATGTGCAATATTACTTACATTTCACTTACTCCTAATATCATTGCATTACTACTTCTATTGCCACTTTAGTTTAGTGTCGAAAGAATTTTTATTTTCGTTTCTATTGCCATTTTGTGCTTAGTAGGTGTTCTGCATTTACTCTTAGTATAAATACTAAGATACACTTTGTTTTTATTTTTACATAGTTGTCATATTTAATACTCTATTTATTTTTTAAATCTATTGTTTTAATCTATATTGCACTGTTACTGTAATCTTGGATCAAGTTGGCACAGTAATTTACATCTTTAAGTCTTAAGATGTAATAATAAATGGAGAATACATAATTCATATTACATTTTGGATGGTTTTATTCCATTATTTATTTCTTACTATTACGTTATAACCATATTGAAAACTTGTATCATTTTTTTAGATATATATATATATATATATATATATATATATGTGTATAGATATAGATATACACACACACACACACTTGGCCATCCATAGAAGACAATGAGTCTAATGTTAATCAATTCACATAATAAAGTAATTAAAAACTCTTTAACAACCATATGTGAATGAAAACAATGTGTGTATTTTTCATGCAGGTATGCTTTGAGAAATTTACCTTGAAATTATTTATTTATTTGACTGGAAGAAAATAAAACAGTCTCTTGTCAACCTGTTTTTTATATTGCAATTGGACAATGTCCTCCTGTTGCTCCAGCAACGGCAATCAATTGTATTTCTCACCATAGATGTAAAATATTGATGTGATGCAAGTGGTGAAAGCATTCACCACTGTGGCCTCAACTGTTTCAGGAATGTAATTACCACTCTGACTTCTTCAGCTCTGATCCTGTCTGATTGAATCAGTGTAGCATTACACTTTGTATTACAGACAAGACACATGCTTTTATTTCAGTCTTTATCAGCAAAGCCTGTGATTATCCTTTATCCTAATGCCTTCTCACTTCTGTAATGGTGTTAAAAAAGTCTCAGTCATAAACATAATAAATCCAATTTCTTTAAATATATCTTCTAAGAAGGTTGCAGAAGGTTCCTGTAGCACGTGTAAAGGTTATTAGGAGGTGGTCCTGAAGAGGTTTCATAGACTCTTTTGGTTGGTTTCTACTAGTGGCACTTGGTGGCTAATTGATGTGGTTGCACATATTCTTGACAGAGATTGATGGATTTCCAACCACAACAAGGACCAGTTAAGTTCTTTTGAGTGCATACTTTTGAGATAATTTTTTGTTTCTTCTTAAGAATATTCTGAGGATTTCAGATGTTCTTAAAAATCTCCAGCTAGAGATTCCAATGGTTATTTTAAGGGTTTAGGATTCTGGAGGGATTCTAAGGAGGAAATTAGTTTGAAGGAAGTCCAGGAGGTCACAGGAGTTCCTGAGGGAACACTGGGGTCTTTTGGAGCTCAAGGAGCTTTGAAATCATGCTAGCTCCTGCGGTTCTTGATGGTTCTATGGGTTCTTGTGTGAGTTCAAGCCAAGTGGTAGGTATTTAAGTTGGATCTGGGTACGATTCAAATGGGGTTGCAGGAGATTACAGAGTTTAAAGGATCCAGCTGTTCCAAGGGTTCTTAAGGGGTTTCCAGAAGTTCTTGTTACCCCCAATTTGGGTTACTGAGTATATTGGTGAAGAAACTCTGGGCAACTTTATGAGAGGTCACAATGATCTTAAATTAGTATTTTAAATATCAGTAGGGGATTACAGATTTATAACAGGTTTTATCACAAAGGTCCTTGAGGTCGTCCTGCAGGCTTAAGGGAAGTTCTGATTGATTTTAATGAGTTGTATAGAAAATCTAATAAATATACAAAGTTTGTTTGAAGGTTTCTGTAAGTGGCCATCTGGAATTACATTAAGCATAATGGAGGTATCTAGGCTTATTATTTATTAAAGGTGGTTTTAATGATGTTGTCTCTCTCTGGAGTGTTATGTAATGTATGCACTCTGTTGATCTTGTCAAATGGATGTCATGTTCAATTAGCAAGTAATGACATGGATACCTGGTCCTGACAGATCTACATCATTTGATGCAGTCAGTCAGTTGTGTAACATGATCCTCACGTGATAGTGAGAGGATAAGCCACTCTTCACATCACAGCTCTATTTACAGCCTGGATCCCCATGGGTTGACTACTGGACATTGTCACGCCGGACCTCACTGCTTATGCAACATGGATAAAGATCAAGCCCAGAGGCAGCATCCAACTGACAAAGAGACTCAAAACCAAAGTAATTAACATTCACAAAAGTTAAGGGGATTTCAATTGGTGATATGAATTTTAAGAATACAATGAAGATTCATGTTCTCTCGTGGTACCTTCTTCTGCCTGTTGTCTTACAATACCAATCCTGGAGGTCTTGACAGTACTAGCTTTTGCCCCACTTTCCCAAGTCGATTGAAGACTTATGTTGGGTTATGGAAAAGAGTGGGGAGGCTGTGGCTGAGGGGGCAGAGAGGTCGTAACCAGAAGGACAGCGGTTCGATCCCAGTTTTTCCATCTGCATGCCGAAGTGTCCTTGGGCAAGGGACTGAACCCTGAATTGCAACTCATAGAAAAAGTGCTGCCCATAGATGACATCCACTGTATGAAAGTGTGTGAATGGCAATAAACTGTACTGTAAAGCGCTTTGAGGGGTCATCAAGACTTTGTTTGTGGCCATGTTTTGTATCGTCATGTGGGTTGACAAATTCGGTTTTAGTGTACATCCCTGCAATTGGCTGAGTGTGTTCACCTGTGTGACCCGAGGGCACAGCAGACCAATCGGCTAGAGTAGAGGCCAAAGCTGAAGAGCTGTCTGGTTGGGATGACTGTGGCGTGATGCTGTGGTGCAGCAGCGTGTGTGTTTATACTCCACAGAGTAACTGTGAGTCCAAAGGGCTCAGCTTTTGTTTGAATAAGCCTGGGGGAAAGACATCTAAGGTTACATCCATACTGTTTTGTTTTTTTAATTACAAAGGCCGTTTGATACAATACTTTCCTGGAACCGTCTTATGGCACTCGGCACTAATCTAATTCATATGTAACACTTGGAATAATAAACATCCTTAACAGTAAAACATTTGTCTGCTTTTTGACTGTAGACAGGGAGTTAACCCAAGCTTGTTTCTTAGCAACATCATTCCTCTGAAGGGGATTTTAGCAGTGAGTTTCTCAGAATGGTCTAAATGTAGTTAACAAGAACAACATACTAGGGAAAATAGATATTTTAAAGTGGTGGTTGTGGCTCAGGAGGTAGAGAGGGTCGTCCACTAACCAAAGGGTCGTTGGTTAGATCCCTGGCTCAGTGGCGGTTTTGGGCACGGGTGAACCGGGCAGCCGCCCGGGGCGGCACCTTCTCATGTCATGTGGGGGGCGGCATGAGCACTTAATAAAAGTAATCTGTCATATCACTGTATGTGTAATTGGCAAATTGGCGCCCCTGCAACTGCAGCGCCCCTGCTTGATGCTGTGTCAGAAAGAGGGGAGGGGGCGCGGGGGACAGTTCACCTCTGGGTCTCCCAAATGGAATGGACAAGGGGGGATCCACTGTATAGAGCAGTGATTTCAAACTATGTGGCACGCCCAATGTATTAACGTCCGCATCTCTTTAACGGCGGAGCAGTAAACAAATTGGTCTTTAGCCGTAGACAGGGGTCTGCAACCCGCGGCTCTGAAGAGCCGCCCCTCTGCAGTGGCTTCCTGAACAGTGTTGTGTGTGTCGCGGACAGCACCCCGCTCCGCTCACTCTCTCAGACACCCACACACAGTGTTGCCAACTTAGCGACTTTGTCGCGACTTTACAAACCCTCATGGCGACATTTTTTTGTCAAAAGCTACTAGCGACATATCTAGCGACTTTTTCTGGTGATATTGGAGACTCTCTGGTGTGATGTGCAGCAGGATGATGTGCGCCACAGGATGATATGCGGTGATGATGATATGCGTTGCACGATGATGTGCGCCGCACCATGATGTGCGGTGATGATGTGCACCTCAGGATGGTGTCTGCAGCACGATGATGTGCACCGCACGATGATTTGCGGTGATGATTTGCGCGGCAGGATGATGTGCAGCAGGATGATATGCACGGCAGGATGAAGTGCGCGACAGGAAGATGTGCGCTGCATGATGATGTGCACTGCGCCACAGGATGATGATATGCACTGCAGGGTGATGTGCGCTGCACCATGGTGTGCGGTGATGATCTGCACCGCAGGATGATGTCTGCAGCACGATGATTTGCGCAGCAAGATGATGTGCAGTGATGATGTGCGCCGCAGGATGATGTGCAGCAGGATGATCTGCGCTGCAGGATGATATGCAGATGTGGGCCGCAGGATGATGTGTGCAGCAGGATGAGGTGCGCCACAGGATGAAGTGCGCCAGGATGATGTGTTCCGCCGGATGATGTGTGCTGCACGATGATGTTCACGGCACGATGATGTGCGGTGTTGATGATGTACTCTGCAGGATGATGTGCGCTGCACGATGATGTGTGCCGATGATATGCGCTGCAGGATGATGTGCGCAGCAGGATGTGCGCAGCAGGATGATGTGCGGTGATGATGTGCCCCTCAGTATGATGTGCGCTGCAGGATAATGTGCGCTGCACCATGATGTGCGCTGCACCATGACGTGCGGTGATGATGTGGGCTGCAAGATGAAGTGCGCAGCAGGATGATGTGCGCTGCATGATGAGGTGCGCTGCAGGATGAAGTGAGCTGCAGGATTATGTGCGGTGATGATGTGCGCTGCAGGATGATGTGCGCCGCAGGATGAAGTGCGCCAGGATGATGTGCACAGCAGGATGATGTGCACCGCAGGATGATGTGCAGTGATGATGTGCACCGCAGGATGATGTGCGCTGCAGGATGATGTGCGCCGCAGGATGACGTGCAGGATGATGTGCGGTGATGATGTGCGGTCAGGGCCGGTCTTTCCTACAGGCGACAACCGCAAAAAAAAAATCCCCCAAAAAAATAATTGCGCCCCCTTCTATATGTGATATGGCCCAAAATATTGTATTTAATTACTTTAACAGTAATTTAAGTAGTTTCATTAGATAAATCAGTAAATGACAGCAGCACTCAGGTGGAACGTTTGGCACCGGAGCAGTTTCAACTCGTCCTGTCTCTTTGGCCAGATAGAGAGTCTGGATGAGGGAGTGAATGCTCCGTGTCTTTACGGCTGCTGTATCCATCCTGTATTCTACAGGTTAGTAGTGGGTGAGAGTCACCTAACTCCTAAAGATCCGCTGGATCACCACGAGTTTCATTGAGACATGTTGATGTTGTTTTGATTTTCTACTTAGACTGGTGAAACTTAGAAACTCCGCTGGGCAGTGAGGCTGGAGACACTGGCGCACTAGGTGGGCGGGGCTACATTCGTCTGTATAGGTGTTTATTTTACCTGCACCTCGTCTTGCAGGCGGGTCGCGATAGTATATTGTTTACTTTAAAGTGTGTAGTTCAGCTCCGACACACACAGACTCTGTAATTCATGTATTGGTATTGTGCCTTATAAAGACCAGTTATAAGCTAATGTTCAATAGGTCTATATTGTAAATGTTTATATTTCTTTATGAGTGATAATGTATAGTAAAATGTTGGAGGAAAGAGACACCATAATAATTGAATGTATGTTTTATCCACTTTAAAATGAAGTTACACTCTGTGTACTTGTGTTTACTTTGAATAAGATGCAGTCTGGATGAGGAACTGAAGGCTCCGTGTCGTTATTGCTGCTGCATTCATGCTGTATTCTACAGATATACTTTGCTGCTGTGGTATCAATTTTGGGACTCATAACATATATCTCCAACCAATATTTTGACATAAAAAAATGAATCTAACATCAGGGTAAAATTAGGCAAAAATTGAGGTACGTACCTCCTTGGTGTTGTCAGAACACACTAGCAAATTGAGGCTTATGGCTGGAGTGTGTGTGTCCAAGCAACTCAGATGAAGAAAGAAATAATTTTATTTTATATTTAAGTTTTCGTGGAAAATCGTTTTGAAAAATAAAAATAAAATGTGTGTGTGTGGGGGGGGGGGGGGGGGGGGGGGGCGCTAGGAGTGAAGCTTGCCTAGAGCGCCAAATGTGCTAGGGCCGGCCCTGTGTGCGGTGATGATGATGTGCGCCGCAGGACGATGTGCGCCGCAGGATGATGTGCGCCGCAGGATGATGTGCGCTGCAGGATGAAGTGCGCCAGGATGATGTGCACAGCAGGATGATGTGCGCCGCAGGATGATGTGTAGTGATGATTTGCACCGCAGGATGATTGGCACTGCGGGATGATGTGCTCCGCAGGATGATGTGCGCCGCAGGATGACGTGCAGGATGATGTGCGGTGATGATGTGCGGTGATGATGATGGAATTGCGCCCCAGGATGATGTGCACCGCAGCACGATGTGCACCGCAGGACGATGTGCACCGCAGGACGATGTGCGCCGCAGGATGATGTGTAGTGATGATTTGCACCGCAGGATGATTGGCACTGCGGGATGATGTGCTCCGCAGGATGATGTGCGCCGCAGGATGACGTGCAGGATGATGTGCGGTGATGATGTGCGGTGATGATGATGGAATTGCGCCCCAGGATGATGTGCACCGCAGCACGATGTGCACCGCAGGACGATGTGCACCGCAGGACGATGTGCACTGCAGGACGATGTCTGCCTCACACATCATCTTGCGGCGCACATCAACACCGCACATCATCTTGCGGCGCACATCGTCCTGCGGCGCACATCCTCCTGGGGCGCAATTCCATGTAGAACCGCCACTGCCCTGGCACCTCCAGTTTATATCTCTTTTGGCAAGATAACGCACCCCAAATCACCCCTGACGTCATTGTAGGAATGGTGTGTGATAGAAAAAGCGTTGTGAATAGAAACGGTATGAATGTGCTTTGAGTGGTTGATAAGACTATAACATATATGAAAACCTTTTCATTCCACTTTTTCACGTGGCTTTTAGGATATTACAACTTTATTTTGGTTTAGAAAGTCTGAAACTTGTAGTTTCCTCTTTGTGACAAACTATGTCAGGTCAGCAGGCATATTTACAAATATTAGGTTAATATTTTCTTTAGAGTACATGTTGTCTCTAAGTCCAGGGTAAGAACCACCCTAAGTATCACTGCACAGAACCCTTGGTACCCTGCTGTATTTCATGATCAACATGTGAAAGTCCTGCGACTACAATACAGGATAACTAGAATCCTCTTAGTCACCCATCGTAACCTCCAAAATAATCTGTGTGAAGATGATTCCTTGGCCCCCCCGTCCAGCCTTAAAATAACCCGGACAGCCACTTCAAGCTCCCTTAGAATAAAGGGATCTTTTCAATGGTGCTGAACTGCCTGTCCATCCATCCGTTTCCCCATCACAAGCTCCCCCAAGAGTTCAATAAACTCCATCAATAATTCAAAATTCAAATTAAGACCCTTACAAGAACCAAGGAACCACCTCAACAATCCCTGTCAAACATCATAAATGCACCTGGAATCCTGATGAACTCTGTAAGCTTACAGTATATCCATGTTCTTCTTTTTTTATCGAAGATTGTAGAACAGATCTTTAGGAGGGAAGATCTTATCAAAGGTTGAAATGCTTTTAAAAAAACAAATTGGTTAGTCCTCAGCACGGTTACAGTTTTAAATACACCAAGAACAGGCAGTTAATGATTAAGTCACTGAGGAGGCTGGTTTTAGTCCCTGAGTCTGTCAGCAGTTTAATGCAGTAATGGGCTGCCACCTGCTGGTAGAAAAAATCTCAAGGCCTACATGTTAACTAAAATCATCTGGACTTTGAACACCTAATATGCTAAGGTAGAATCGATACACCGAAGCAAAATATTTATGGCTATCTATCTTTTCACCTGATTTCTGAATACTTCATAGAAAGATTCAGTAAATCTTATCTATTCATTTCTCCCTTACTACACTATATAGATAAAAGTATACGAAGATACAAAGTACATATTTAAGCTTTTGTTTCTCTCCTGGTGTCCATATAATATATTTTTACAAAGTGAATCAAATAGTTGTAAACAAAAGCAAGTAGAGTTGGGGCGAGTTTTTTATTCATGTGCTGTGCATTGTGGGAGACTGTGAGCAGCAAAGTGAATCAAATAGTTGTAAACAAAAGCAAGTAGAGTTGGGGCGAGTTTTTTATTCATGTGCTGTGCATTGTGGGAGACTGTGAGCAATACAAGTACTCTAAAAAATGTGGCTTTTTTGTTGCATACTGTCACTTATGGGCTACTTTATTTTGTCACTTATGTGACAATACATGCTCACACCCTGGTTAGAATTAGCGTACTGTATGGACTTGAGACACAGCTATTGTTTGGATTCTTACTTTCAATAAATCATTTTAAACATTACTCTGCTTCTAATCTTGTGGCAGCAGTTTGAGGAAGGGTCTCTGCTGTTTCAACACAATGGTTTCTTGAATTCGGTAGAAGAGCTTGACCGACCTGAACCCTGATCACTGACTTTGGGATGAAGTGGAACTATGAGCCTGTAGCAGGTCCTAACACCAAACATCAGTGCTGGACCTCACTGAAACATGACACGAGGAAACTGTTTGGTGTATTTCTTACTTCTTCATACTGCACCGAGACCACATGTTTTTTTTCCCCATCACAATTTTATTACGTGACTTTTTACAATAAAAACAGAAACAGGACATTACAAAATATAGATGCAGAACACAAACAGCGCTAAATGTGATATAAAGAAAGCCGGCTTGGTTCAACTACCAAAGGGACACCTGTTTGAGTGAGGATTCTCAGCTTCAGCTTTCTCATCCACCCACATCTAAGATACTTTTCACAAGCTGTCCACATAAATATTTGTTTGTGAAAAGAGTTTGATATAGAATCTGCACAAGAAGCTCCAATGAATTCACATAGAAGCACTTGATGAGCAGTTTCGTAAGTTCGTTACACTCAGCGTGAGTGCAGTCAGGTTTATAAGTTGGTTTTCCGAGAGCAGGGACAGAAAGCTCTGGCTGTGACATTGGAAACAAAATGAAAAATATTTCTATACCAGGGCCAATACGAAAGAAAATAAAATGAATACAAAGTAAGAAAATGTTACAAATGATTGAGGTTAAACACTGCAGATTCAAGGTTATACGCTTTACATTAGGAGGTGGAGGAGCATACTATCTCTGGAGGAGATTAAATGTGATACCTATACAAACATATGCATGTATGTATGGTAATATATATATGAACAGTGCCTGAGGTGAGCTGTAGCCTCTCAAGGAAAGACTGACCTCTTTGGGTTTTTTGGCATTAAAAAGGATACAGCACAGGTAGAGGAGGAAAAGAGGAAAGAACGACTTAACTCTTTCAAACCGTTTCAGTTTTTTGTGAAATGTGAAAGTATTTGTTTATAGAGTCGAAGCCATGATCAAAAATAGGACAGTATGACAGAGTGATTGGTCAAATTCAAGTTCTGGAGAAAAACATACAAAACAATAGACTATAACATTGGGTAGGTCCTGCAGCGTTATTAAAATATCTTCTTCTTTTTGTTCTTTTCCAAGGTTCTGCAAAAACAACAGGAGAGAAGAGTCGATCACTCAAAGACAGTCTGTGGGGTCTATTGTAGCTCATTGTGTCTCCCCTTCCTCCCACTCTCCGGAAAAGATAAGTATCTATAAACCATTTGGCTATGAGAGGATGAGTGGTGAAGATTTAGGTTTGAATTTATCACTGATATGAGATGGTAGAAACAGAGCTCTATATTCAATCCTGGTGCTGTTGCTGCCTTTTAATGAAATAATTCAACTCAGACTTGTGCCGAGTTCTATATACACTCCCTGTATGACTGCGGTCAGTCCTGAGAAGCATGATCATCATCAGACGTTTCATATCAGAAATCAGAAGTGTGTTGCTGCGTTTACCTGGAAGCATCCAACTTCTGCTGCTCCAGAATTCTCTGCTGGGCCTCCCAGCTGCCCTTCTCCTCCTCGAGATGGCGGCGTTTTTCTTCCAGCTCCTTGTGCTGAGCCTCTAGGTTCTTTTTCATTTGCTCGTGACGCCTCTGGAGCTAAATATCAATAAAAGCACAGCATGTAGAAAGGAACAAAACCAAATAAACATATGCATTTTAAATCAGCTGTGCAGCCTTATTGGTACCTCTGCCTCGGAGTCTCGCAGCTTCTGGAGCTTCTCTTTGACCTTCATCTCAAACACTTGTTCCATTTCTTGTTCCATCTTTTTCATCTTGGCCACATGATCCCGTCGCTCCTCCTCCATCTGGGCTAGAGGACTCCTGAGGACACAAACCATGTTCATAGAACCAGCACGAAGTGTGTGGGGGGCCACCCATACTGTATGTGACATCCCAGGTGAACAGCCACCCCCTTCCCACTTTGTGACTGCTGAGAGATGACAGTAAGAAGATGCAAAACCAGCGGGGGAAAGCTCCAGCTTGCTCACCTTCCCTGGAAGCCCTTTTTAATAGAAGGCTTCCAGCAAGGGTTGTAGCGGAAAGGTGATAAGGACTTGTCGGGAGAACAGGCATTATGTGAGAATAAACCCTATATCTGATACCAACCGTGTTGACCCGCTTCCTAATTCTCCAGCTGAAAAAAACGAACCTTTGTGCGACCATATTGTAGATTTTCCACCCTCTCATTGTTATTAATCGTAAATTAGCCTGTCGACAAGTTAGCTGGTTACATCTGTCAGAATAAGATGAATTGAATATATTAGTAGATAACGGGTTGATGATAGAATGGTACTCATAGAACTCATACAGCCCATCAAGTTTTTATAATGGAAAAATTAAAATCTAGCAATATGACAAACTGTTGATAAACTGCCCTTTCGTGCAATGTTAAACACAAATATTTTTATTAAAGTAAAAATATTGGAGCATAATGCTGCAGACAAACCAAACAACCACCCAAAATAGTGATAGACCTCCCTGGGGGTAATAACTGTTGGAGTAATGGTGGTTTTGCTGTAACCAGTTTGTTGATTTGTCCATTGAGCCTTTAGCCAAGATAGAAATATTGTAGAATATATTGTAAAACAAACTGACAGAGCCATAGGTCTGACTGCAGGCTCCCTATGTTTGTCCTAACTGGAGGGTGACTTAGCTTGTGTAGTGTGTAGCTATTAGCTGCACTTTAGATTCTTCAGTGGTTAATAAAAAGATGTGTCATGAAAAAGCAAAGCCTGAAGCCAAGCAAGCTGAGTGTCAAATGCTTTTGAGAATGACATTGATTTGATATTTAACTTGGGCCATATAAAAGCTTATAATAGATTTCTATGTTTTAATGTATGACGGTTTCTCGTATAAAATCATGTAATTCATGGGCAAACAAAATTTCTTTATAATTTTTCTCAAACAAATATATAAATTTCAAAGTGTTGCAAGTGAAAAACAGAAATAAGGAAAATCGTATGAGGCAGGGAAAATGAAAGCGGTCAGAGAGAGAGGAGTTAGGTTATGAAGAAGTCATACAACACTTACATGCCATCATCCGTCTCAGGTCTAAAAACAAACAAATGCACAGACACTTAACATGCAGCCATAAACCATGCATTAACTGGTGATTAATAACGGCTGCAGCCGGTGGATTAGGAGTCAGATGGTCCCTAAATTAGGGCTGTCAGATTAGGCACAACTGATACTGGGGGAGTGGGGGGGTGTTAGTGTTGCTGTGTTAAAGATTTGAGCTGACTTAGTGACAGCTTGCCAATTTTAATCAGTAGGTCACTCCCAGCGACCGTTGACCTCTGAACTGCAGGTTCCTCCACGGATACACAGTGAATCAAGTGCTCCTGATAAAACCAGGATCCCTCTGACAACAACATAATCCCATCAGTTCACACTACGAGTGTGCATTTCAAACAGCATGAACACAACAGTGCTGAGTAGAGTGCACGGATCCACTCACTTGGTAAGCTGTCCCTTGTTCTTGTTGTTGTCCACGCCGTTGTAGGTGACAGCTGCGAGCTTCTTGCTGCGGTAGTTCTCGTAGTGAACGTTGTTTGTCACATCCTTCAAGTCCTGCATGTGGGTCCTGGAAAAAAAAGTGAAATAAGCGCGGTGATAAATAAGCACATTTGCTCTTTGTTGAAGAACTCGTGAAGTGTTTGTGTGCTTTTCTGCTTGATAAGAATTTGCCTTGAGTATCATCACTTTATTATACATTTTCTACAACAAAGACATTTTATTGGTATTACTCAACTTCTAAACTACTTAGATTGAAGCACATTTGAATCAAACCTGCACGAGCTAAGGTAAATTTAAAAAACTTTTCTGTAAATGGATTCACCAAACGTTTTCTGCTTTCGTCCTTTCATCTGAAGTTTAATTGCGTAGTATTGAGTGACATCTAGTGGTAAGATTTCATTTTACAAGTGAATAACCTCACCCTCTTCTTCAAAACATGAAACAGAACTACTATATTGTATTTATTTGCAAACAACCATGATTGTATTACAATTAACATTGTATATGTTTGTGTTTCTGCTCACCTGATGAGCATGTTCCGAAGGATTGTAAAATCACAGTGTTCTCCATTTTCCACTGCGGGAGGAGACACACAGAGCAAAGTTTACATATGATCGCATGGCGTGACATTCAACCATCATGGACCCATTAATTGATTATGAATATAGCAGAAAGAGGACAAATAAGCAAGTTGTGATTCACAATGCAGAAGAAAATTTCAAATCAACATACCAAAGAACTAGAAATAGGAATTAAATAAAAAGGTGTTAACTGTACCTTATCATAATAAAATATACGTGTAGGAAATACTGAATTATAATGAGTGTTGTGTCACAGTGACCTTTGACGTTAAACCTCCAAATTCTAGTCTGTTCATCTTTGAGTGTCATAGTGAACCTTTATACCAATTTAAGAAAATTCTTCATGAGAGACAACCTGAAAATAAAATGCCTCCAGCTACAGCTGTTGCCAGTGTTGAGGCAAACTTATTACAATGACAAACGGTTATAGTTCATAAATACTTATTACCGCCCATGAGATTATGTGTTCATCAGCATTTGTTTGTTAGCAGCAGAATCATGACAGAGAAAATACTGGACAGGTTACCACAAACAACATGGAAGGATGAAAGAATGTGGTATGGGCGGGAAAGAATGCACTAGGAATTTTGTTTTCACCTTATGTGACAGAGCAAGATAGGTAGTTTTTCAACATTTCTGTTGATTTCCCAGGGAATTATTCATGGTTCTTTTATTTAAATGTGGTTTAAAAAAGGAACTGTTGGGCATTGGTGGAGGTATGTTCTCTACTGCAGTTCATTTGTTTTCAAAGCTCTGGTGTTGGGTTTTACAGGATATCATTTTGATGTATTCATCAACTGAACTACTGAGATAATGAACTTTGTTAAAAATAGAACATTGTATATATGCAGTGAGATGACATCACTTTCCGAACCTGATTTTCTAATTTCCTGCTCAAAAAGTTACATATATGATTTATTTATATAGCATTATATATAGGCTATATGTTTATATTACAGTCTTATCTATTATTTTGTGATATTAAGTGTTTTGCATCAAGTGAACAATTTAAGTTTACTTTGCATATTTAGGGGTGAATCTTAAAAAAAACACTATGCTGGAGAACTATGTGCTCACACAAACAGTATCAAAGTACTGTACAGCTACATTCACACAGGAATATATATATCTTCCTGTATGAGGTAGAATAATTAAAATGGATCCTAAAGCTTAATTTTCATTTTATTTCAAGTTTCTATTTATCAATTCATTAAATAAATGAAGACTATCTTTGACTAACACATTCTATTTTTCAAATCTCTCTTGGTCTAAGATGCATTTAAGGGGTCATCTATCCACTTTTCTTCCTGGGCAATATTTCTTATTCATCTAACCACATTTCCATCTTTCCTCATGTGGGAGACTTTGATTATTCAATCCATTAAAGTCCTCTTATTTTAAGACCTTTTGTGGATGTAGTACCAGAATCCATCGGCAGGTGGCATTATCTTCTGCCTTTTTCCCCTTCTGCAGTCCACTGAGGTTTCTCTGTGGTAAACTGACTTGCATATCTTCTCAGGAACCTTGCCCTCACCCTGTTTCTATATTTATGCCGACCGTGAGGCAAAAACATTTTTGGCATTCCAAAACATACTCCCCCAAACACGTCAAGCGCTGGTGGTAAACCAGTCTCAGAGCAACCCCCACCAGGGCGTGCAGCGCTCAGCTGCTGAAGAAGACACTAATCCATATGATGTGGAATGTTCCCTCCACTGGTTTTAAATAATCTGCTACAGTACACACGTGCACATCCAGCCACATTCATACTGCAACAGAGTCCCCATAAGCTGGGAGTTTTGTCATGTTTCATACGATGCCACAATGTGACAGCCGCTTCCTGTGTAAGGTCAAACACGACTCTCATATCCTGTGCTGCTGAAGAGAAACATTTTCACAATGCTTTTTTTCCCCGTTATATTATAGGTCATGCTTACTTTTCTCTGTTTGGTCATGAGGATTAGTCCAATTGCCAGTAGAATAAAAAAATAGAAGGCAACAGTGTTTGAGCCACGACATAAATGATTTGTCTCCAATAAGTGGTTTATTTTTATCAGACATGTGGGACTTAAATCGGCAGAAACAGTAGTAAGTAGTAATGACCCCTTGTGGAGTAATCTCATTATCTCCTTGTGGTCAAACGGTTGTTGTTTAAATTCTGTAAATACTCTGTCTAGCATTGAGGCCCACCACACATTTGCAAATCTGTTTTTGTTGGAATGTTAATTGATCAGGTCTGCTGCTACCAGGGTTATAATTATATTCCACGGCTATTTTCATGTGTCTGTATACAATCTTCAACGTAAACTGAGCCGCTTTAAGAACTTTTTAATTTCTAAATGTGTGCCTGCCTCAATTTTAAATCTTAAATAATGTTACTTGAAGCTGGGTTTGGCAAAAGCTTCATGGAGTTCTTTAAATTATCTTAGAATCTGTAGTATATGAAATTTACGGTCGAGATTTGCTAGAGTTGGTATTTTTTTTTATTCATTTATTACATTACATTTGAATACAGAGTGCAGCACTTTAATCAATGACAAATGTCCATATATGGAAACAAAGTGCATGGAATCAACTCTGTCAATAAAATAATTATTAAGAAATGGAGAAAGCAATTCTTTCAATTATTTGGTCCGACTCTCACTAATGCAGGCGTAGTCTATTTTTTTGTAAGAGCATGTGTGTGTAATCAACGGTGCGATGATAGCAAACCAAGAGCCCATGGATTGTTTTACTGCTTTACAAATCATCCACACATACAGCCTACTCAATAATCCCATAAAACGGCAGACACTGGTGTGTTTGCATGTGACAGATTCCTCTTAGTTCGGCTTAGATCATTTGACCTTCAGTCTCTCACCTTCAGCCACACCCCATGGGTACTGCCTCCCGCGCACTGGCTTTCCATTGACCTCAATGATGGTGTTACTACCGACCACTGCCAGGGGTAAACGATCCTGCAGAGACGGGAGGGGACACAACTGTTGCATAGCTGACACATAAAGGCTAAAAATACACTGTTGGCTATGGCTGCGTGCTACCATGACATTAATCCAAAGACGCTGCATTAAGGAAACAGCACAGCACGTGACCTAAAAGTTCCAGTGTGTAAGATTTAGGTGAAAGGGATCTAATGCTGAATAATAACAATCCTAGTGGTGATTTCAATAATGTATTTCACCTAAATTGTGCAAATTATTTTCTTCTTTACACTAGAATGGTCACTTTTATATTTATATACCCTATTAACCATAGATCCATATTTTGTCCAACAATGGTCAAACTAAGAATGATATTGTTTTGATTTAAAGTTAGATGGAAGGTTGTGTCAGAAGAAGAAACCTTGATTTTCCTGATCATCTTCATCTCCTCCTCATCATCCGTCTCTAGGAACTCGTAGATTTTGATTTTGTGCTCCTGGATTTCTTTCATGATCTGCACACAGCACAAAGAAAAAAAGTGAGAAGCAGTGTGAGATGGAAAGTAGGATGAGTGAGCAGCATGGGGAAAAAACAGGTCTGTAAACATCAGTAGTTGTACTGGAGGTTAGTAGACACACTCCCACAACCACACAAATACCATTATGTGAACTGTACTGATGCTATATTTATACTGGTCCCCGAAAAGAAGCATTGTAAACAAACAAGTAAACACAACTTAAAGAGACATTTCAACGCCGCAAAACACTGTTGGGGCTTTCCCTAGATAGAAAATTAATAAATTATTATCTATATATTATCCAAACAAATAACTATAAATAATATAAACAAAGCTGTGTTCTCTGCAGTGACTGAAGATTATATCATTGTTGATTAGGGTTATGGTGAAATTGGTTGACTCTTATAATACACACCTGATTTCTTTTTTTTTTCTTAAAGAAATTTGAAAAGTTTCTCAAATTAATTTTCTTTATTAATTAAAATTTAAATTTAAAACAATGGGAGGAGGTATGCACAGGTACAGGTGCTGCCATCTTGCACTGGTCAGTTGGAGAGACAGTGCAGTAGAGATCATGGGGCTGCCATAACATTGTCCTAACAATACATAGGCCCAAACAATCACTAGTCAGTCTCAGCTGTCAGTCAGTGTGATAAGAACTACCTACATGACAAAACGTCCATGTCCCATCTGCTAATACGGAGGGAGCAGGGTGTATGACATGTAGTGTACTGCAGCCAGCAAAGAGGGGGTGATACAGATATATTCTTCTTAGCAGAGCGGTCATCTCTTCCATTTATATATACACAATCCGCTGCTTGAGGATCTTGTTGTGCTTAATATACCTGCTTCATATACCTGCTGACTTTGAACCAAAGTCCTATGAGAAATTAGTGTCTGGGAAAGAGTCAGCTCAATATGGTAAGTATGATTATATGTCTGACACACGAGACAAAGTTACCAGGTTTGATGGATTCAGAGGGGCAAATACAACAGGGACGTGCTGAAAGGAAGGATGGAAGGCAACAGCCGACACAACTTTACCCCAGCGCCTGATAGCGAGGCACCGACATTGACTGAGCACCACAAACAGAGGTATGGGAAACTGATTTTGCTGCTGTGGTCATGGCTCAGTAATGCCTGATGGCAGAAGGTCACTGTTTTGGGGGGGGCGAGGTCCATTCCCCTTTAAACGAAAATGATCCATAATTCATTCCACTTTGATAGCCTCTCATTTCTGCAACTTCCCCATCCCCTAAGAGATAGTGACCTGCATGTCCAGATAAGAGAATGTGTGTGTAAAGGTGAGGGTCCTATAGTCAGTGCTGATGACTTCATTGCGGGATCCACGGCTCATTTTTTAAAGTTAAAACTGAATGATATAGAATAAAACATGAGATCAGCTATCTTTGCCTCCCTCTCTCTACCATGCACACACATTGACCATAAGCAGCATAGAGAGAAATCTTACCCATGTGGGTGGCTGTTAAAACATCCATAACGATTTTACAGTCTTTGGCAGGCAGGAGGGATTCAGCTCCAAAAGTTAATATTGTAGAGATACCCTCCCAAGTAATATCCACACAAAGTTTGATGAAAATCCAACCATGCATTGTTGAGTTATTTGCAAGCACATGTTTGCAGTCGCACACATTTCACTTTGGTAATAATTAAAATTGCATTCTGATCTTAATAAAAAATATGTGAAGCAAAAAAATTAAGCCAGTCAGAAATTATACACACCTGTTTCTTGAACTGTTGACACTCCTCAGGAGTCATTGTGTCGGCTTTGGCGATGAGGGGAATGATGTTTACTTTTTCATGTAGCCGTTTCATGAATTCAATATCGAGGGGCTTTAGTCTGGAGGGAAAAACAGGAAGAGAAGATAGAGCTAAAAGGTTAGAGTGTGGGTGAAGGCCTCGACACAAAAAGCTAGGACAGCAAGGATTTTATTCATTGTACATGTATGCTAGCTTTTGAGGCCTGCGCCCGCCCACCCATCCTAAAACGTAAAGTTGAGAGTACACAGTGTGAGGATAGCAAGGTGACAGCCAATTATGAACATCTTTAATCTTGTGGGAAGAAAAATATATTACTACATACCACAATATCAATTCATAAGTAAATCAATAAATCAAAGCTGGATACATTCCAGTCACCAAAATCCCAAGAAAATCAAAAAACTTTTAGAATTTCTTTGCTCCTTGATTTTCTGGGCTCTCAAATGCTTTTAATGAAGATTCGTCATCATTCCTATTTTCTGTTATATATTTCTGTTAGTATCTCGCACAACTGACATGAAATATTGAAAAAAAAGCTGATGTACCATCATGCATCAAGCTGACTGGGCATTATAATGCATTTCTCATAAAGGGAGTGGAAAAAGTTTACTTTATTAACTGTCCTCCAGTCAATCACGTGGTACTATGATAATGACACTCATTACTTTTTCATTAGATACATTTTTCATGGGAAGGGAAGGTGAGGTGTGTCAGAAAATAGGGAACAGTCAAACTGGTCTTCACAAAGGTAGCATCGTACATTCAACCATTTCAAGTTGGGGTTTTAAACTGGCTGGATGAAAGTAGGACGAAATGGCATAATGAACTTAATAATAGGAATCATCATCAGACTAAGCTCTGTAACATGTTAAGGGGACTATGAATAGAGTATTCTTTTATCAACTCATATAAACATCATAATCAAAATAATGTCTTATAAAATAAGAAAATTGTCTGAATATTGCTGTCGTAAATATAGTCAACTATGTTCCTTGGTCTAACTCTAATTATGCAGGCATAGTCTCTTTCTTGTGTAAGCGCATGTGTGTGCAATCAACGGTGCGATGAGAGCAAACCAAGAGCCCATGGATTGTGTACAAATCATCCACGCACCCAGTCTACTCAATAATAATCCCATAAAGTTTTTATCCGATTAAAAATGTCTGCCTGTTCCTCATCTGTTTTTAATTGCATTACTTAGATTTACCTTTTGTATATAGCCATAAAGCTTGTGAGTTTTACCTATACCTTAGTCTGCAGTGTTTGCCTCACCTGCCAGTGCCACAGAAATACCTGGGACTGCTCATGCCAGTTATCTCACAGGAGGTTTGTTTCTTGAAATGTGAAGTAAACATTTCCTCTGCAACTGTCTGGTTTATATGTATTCAGTGAAAACACATCCTTATATGTAGATGTCTACAGACACAGGACTGGAGACAAGCTGAGCAGCTCTGCCACCAGATCTCATGGAAAATTTGAGAAGACATTTACAGCTCCTCACTCGATAAACAGTTTGGCTTGCAATAAAGCTGGCTGGGCAGTATTAATAAGGTTTAAAAAAAAAAAAATCTGAGAAGGCATGCATGAGAATGTGCTATTATAAAATGTTTACATTATTTTAACTGATAAACAAAATTAGCATAGAGTTCCTAAGTAATAAATGGTGGCTCCCTTCCCGTCCAATAAAAAAAAATGTATTGTTAGGCTAACTTTTCCCTAATATGGGTAAAACTTCATAAACACCAGATGTCGCATTTACAATAATTGAAACAAGGTTAATTTACAGATTTCAAGGAGACACAATCTTAAATAGATGGCCTGTCAACCAATGTGAACAATTGAAGATTAAATACGGACTGACATCACTCATTCAATCAAGACTCAATCGTACATCTTGGTGCCACAATCCGACAATATAAATAGTTCATATTAAATCATATTACATGTAGCTTAGAAAAAACAATTGTGATAGACTGCAATCTCCTCAGATGCACCTGTTTCTGTAGAAAGTATCTCTCTGCCTGGTCAATACTAACATCTTCAAACTCAACCAAGTCCCTCTGTCACACAGTGATGTTGTTACAAAGTTGACTCAGCCTGAGCCACAGAGCATCGTCATCGGCTGGTCACTAATAAACTGATCCTTTCATTTTAACAAACCTAATCCATCTGTTGGTCCTCTTGTTAGAATGCCAATGCTAGCTCAATTTTCTGATGTTTCCTCCACACACAAACACACAGCTCCAGAACAGATGTTGAAAATGAATGGAAACAAATGGTGTGTTTGATTTGCCAACAAGGCTGCGGTCAGTATCCCAACAATGGCTCAGTGTGGACCAACAGGCTCAACAGCACAGGACTGCAAAACCACCTTATGTTGAAGGCAGCACAGTGTAGCATAGTGTGTAAACACATTATGTTTGTGTTTGGCAGCGGCCAGAGCCAAGATACAGGGGTCTTTAGGTCAGTGAACTCAGGACAGATTACACCAGTGTTGTTCTAACCTGGTCAGCTGGAGGCCACAGGCAGAGAAGTCTTTACATGCCTCCTGAGAATCCGGCAGCAGAGAAAAAACACAGACACTAAACATCTGAAATCAACGGCTCTGTTGGAACTTCTCATGTGAGTCCATGATGCGTTGAGGGGAAAACCTCTTGGGGTAGCAGCCAACTAAAATAGCTGGTTGATCCTTGACAGGGCCCAGGCTGACTCTTGGTGTGTCTGGTATGTGACCCGCCCTCAATGACACAGTGATTGCAGCAAGTCTTATTATCATGCATAAGGTCTCTGTGTGAGAGCCAGTTGCAAAGAAGGGTGCTCCGATTGGACGGCCGCCGATTGGTATCGGCCGATATTCCCTCTAGTTAGTCCTTAAGAGAAGGGACCTGACTTGACTCCGTGGTCTGGTTATTGATGAGTTTAATTAATGCCACTGACTGAAATCTGTAAATGAGATAAATTGAGTTAAACTTAATGGTTATGTTATCCTACAATTCTTTGGACAAAAGCAGCATCCGACAGATTAACCTTTTTGTCATAGTCATGGTTCAGCCTCCTGTTTATTCCTTGTGTTTCCCCTCTTCCACCTGTGTGTGCATCTGTGTGTGTGTGTGTGTTGTCAACATGTAGCTTGTCTCACTCTCCAGGTTCCTGTTGACTGATTAGCCTGCACACCTGCAATCCATCAACCTTCATCCGCTCATGTCCACATTGATGTTTCAGCCAGTGGTGGTGGATAACGTTGTCAGGCCACACAGAGCTGAGCATTCTTAGTTTTGACTCATGTTGTTTGGATCGCTGAACTAATCCTTGCCACCCTGGGCTACAGGATCTCTGCATGCCTGCCCATTTTCCTGCTGTTCTCCCTGCCTGCCGATCAGTCATCCAGTTACGCTCACAGTCCTGCTTCACTAATCACCGGCTTCCCTCCAAACCTTCGCTTGCTATAATCCTAACCTCCATCCACCTTCAACCCTTGACAGCAGACAATTAGCCCTTTCTTTTTTATTCCATCTCTGATTCAGTGTGCAGTGTGTGGGTTCCTCCTGTTCATTGTAAAACCTTTTGGCTCAGGGATTCATTGACTCAACAATCAAAAAATATCCTACATTGCAAGGCCTCCACTGTAACCTATGAACATTGTCTAATGCTATTCCAATGTTAATCAAGCCTAAACATATTGTTATAAATTAAAAGGGTACATACAAATTCCTTATTTAAAATACTATGTACAAACAAAAGAAGGTTTAGTAGTAGTACATACCCGTGTCCAGAGGGAGCAATGAAGTACAGGCAACAGTGCACTCTGTTGTCTGGCATCTGCCGTCTGTTGACCCTTGATTCTGCATTGAGGTAATCTTCAAATTTGCTGTCAATGTGGTCGATAACCGGCTGCCAGCTGAGAACGGCACATTTTTCACATCAGTTTCGAGCACAGCTTTGCAGTAACTAACATTAACCAATGATGTGAGCTCACCAGTTACTGTTGTCAACAGCGTCACCGAAGCCGGGGGTGTCGACAATGGTGAGCAGAAGGTGGACTCCTCCTTCCTTTACCAGAACCTTTGACTGTTCCACCTGTAAGGACCATGAATGTAGACGAAAATCAGTGGAGACATTTGGAAATATTACATAAGATTATTATTTAAGATAAAGTGTTTTTAAGCATGTGGCAGCATGTCTCCTTTTGGAAACTAATGAAACAAATAAGCTTTTTAATTGCAAAGACATTATTTGGAGATGTGACATATATTATAAATATAGGGGTTCCATGCAGACCGATTTTGTTCACAGCACCATGTTCCCACACTGTTTGAGTTGCACATGCTCACATATTTAGGTTATTATGGGAGACTTTTGTTCCTCATAGAAGTGTGGGTATACAATGTACAGTGGGGAAATTAAGTCTCATGCTTCTGATGATTGAACAATTAACTCAATCAATACTTGAAAAAGAAATTTAATCGATTTTGAAGGGATTCAAGATACCAACATGAAAGGGCATGAATATCCTAGTATCCTAGGTGTTTCATGAGGAAACATGACCAGCGACCTAAGCTGGTTGCTTCTCTAAATCATCATTGGACTTTAAGAAAATACACTGACAGACCAGAAGTAAAACAGCTCTGCAAACCAATGATCCCAGCCAGCCAAGACCACAGTGTTTTCCTTCCGCCAGACAAACCATCTTTAGACAGACCGAGGATGGTCATTAGAAAGGGCTGAATGGCCCATTCTTAGATCAGCATGGCGCTGAGACAGAAGTCATGATCGACAGATGAACTTTGATTTAATCAACGGATCTGAAGCAGACCACTATGCCGTATGAGCGATTTCACGGAGTGGGTGAGGTCCACACAGATCCAGGTTCACACAGCAGTTACCAGATAAACGGTGACATTATAAAACTCTGGAGATACATATCTAACAAGCATACAGATAAAAATAAATCACAGTTATATGCAACTTAGTGGGTAAAATGCTCTGCACTTGAGATCATCAAAAATTGCTACTTTACAACAAAGTTAAACATGTGGGACTTCTGAGTCGGGCTGCAACAACTAATCGATAGTAATCGATGGTCAAAATGTTTGGCAACCAATTAAGTAATCGATTAGTCGTGTCTTTTATATTACACGGCACATGATGTGGCAGCATTTCCTGAGGTGGGGGCAGTAAAGCAGCCAATCCTGTGACTTGATTTGTAATTATAGATATTATTATTATTATTAAATTATCAAAGTAATCATTAGTTGCGGCCCTACTGCTGGGTGGACGACGACAGATGAATCCTGCAGTGTTTCTCTTCTCTATAGCAAATCCGTGTGAGTCAAGTCACAGCTATGCCTATTGCCTAGACATGCTGCCCCCAGACAGTGAGCTCATGGGAAAACTTCAGCGCCTAACAGTGTTAAACTGGATCACCCCTCTACAAGCTTATTTGACCACTACCAGCAGCCTGGACTTTTGACACAAGGCGGGTTGGTTCATCGATTCATGCTGTTTACTGCAGAATCTGATCTGCAGGAACTGTTTTACATTTGGTTAAAAGTTCCAGGTACATTTGGTCAAAACACGGTTATACTGTAGCTTTAAGTCATAACAGTCAATGAACTTGCAAGTTTAATGCTGCCATGAATGGCATTGCCAGCTAGAGTTATGACTGTGTCAGGCCTAAGGTTTATGCCCCCAGTCCTCAGTCTTTGATATCATTTGCAGTGACGGTGAAGAGGATAGAGTTTGGCAGTTTCCTCAAACAGAGCGCACACAGCTGCATAGTTTTCCTGAAAATGTCTTTTGAAGAGTGAAAGTCGATACTGTTGGTGTTAAGAAGCATCAACAGGCTTCTCTGTTCCTCCCTCTCGCCGGTCCTCTGCCTTTAACAAGGAACAACAAGTGTTCAGTTGGGTAACTGTACAGTAGATCAGCTCCAATTTAGCATCTTCCCTTCACCTGTTCCTTCTGATCTTTTACTTTGCTCTAAATCTCCTCTAAACCCCAGCAACACACTAAGGGACTCCGTCTGCCCTACCCTACTGCTGTTTCCAATTTGCTAACCTTCCCATTACACCTCCTCAGATCTTATTAAAAGTTGAAATGAGATTTAGACTGCTTGTTGGCTGTCAGACTGAGAGAACATTTATAAGGCTTTTCATTGTATTCTTGTGTGCTGAAAATTATGCTTGAGCGTCCATGTTTTTTGTGTATGTGAATGTGTTTCTTATTTATTCTTCCTCTTCTTTTTCTCTCTCCAGAAACCACACACTAATTACATCTCAAATGACTGCAGCCATTTGTTCTTAGTCATACCAAAGAATGTGATGACACCCAGGGGGATGCTGTGTGCAATAGAATCCTGTTTATTATGAAAACCAGGGAAAGATGACCAGGCTGGCTGATGAGCAGGTGTTAAGTGTTGGAGGTGATAGGCCAGGGCACATGTCTTTGTTGTTCATAAGGCTTGTTTAGGCTGGAGAGCATACAAGGAAGGAGACTTGTTGATTAGCCAGGAAACCCCCATGTGCACAGAGCTCCGTCACGTCTTGCCAATGCACAGACATGCTGAGAATTTTACACCAGAAACTCACTCCTACCTCAGTGTAATTTTAGGATTAAAACAACAATAACAGAAACGTACATAACATTAAAACTCATGTGCAGCTGTTTTATGGATGGAAAGGTTGTGTTGATGAGAGGTCACAGGAGAATGGCCAGCCTTTAGTGGAGCTGATAACCACACTTTACCACTGTGGTGAGAAGAAAAGCATCTCAGAATAAAAATGTCCAACTTTGAGGTGGATGGTCTTTCAGAGCAAAGATCACATCAGGTTCTGCTCCTCTCAGCCAAGAACAGAAATCTTAGTCTTCAGAGAAAAAGAACCACCAACACTGGACAGTTTAAGAATGGGATTGATCTGTGAGCTCAGTCATGACACATGCATGCAGCTCGCTCTCATGCAATTCAGATACATACACGCAAAAAACACCCTGAACAGAGAGGTTTTTGTGTTGAGATGACTTCTCCCTGACAGATGTGGAAGGCATGTGGCTAAAGCAGAGATTTCCAATTGTATACCGAGTTCAGTCTGCCTGGTGAGGATGATACAAAACACTTTTCATTTGCTTTTGTTGACAGTCTACTGGACCACGGATGTAGGTCCCTAAGGCTGAATTAGACTGGAGGGGAGCAGCTCTGAAGCAACAGAGAAAAATATTACAATGGCATCTTTTATTTTACTATGAGAACTTTGATTAATGGGAAGCACTACCTAAAAACGTATAACCAATCAGGGTTAGATGTACAGATAGTGAAAGTTAACCAGAATTATTGATTATTTATAAACTCTTATTTATGCCTTTTCATCCAGCTTAATATGTTTAGATGTTTGGATTTCAGATAATCCTGTTGAACCTTGACAGCAATCCAGTTGCATTGCCTAATTTGAATTTCTTAAACATTTTGCCTTAAGCCAACAAACTCTGTCTTTGTTAAAGCAGATGAACCAGTTTCACCGGGTGGCGACAGCAAGGAGGAGCAGCTTCACAAAACAACATCTCACTCTGCAACTATTCAACTGAGAGCTGTGATGCATAGAGAAAAATATTGTCTGGGCACACCTGTGTTGTAGCAGCCCCAGGCTCTGACACCTAAACTGGCCATTGTCAGGCTCAAGTCGAACTATCATGTTTCAATTAAACAAAGCAATTTGACTCTTTGCGAGATATACAAAATATTGGTTGAGTCAATCCAACAGAAAAAGTAAATAAGGAAATTACAACATTGGTGACACCTGAAGATAAAAGTTTTTGGCTTCTGCTGAAGGAAGAAAAAGCATTACCTCGACTGTTTTTTTTATTCTATGCGAAGGACCTGGGTATTCAGTGGAGTACAGGTCCGTCAGAAAGAGCGAGTTGATCAGCGTCGACTTCCCCAGTCCGGATTCCCCTGAAAGAAAAGAGCCATGGTGAACACCAGAGATGAATTTAATGCTATACTTGTTGTTCTGTTATCCTTTTTTCCATGCCAGACTGAGGCCCAGCATAACACAGTGCATACATGTTAATCGACTGCATTACTAACACACTCTTTTGCTTTCTGACATTCTTTTTAGAGTAGGAAAAGGGTCCCTTTAACTCTATTTTCTCAAAGAGTAAGCATTAACATGAGACAAATGGAGACACACAGAGGGGGAAGTTCTATCCTTCCGAATTCTTTCCTGTCTGCATTTCAAGAATCTAATCAGAGAATCATGGGAATTGAGGGAGGAGGGTAGATTTAAAACCACCAGTCATCATGAAATCTCCCTGTAACTAAGGAGGGAAAACAGAACAAAAAAAAAACACACAGAGTCTGTTCGTGATCTTTTTATGCATATCCAGTTTAATCATAATACAGATGGAGATATATTTCATTTGGGATTAAAGGATATATAACATCACTTACTGCCTTGAGGTCTCCTTATCCCACTCAGTTATATCAGCTACACATCTGTGCAGCAATTTTTTTAGGGAAACCAGACTGTTTATAAAGATGTTTGACGTGTCTCCACCTCTTCCCAAAGAAAAAATTGTATATCCTGGATATGGGTTCTGCCATTTTGTGCTGTAACGTAATTCCAAGCCAATCTGAGCAGTAGTTATATCTTTCATAAAAGACAAAAGCTATTATTTGAAACTTAGGTTTAAAGTTGGGGGTCCCCGAGTAATTCAACAATTATGAGTTCAGAACATAACAAATAGAGCAAGAACAGATTATGGCCTTTTACACTGTTGTATTATGGGTTGTTTGGAGCTTTGTTGTGTTGCTAGGTTTACTAGCAACTAGGTCTACTGCGTATAGTTAGTTTTTTGGAGAGTCATCCTGAAAGTGTAAATTCAGTTTAAACTGCAAGAGTTTCTGATGGCTGGTGTCTAAAGTGTTGATAAACATCAAATATTGTAATAGTAATGGTCCAATGGGATGGGAAAATAAATATAAAATATTTCATGTTGCACAATGCTGTCAGCTAATCCATCCACACTTTGGGCAGTTAAACCTTGAATCACATTAAATAATTTATCTTGATAATAAATTGAACAGTTAAGTCGTTTTAAGAGAAAGTTGCTGGTTCTTCTGGGAGCTAAACTAACAACAAAAACTCTGGCTTTGGATATCCAAAACTATCCGAATTGTGCCTGTGAGGATTGGGCCTAGTAGAGGAAAACAAGGAGCTGCTGAACAAAAGCTTCAGTGTGAGCTGTGAGGGAGGATGCGGTCATACGCTGGTCTAGCACTGCCAACTACTCAGCAATTCAATGCTACATTAGAACAGGGGGGCAAGACGGAGAGATCATCACACAAAAGGATCCTTCAACCAATGCATACTCAGAGTCACAAATATTTTCCTAAGAGGGTAGAGCCCTATTCATCTAGCAATCTCGACAGATACAATTCAGCAATTATAACAAGTCAGTGATGAAACATGCAAGACGTCAGTAAACATATCTTGAAGGCTGAAAAGAAGTTAAGGCTGGTAGTTGATAAGGTGAGGCTGTGGTTCTGTGCAAACTTATGGTGAAATGCATATAATAAAAATGTCAGCTTGAATTAAGGGAGCTAAGAGCCAACAAGAACAGCAGGACTGATACTGATCCAGGGCCACATCGGGGCCCAGTATGAGCAGAGGGAAAACTAAGAGGCTCTGGTTACACAAGAACCAAACTCATCAAGCTGAGTTATGGTGATGATGGTGGTGGATTGAGCGAAGATGCTGATCGTGGCTGGTCAGAGCTGTGGTTGCTTGTTTAGAAGTGAGGCCGGTTGTGAGTCTGCCACAGGACTCCAACCATTATACAATCCAACAGGCTTCAGCTGTCGAGCCTGAGCTGATGATAAGTGGCTTTGACTGACTGAAAATATTCTCCACCCCTGCTGCTCTGCGAGTTGTGCTAACCAAATATATGAAGCCTGGCCCCTTACCCACAACAAAACACTGATATGATGATATCCAGCTCAATGAACTGCCAACTCAAAGGAACCCACCAAAAAGCAAATAGCAGCCACTGAAAAAAAACAGTGAGCTAAGACCCTTGAACCATATGGTCGGGAGAGAGAGGGAAGTTGGAGGGAGGGTTCCATTTGGGCGTGGTGCATTTCACATAATTTTCATTTTTTTTTAAACAAACACAGGTTGTTGTTTGTCATGGAGTACACTTAGACAATAGCATGAACAAAAGCGAGAATTAAAGTAACTCCAAATGAGACAGTAGCAGCATTTACCATCATCTTTGTCTGGTTTGTCGTCTGTAGACAGCTCACTGTCCCTGTGATCACTCGGCAGTAGACTGAGTCCCTATAGCGAGTGGAATCCCTGCTCACTCATCCCTCTCTGACAGATGGCATTCTTAACACTTCAAACTTTTGAGCTCATCATCTGTGACGGGCATAATGCATGGCTGTTTAGCAGATTTTCTCGCTGGGTTATTTCTGCAATGAAGACGTCAGGGGAAGCTAAGAACTTGTTTTCACTCATTGTGATGTTCATTAACTCTGTGGCAGTTGAACATGCGACACAGCCCTTAAGAAACTCCTCCCACTTAAACTGAACTAATGAAACACTTTTGAGGCTGATTAACACTTACAGGCTCACTATAGATG